>NC_140987.1:436188982-436678647 GCF_052327205.1 Somniosus microcephalus | reverse complement strand
TCTCTCTCTCTTCCCCCCCCCCCCAGTCGCTTTCTCTCTCTCCCCCCCCCCAGTCGCTCTCGCTCTCTCTTCCAACAACAACATGCCCTTGAAAAAGCCTCGGCACCGCCGGGCACCCCCAGCTAGTACACTTATAAAACACCTTAGGATTTTCCTTTATTTTGCTCGCCAGTGTTATTTCATGGCCCCTCCTCGCTCTCCTAATTTCTTTTTTAAGTATCCCCCTGCACTTTTTATACTCCTCTATAGGGCTTCCTCTGCCTTTAGTCCTTTGTATCTGCCAAAAGCCCCCCTTTTTTTCCTAATCCATTCTCGTATATCCCTTGACATCCAAGGTTCCCTGGGCTTGTTGGTCCCACCCTTGACCTTTACAGGAACATGTTGCCATTGTACTCTCTCAATTTCCTTTCTGAAAGTCTCCCATTGCTCTGATGTGGATTTTCCTACAAGTAGCTGATCCCAGTCCACTTAGGCCAGATCCTGCCTATCATATTAAAATCGGCCTTCCCCCAATTTAGAACATTTATTTCTGGTCCATTTCTGTCCTTTTCCATGACTACCTTAAATCTCACCAAATTATGGTCACTGTCACCAACGTGCTCACCTACTAACACTTCTACCACTTACCCGGCCACATTCCTGGAATTAGGTCCAGTACCGCCCCCTCTCTTGTCGGACTTTCTACATGCTGGCTCAAAAAGCTCTCCTGGATGCACTTATGAATTCTGCACCCTCTAATCCTTTCACACGCTGACTATCCCAGTTAATATTGGGGAAGTTGAAATCCCCCACTATTATTACCCTATTATTTGCACATTTCTCTGAGATTTGCCTTCATATCTGTTCCTCTATCGCCCCCTGACTGTTTGGGTGACTATAGTACACTCCCAGCAATGTGCTTGCCCCCTTTTTTGTTTTTATGTTCTACCCATATGGCTACATTAGAGGAACCTGTTAATATATCATCCCTCCTTACAGCAGTAAATGACTGCTTAATTAATATTGCGACACCCCCTCCTCTTTTACCCCCCCCCCCGCCCTCTGTCTCACCTGAAGATTCTATACCCGAATATTGAGCTGCCAGTCTTTCCCCTCCCTCAACCATGTCTCCGTGATAGCAACAGTATCATACTCCCATGTGTTCATCAACCACCTTCAGTTCATCCACCTTATTCGCAAGACTCTTTGCATTAAAATAAATGCCATCCAGCCTTGCCCTACTCCCTTGTGTCGTTACATATTTGCTCTGCCTTCCAAGCTGACTTGTTTTTTCCTCTATATTTGGCTGTACATGACCCCCTATTATAGCTCCACTCTGTATCCCATCCCCCTGCCAAGTTAGTTTAAACCCCCCCAACAGTGCTAGCAAACCTCCCCGCAAGGATATTTGTCCCGTTCTGGTTCAGGTGCAACCCATCCGACTTGTACAAGTCCCACCTTCCCCAGAAGCAGACTCAGTGATCCAGGAAACTAAAGCCCTCCCTCCTGCACCAACTCTTTAGCCATGCATTCATCTGCTCTATCCTCCTATTCCTATACTCACTAGCACGTGGCACCGGGAGTAATCCAGAGATTACAACCTTTGATGTCCTGCTCTTTAATCTGCTACCTAGCTCCCTAAATTCTTGCTGCAGGACCTCATCCCTCTTCTTACCCATGTCGTTGGTCCCAATGTGAACCACGACCTCTGACTGTTCACCCTCCCCCTTCAGAATGCCCTGCAGCCGTTCAGTGACATCCTTGACCCTGGCACCAGGGAGGCAACAAACCATCCTGGAGTCACGTCTACGGCCACAGAAATGCCTATTTGTTCCCCTTACGATAGAATCCCCTACCACTATTGCTCTCCCACTCTTTTTCCTCCCTTCCTGAGCAGCAGAAGCACCCCTGGTGCCAGGAAGTTGGCTGCTGCTGCCTTCCCCTGGTAAGTCATCCCCCTCAACAGTATCCAAATCGGTATACCTGTTTGAGAGGGGGATGGCCACAGGGGTCCCCTGCACTACCTGCCTGCTTCTACTGCTCCGCTTGATGGTCACCCATTTCCCTTCTGCCTGTGCAGCCCTTACTTGCGGTGTGACCAACTCACTAAACGTGCTATCCACGACCCTCTCAGCATCACAAATGCTCCAAAACTCATCCATCCGCAGCTCCAGCACCTCAATGCAGTCTGCTAGTAGCTGCAGCTGGATACATTTCCAGCACACATGGTCGTCAGGTGGTGGGCGTGTGTGGGTGGGGGCGGGGTGGGTGTGGGGTATGTGTGGGGGTGGTGGGGGGTGGGGTGTGTGTGGGGGGTGGGGGGTGTGTGTGGGGGGATTGTGGGGTGTGGGCGTGGGGCGGGTGGGTGTGTGTGGGGGTTGTGTGGGGGGTGGGGTGTGTGTGGGTGTGGGGGGGTTGTGGGGGGTGTGTGTGGGAGGTTTGTGGGGGGTGGGTGTGTGTGTGTGTGGGGGGTGTGTGTGGGGGTGTGGGGTGTGTGTGGGGGGTGTGTGTGGGGGGGTGGGGTGTTGGTGTGTGTGTGTGTGTGTGTGTGTGTGTGTGTGTGTGTGAGGGATGGGTGGGTGTGTGTGTGTGGGGGAGGGGAAGTGGTGGTGGGGGAGGGGTTCTCATCGTCAATGATGGCTTTCAGGTGAATTGGTCAAAAAGGTCAGATCTTTACTCGTTCACAGCAACGTCTTAAAGGTAACACCGACTGTCATGACAGAGGTGCCAGGGCTTGTTCTGTTCAGTTTCCAAACCGGAGAGCAGTGGGCATCCAATGAGAAAGTGGTGAGCTGAGGTTGAAGGGGAAGGGTGAGACGTGGGCAGCCTGTGGTTTCTCCCAGCGTCTGGTTACAGAGGGTCATCGGTGGCTGCAGCCTGAGAGCACGACTGCCTCCTCAGGCCAGCCAAACGGAGAAGACACATTAAGAGGAAAATATACCCTGAAATGTACCTGCATTAGAAGAAAACAAGGTGTCGTCTAATGTTAATGACGACAACAACTTGTATTTGTATAGCGCCTTTAATGTAGTAAAACATCCCAAGGCGCTTCACAGGAGCAATTATCAAACAAAATTTGACACCGAGCCACATAAGGGGATATTGAGATAGGTTTTAAGGAGCGTCTTAAAGGAGGAAAGAGAGGTAGAGAGGTGGAGAGGTTTAGGGAGGGATTTCCAGAACTTAGAGCCTTGGCAGCTGAAGGCATGGCCACCAATGGTTGAGCGATTAAAATCCGGGATGCTCAAGAGGCCAGAATTGGAGGAGTGCAGATATCTCGGGGGATTGTAGGGCTGGAGCAGGTTACAGAGATAGAGAGGGGTGAGGCCATGGAGGGATTTGAAAACAAGGATGAGAATTTTTTAATGATTTCTTCAATGACCGCGAGGATAAATATCAGAACCTAGAACTTCCTTGAACATCTCCTTAAAGACTATATTAAAACGCTTGCCAAAATATAAATATCAACTGATGGGATTTCTGTTCAGAAGGCTTGCCAGCTAGTGTTCAGCACAGACTGTTCCTTTAATCACCAGTCAATGCTCAATGGGTGTGAAGTGGATGATAAGAAAATCTGAAGGCAAATTTCAAACTGTAAATTACTGTGATGGAAATATTTGTGGACTAGAGGAAATTTGATTTAAAATAAAGAGCAACTTATTATCCCTCAATTGTCCGAAGTAATGACACAAATTTGAGGCTAGCATTTGTTCCTTTTCTCCAGCCTCTACCCTTGTGCTTGTAATTGGCAATCTTCGCTCTAAGGTGTGCAATAATTCACAGCTCCAATCGGCATTCCTGGAGACTTCTTCGGGAACCTTTCCCAGACTTGCTCATTGTTATAAATCTCATCATCATAAAGAAACGACTCATGAAATAACACTGGACGGCCAGCTGGTGGTGCCGTCCAAGGAGTATAAATACTCGGGCGTGGGACCAGCTTGCCAGGGACATTTTGTAAGACAGGAACTAGTGAAGTACAACTAGACCTCCATGTTCTGAAACAAGTTGATTAAAGCCTTGCTTTATACTCAAACCGAGTGCGCAGTGAGTTTTATTACGTCACTCATCTCTTGTGGTTTCTAGAGTATTAGTGGCCTAGTTATATAATAGAACTGCTCCAAGAAGAATTCCTGCACTTTTGCCCTAAGTATATAATTAAAGGAATATAATTCAGAAGAGCATAGGGATAACGATTGTGCACAATTAAGAGCACACAAAAGCAGTTATCAGAGCAGGTATGGGAGTAATGGAGAAAAAGATAGACGATTGCAGTAGAAATGATAAAAAGCTTTTTTTAGGTCATTTTAGGAGCCAGAGGACTATTAAAGAATGTATAAGGCCATTAAAAGACGCCTTAAGACAGATTCACATGGACTCCCAGGGTACGACAGTGGTGTTAAATGACTACTTCCCATCAGTCTTTACTCCTTTGAATCTTGTTTAGTTACCAGCAATGGGTTTTACTGTAGATAATAAAATATTAAGTTAGCTGTGGGTATCATTCGAGATAGAATAAGGAACGTTAAAGTATATTCAGCTGCTAGTCCAGATGACATTCACCCAAAGGTGATTAAGCAGATGGGATATGTGCTTTGCAAGCCCTTTGCCCATATCTTTTAACAGCTCACTAGAATC
Source organism: Somniosus microcephalus (assembly GCF_052327205.1). Lineage (NCBI taxonomy): Eukaryota > Metazoa > Chordata > Chondrichthyes > Squaliformes > Somniosidae > Somniosus > Somniosus microcephalus. The sequence goes on along the minus strand of NC_140987.1, from coordinate 436,674,030 downwards.
TGGGATTGTTCCCTTGCTTGGAAGGATATTCATGTAGTTCTCATTTTCAAAAAGGGTGATAAGTCCTATCCAGGAAAGTATAGGACCATCAATCCAGTGCCAGTTAAAGGCAAAATGCTTGAGAGGGGACAAAAATGATGCTCTTTATGATCACCTAGCTAGAGAATGAGTCATCTGTGACACTCAACACAGCATCTGGAAAAGAAGGCCGTGTCTTACTAATTTGCTAGTGTGGCGGAACCACCAGAGGATTACAGACAATTGTATATAATTCCTTTTACAGCAATGTAGTACAGCTGGGGGCTGCACCTTTAATGTATCTGTTAACTGTACTAGGGCTTCTTTCCTGTACTCTGCGTGATGACGTCATGCCGTCCGTCACGTGATCTCTCAACGGCGGGAAGAACGTGATGACATCATGACGTCAGAGCTCGGAACCTTCTAGCAGTAGAGCTCGGAACCTGCTAGCAGTTGAGCTCGGAACCTGCTAGCAGTTGAGCTCGGAACCTTCTAACAGTTTCCAGAGAGACTTTCAAGCAGACCAGACCTATTTGCATTGTATCCTACAGTTTCCTGTACAGCTTTGTTTGTTCATTAAATTTTATTGTTTTTGATTTTCTGAGTCGATCTCAATTCTTCGGCTAGGAACCACAGTTCCTACATTGGTGGCCCCGATTTCTTCGAACAATTTTCGTTGAAGTTACATCATGGACACGAACGCCGTCACCCTCAAACTGCCGCAATTTTGGGAGCAACAACCGGCCACGTGGTTTTTCCAGGCGGCAGCCCAATTTGCAATCTGGGGAGTAGCAGCGGATTCAACCCGTTATTATTACGTGGTCTCTGCCCTCGACAGCGCCACGGCCTCGCGGGTCGTCAGCCTCCTCGAGAGTCCACCGAACGATGGCAAGTATGAAGCTTTAAAAGCACATTTACTGCAGATTTTCGGTCTGTCCAAGTTGGAGCGTGCTCGCAGGCTTATCTCCATGCCCGGCCTCGGGGACTCAAAACCCTCAGAGCTCATGAGCCAAATGCTCACTCTTTTGGGCTCGGAATCGCAATGTTTTCTGTTCCGCGAGCTGTTTCTCTGTCAACTACCAGAGCCAGTACAGATGGCTTTGGCCAATTCCGCGATCACGGATTGTGCTGAACTCACCGTGCAAGCGGATAAAATATTCACCGTCTCACAACAATCTTGTGCAGCCACGAGGCGCCCATCCCCCACAAGAGCGAATCCGACTCCTCCTCCTGCAGGCTGGTGTGCATAACACGCTCGTTTCGTCGCGAAGGCCAGAAATTGCCGTCCGCCCTGCAGTTTCTCACCAAAAAAAAAACCTACCTCAAACCAATGGTTTCGGAGAAGATCAATAAGACCTAAGGGACGCGCCGGAGTTGCGATGGCCGTCGGGTCCACAGGGAAACTCCTACACATTACAGACTCCCTGTCAGGGCGACGTTTTCTCTGTGATACTGGCTCCCAGTGCAGTATCCTACCAGCGTCGAAGCTAGATCTTCAATCCGGCGGTCAAGGTCCCCCCCTCGAGGCAGCCAATGGTGCAGCCATTCGCACGTTCAGAAAGCGTAGGGTCCAGTTGAGTTTTGGCGGCCAACGTTTTGTTTGGGAGTTCATCATGGCGAAAGTCTCACAGGCCATCCTGGGGGCAGATTTCTTCTGCGCAAACGGGTTTCTCGTTGACGTCCAACACTGCCGGCTAATCAGTGCCTCCACTTTTCACTCGGTCCCCTGCCACCGAAGCACCGCGATGTCTTGGTCAGTTGCCTGTGCAGTCCCATCTCCAAATGAGTTCTCTCGTCTTCTCAGTGAGTTCCCTGAGCTCACCAGGCCCACATTTTCTTCTTCAGTCACGAGGCACGGTGTGGTGCACCACATTACCATGACAGGATCCCCCGTTTATGCGAGAGCTCGAAGGCTGGAACCTGGTAAACTCGCGGCCACCAAGGCGGAGTTCCATACAATGGAACGCCTGGGTATTATTCAACGTTCGAATAGTCCTTGGTCCTCACCATTACACATTGTTCCTAAGCCGGGCGACAGATGGCGACCATGCGGCGACTACAGACGCCTGAATGAGGCTACCACACCGGATTGGTACCCAATTCCTCACATTCAGGATTTTTCGGTCCATCTGGCAGGGAATTCCATCTTTTCCAAAGTAGACCTCGTCCGAGGCTATCATCAAGTGCCCGTGCATCCTCAGGACGTCCCCAAAACTGTCGTCATCACACCTTTCGGGCTCTTTGAGTTCCTTCGTATGCCGTTTGGGCTGAAGAATGCAGCACAAGCCTTCCAACGTCTCATGGATTCCGTGTTGCGCGATCTGCCGTTCATCTTCGTCTACCTAGACGACATCCTTATTGCCAGTAACAGCACGAAAGAACACATTACGCACTTGCGTACCCTTTTTTCTCGTCTCAGCCAACATGGCCTTATTATCAACCCGGCCAAGTGCCAGTTTGGGTTGCACAGCATTGATTTCCTGGGATACAGAATCACCTCAGAAGGCGCCGTCCCGCTGGCCACGAAGGTGGAAGCAGTCACCTCGTTCCCTCTTCCTCAGACCGTCAGGGCCCTCCAGGAATTTCTGGGAATGGTCAATTTTTATCATCGGTTCGTCCCCAAGGCGGCACTGTTGATGCAACCTTTGTACGAGGCCCTCAGAGGTAAATCGGGCAAAGACCCGATCGATTGGACACCCCAGATGGACCAGGCTTTCCTCGACACTAAGAACGCTTTGGCTGCTGCGACCATGTTGGCACATCCCCTTCCGGGCGCAACCATTGCCCTTACCACCGACGCATCTGATTATGCCATCGGGGCAGTACAGGAGCAGTGGGTCGACAGCACATGGCAACCACTGGCTTTCTTCAGCTGCCAATTGCGGAAGAACGAACGCAAGTATAGTACTTTTGATAGGGAGTTGTTGGCATTGTTTCTGGCCATCCGCCATTTTCGCTTCCTACTAGGACGCCCATTCACGGCTTTTGTAGACCACAAGCCACTTCCTTTTGCGATGGCCAAGACAGCGGAACCATGGTCGGCACGGCAACACCATCATCTTACGTACATATCTGAATTTACAACCGACATACAACATGTCTCGGGCAAAGACAACCTGGTGGCGGATTGTCTCTCCCGCGCCCAGCTCCACGCAGTACACCTGGGAGTCGACTATGTTGGTTTGGCAAAAGAACAGAAGGCAGACCCTGAAGTGCAGGCATACCGGACCGCACCTTCCAGCTTACAAGTGGCTGATGTCAGTTTCCAGGCCGCGGGGACCACACTCCTGTGTGACATCACGATGGGCGTCCCACGTCCAATTGTTCCAGTCGAATGGCGCAGGAGAATTTTCGACACTATCCACGGGTTGTCACACCCTGGCATGAGAGCGTCACAATGACTCATGGCAAAGAAATTCGTCTGGAAGGGCATGCATCTCGACGTCCGTGACTGGACCAATACCTGCGTGAGTTGCCAGAAGTCCAAGATACAACGCCATGTTAAGGCCCCAGTCGCCACTTTTCCGGTTCCGGAGCGTCGATTCGACCATGTGCACGTGGACCTAGTTGGTCCTCTCCCTTCGTCTCGCGGGTACACTCACCTCCTCACCGTGGTAGACCGCACCACCAGGTGGCCAGAGGCAATTCCTTTGGTTGCCACCACAGCGGCAGACGTCTCCAGAGCCTTCATCTCATTGTGGGTAGCTCGGTTCGGGGTACCGGCTGACATCTCCTCCGACCGGGGGCCTCAATTTACCTCTGAGCTTTGCAACGCTGTAGCTCAAGGTTTGGGCACCAAGCTTCATCGTACCACCGCCTACCATCCACAGGCGAATGGTCTGTGTGAAAGATTCCACAGGTCCCTTAAAGCCGCACTGCGTGCTAGTCTCCATGGGCCTAGTTGGGTGGACAGGCTCCCTTGGGTGCTGCTAGGTCTTCGTACGGCGCCTAAGGACGACCTGCATTCTTTTTCAGCAGAGCTGGTTTATGGCCAACCACTCAGAGTGCCTGGCGATTTTCTTCCTCCTCACACGGAACCCTGGTCCCCAGCTCAGCAGCTCGTCAGCCACCAGGAAGCGGCTAGGAATTTCATCCCAGTGCCTACGTCGCATCATGACCTGCAGCGCTCCCATGTCCTGGTGGATCTTAAGAGCGCAGAATACGTGTTCATTCGGCAGGATGCTCGCAAAAACACACTCAAACCGCCTTACACAGGTCCGTTCCACGTCATCTCGTCAGGTGACAAGTCCTTCACAGTCGACGTCGGCGGTAAGCCTGACCACATCTCCATCGACCGGTTGAAACCGGCGCATCTGGATCTGAGCGAACCTGTCGTCACCGCTCAGCCGCCTCGTCCACCGTCGACTGCAGGTCCAGTACAGCCACAGTCATCTGCCGAGTCGCCAGTGCCCGCCTCACTGGGTCGACCACAGCCGGCCTCCTCTTCTCCTCCACCTGTGGCGTCATCCCAACCACAGCCAATGGCCAGTTCGTCTTCTAGCACTCCGTTCCAGCTGCCGGGGTATCGCAGTCGGTCAGACAGACTCGTCAGACCCCCTTCTTGCCTTACCTTCTCTGTTAAAAGCAATTCTGGGGGGGCGCATGTGGCGGAACCATCAGAGGATTACGGACAATTGTATATAATTCCTTTTACAGCAATGTAGTACAGCTGGGGGCTGCACCTTTAATGTATCTGTTAACTGTACTAGGGCTTCTTTCCTGTACTCCGCGTGATGATGTCATGCCGTCCGTCACGTGATCTCTCAACGGCGGGAAGAACGTGATGACGTCATGACGTCAAAGCTTGGAACCTTCTAGCAGTAGAGCTCGGAACCTGCTAGCAGTTGAGCTCGGAACCTGCTAGCAGTTTCCAGAGAGGCTTTCAAGCAGACCAGGCCTATTTGCATTGTATCCTACAGTTTCCTGTACAGCTTCATTTGTTCATTGAATTTTATTGTTTTTGATTTTCAGAGTCGATCTCAATTCTTCGGCTAGGAACCCCAGTTCCTACACTAGAATCTTTTGAAGAAGTTACTTGAGCAGTAGACAGGGTTTTGAACAGGTGGGAGGATTCAGGAAAGAGTAAATTTAAATGCAGCAAGAGAAAGGTCGACGCTCTAGAGCAGAGTAGAGTTTTGGGTAAAAATAAACAGAGTAGGTCAGGAAGGGACAGAGAGAGTAACAAAGGTAATAAGGCATCAGTGACTAAGTTGACATCAGGGAAAAATAGAAATAAGTCAAAGCTAAAGGCACTATATCTGAATGCGCAAAGCATTCACAACAAAATAGATGAATTAATAACGCAGATAGAAATTAACAGGTTTCATCTAATAGCCATAATGGAAACATGATTGCAAAGTGGCCAAAGTTGGGAACTAAATAATCCAGGATAATTAAGTTTTAGAAGAGATAGACAAAATAGAAAAGGAGGCGGGGTAGCCCTGATAATAAAGGATGGGATAAAGACAGTAGAGAGAAAGGATTTTAGCTCCGAAAATCAAGAAGTAGAATCAGTTTGGGTGGAGCTAAAAAACAGCAAGGGGCAGAAAACATTGGTGGGAGTTGTTTATAGGCCCCTAAACAGTAGCTGTAATGTAGGTCAGAGTAAAAATCAGGAAATTAGAGGCACATGTAACAAGGGTAATACAGTAATCATGGGGGACTTTAATCTACATATAGACTGGGCAAACCAAATTTGTAATAATAGTGTGGAGGACGAATTCATGGAATGTATACAAGATAGTTTTTTAGATCAGTATGTTGAGGAACCAACTAGGGAACAGGCTATTTTAGAACTAATATTGTGCAATGAGAAAGGGTTAATTAATAACCTTGTGGTAAAAGGGCCTTTAGGGAAGAGTGACCATAATGATAGAATTTTACATTGAGTTTGAAAGTGATTTAGTTAAATCTGAAACTAGGGTCTTAAATCTAAACAAAGCAAACTACGTAGGTATAAGGGGCGAGTTGGCTAATTTAGATTGGGAAACTACCTTAAAAGGTATGATGGTAGAGAAGCAATGGCTAGCATTTAAAGAATTAATACATAATTTACAACAAATATACATTCCTTTAAGGTACAAAAACCCCACAGGAAAAGTGGTCCAACCGTGGCTAACAAGAGAAATTAAATATAGTATTAGATCAAAGGAAGAGGCTTATAATGTTGCCAAAAAGAGTAGTAAACCTGAGGATTGGGAGGATTTTAGAATTCAGCAAAGGTGGACCAGGAAATTGATAAAGAAAGGGAAAATAGAATATGAGAGTAAACTAGTGAGAGACATAAAAACAGACTGTAAAAGCTTCTACAGGTATGTAAAAAGGAAACGATTAGCAAAAGTAAATGTGGGTCCCTTACAGGCTGAGACAGGAGAAATTATAATGGAGAATAAGGAAATGGCAGAGAAATTAAACAAATACTTTGGGCTCGATTTTTTGGTTCGAGGTGGCTTGGGTACGGGTCAGCTGCCTTCCGGGTTCCAGTCCCGCCCCCAACGACATCAGATGCACACAACATGATTTTGCGTCAACTGGCCTTATTAAGCCCACTCTGCGGGCTTGCCAGCCAATTAAAAGGAAGCCGGTGTCAGATGACATCAGTTAATAACGCGTCATCTGCCAGTTTTCTTAAAGGGGCCATGCACATTTTTTTTGACAGCTGATTTGAGGTACTGCAAACACTGACAATCACTATACAAAGGTGAGCTCTTGCACCCAGGCTCTCCAGTGACTCCCTCCTTAGGCTAGAGCAGGTAGCATCTGCAGGTGAGGTTACAGAAGTGATCTGTCACTGGTGAGAGAGATTCTCCCAATGAGGTGGGACTACACACACAATTAAAAACTTGTTACCTACAGAAAAGTCTAAATGCATTAAAAATGATTTTCACAACATTATAGAAACATAGAAACATAGAAGATAGGAGCAGGAGTAGGCCATTTGGCCCTTCGAGCCTGCTCCGCCATTCAACGAGATCATGGCTGATCATCCAAACCCTAGCACCCAGTCCCTACACCGACAGCCATCCCACCCAAGCCCTATCCCCGTAACCCCATAACCCCATGTATTTAATCCCCCCTAACACTAAGGGCCAATTTTTATCATGGCCAATCAACCTAACCCGCACATCTTTGGACTGTGGGAGGAAACCCACGCAAACACGGGGAGAATGTGCAAACTCCACACAGACTTATCTTACCTCTGAAACTCACCAGTGCACCATTGGATCCTTCATGCCACTTCAATGTGTGCCTTCAATGCAGAAACATTACAGTAGACCCACAGCATGCCACACTTACCTGGTGTGGTGTCTAGACGTCAGGAAGCCCGCAGTATAAGTGTCAAAATTACAAAAAGCCTCTTAACTGCCTGTTAACAACCTGTTAACAAGCAGTTAAGTGGCTATAATTCTCATTCCGCCACTAGGTGTCGGGTCCATGTGCAAATCGGGGACCCGACACTTGGGAAGATTGATTGGAGGCGGATTGATAGTGGGTTTGCAATTTTGCCGGATGTCCCGCCTCCAAACCCACCCCCTGAGCATGGCAAAATTCCAGCCATTGTGTCTGTCTTCATGGAAGAAGACGCAAAAAACTTCCCAGAAATAGTGAGAATGAGGAACTGAAAGAAATTAGTATTAGTAAAAAAATAGTACTGGAGAAATTAATGGGACTGAAAGCCGATAAAAACCCTGGACCTGATGGCCTACATCCTCGGGTTTTCAAAGAGGTGGCTATAGAGATAGTGGATGCATTAGTTGTCATTTTTCAAAATTCCATAGATTCTAGAATGGTTCCCATGGATTGGAAGGTGGCAAATGTAACCCCACTATTTAAGAAAGGAGGGAGAGAGAAAACAGGGAATCAGTTAGCCTGACATCAGTAGTAGGGAAAATGCTAGAATCTATTATTAAGGATGTGGTAACAGGGCAATTAGAAAATAATAATAGGATTGGGCAGAGTCAACATGGATTTATGAAAGGGAAATCGTGTTTGACAAATCTGAGTTTTTTGAGGTTGTAACTAGCAGAATAGATCAGGGGGAACCAGTGGATGTGGTGTATTTGGATTTTCAGAAGGTATCACACAAGAGGTTAGTAAACAAAATTAGGGCTCATGGATTGGGGGCAATATACTAGCATAGGTTGAGGATTGGTTAACGGACAGAAAACAGAGAATAGGAATTAACGGGTTATTTTGGGGTTGGCAGGCTGTAACTAGTGGGGTACCACAAGGATCAGTGCTTGGGCCTCAGCTATTCACAATCTACATCAATGATTTGGATGAGGGGACCAAATGTAATATATCCAAGTTTGCTGATGATACAAAGCTGGGTGGGAATGTAAGTTGTGAGGAGGATGCAAAGAGGCTTCAAGGGGATGTAAACAGGCTAAATGAGTGGGCAAGAACATGGCAAATGGAATATAATGTGGAGAAATGTGAAGTTATCCACTTTGGTAGGAAAAATAGAAAAGCAGAGTATTTTATAAATGGTGAGAGATTGGGAAATGTTGGTGTTCAGAGGGACCTGGGTGTTCTTGTACAAGAATCACTGAAAGTTAACATGTAGGTACAGCAAGCAATTAGGAAAGCAAATGTTATGTTGGTCTTTATTACAAGAGGATTTGAGTATAAGAGTAAAGACATCTTACTGCAATTATATAGGGCCCTGGTGAGACCACACCTGGAGTATTGTGTACAGTTTTGGTCTCCTTACCTAAGGAAGGATATACTTGCCATAGAGGGAGTGCAACGAAGGTTCACCAGACTGGTTTCTGGGATGGGGGGATTGTCCTATGTGGAGAGATTGAGTAGACCAGGCCTATATTCTCTAGAGTTTAATAGTGATCTCATCGAAACATACAAAATTCTCACAGGACTTGACAGGGTAGATGCAAGGAGGATGTTTCCCCTGGCTGGGGAGTCTAGAACCAGGGGTCACAGTCTCAGAATAAGGGGTCAGCCATTTAGGACTTCTTTACTCAGAGGGTGGTGTATCTTTGGAATTCTCTACTCCAGAGGGCTGTGGAGGCTCAGTCGTTGAATATATTCAAGACAGAGATCGATAGATTTTTTAATATTAAGGGAATCAAGGGATATGGGGAGAGTTCAGGAAAGTGGAGATGAGGTAGAAGATCAGCCATGATCTTATTGAATGGTGGAGCATGCGTGAAGGGCCAAATGGCCTCCTCCTGCTCCTATTTCTTATATTCTTATGTTCTATGGGGAATTGGCATGACATTGCCAAATGGCCTCCTTCTGTGGCATTACTTTCTAGGATTGCATTATGCTGAGGGTGAATGTCAGTGGTGGATTGTGAGATGGGGATGTGAGTAGGTGCATAGACAGTGAGGGATGGGTGCTCCTGCAAGGTAGGTGTGGTAAACCACTGTTATTGTATATTGTTACCTCTGGGTGGCGCTGTGTACCAAGGCATGCCTCAGCTGACTCCGCCCACATGACCAGGTATAAAGGTGGGGGTTTCGCCGACTCACTTCCTTCTTGGAACCAGCCACCCACGAGAGGCATGCTCTGTTCTCTAGTTAATAAAAGCCTTTTCATCACCTTCCTGATTCATCGTCTTTTATGGAGTAATTGATAAGCGTATCAATTTTATTAACTAGAAGTAAAATGGCGACACCTGAACAGCAACAACAGCAGGCGTTGCTGCGAGCCCTCAGACCGGCATGCCTGGACCTCGACCCTCAAGCAGCGGGTTCATCAACCAATTTCGAACACTGGCTGAGCTGCTTTGAATCCTTCCTAGGAGCCTCCGCCGTGACATCGGAGGAGAACAAACTAAAAGTTTTGACCGCCCAGGTGAGCCCTCAAGTATATACGCTCATCCGGGACGCTACTACGTACACGGCGGCCCTCGAACTACTAAAAGGGCAATACACGTGCCGAGTGAACCCGATTTACGCCAGACACCTCTTGGGATCCCGCAGGCAGCAACCGGGGGAATCGGTAGAGGCATTTTTACGGGCGTTACAGACACTCTGCAGAGACTGCGACTGTAAGGAGGTAACGGCTGCGGGGCACGCAGAGGGACTTACTTGTGATGCCTTCGTCAGGGGCCTCCAGTCCGACTACTCCCGGCAGAGACTGCTCGAAAGCAAGGAGCTCGACCTGAAGACGGCCGTAGCCCTTGCGCTCTCGCTAGATGCGGCCCACCGAAACCTCGAAGCATACCCACGTAACGGCGCCGCGCCATGGCCATCGCGACCGTGGGACATGGGACCGCCGCCCCCGGCACCAACTGCTGCAGCGATGTCCCGAAATCAACTGGGACAGCCGCCCCCGGTAAGAACCGCAGCGATGCCCCGTAACCAGGCCCAAAAATGCTATTTCTGTGGCCAGTTAAAACACCCTAGAGCGCACTGCCCGGCTAAGACCGCTACCTGCTCGGGCTGCGGGAAGAAAGGCCATTACGCCAATGCCTGCAGGGGGAAACCAGCCAACGCCAGCAGCGCCGCGTGCGAACCATGGGGGCAGCCATCTTATCCGCCATTTTGTGCACCTCCGGCCGCATGGCCGCCGCCATTTTATCCACCGCACTCAACCGCCACTTCGTCTCCGGACTCGACCACCGTCTCGTCGGACGACCATACCGACTCACTAAGCCATACACTGGCCTCCGTTACGCTGGATCAAGCCCTCCCTCATCATCTATCCAGCTCCATGATGGATATCACGGTAAACGGCCGTGCCACCACTTGCCTAATCGACAGCGGGAGCACAGAGAGTTTTATTCACCCAGACACGGTACGTAGCCACTCCCTCACGGTCCTGCCGACGCGCCATCGGATTTCTATGGCGTCCAAGTCCCATTCAATGGACGTCGGCGGCTACTGTGTGCGCTGTGTACCAAGGCATGCCTCAGCTGACTCCGCCCACATGACCAGGTATAAAGGTGGGGGTTTCGCCGACTCACTTCCTTCTTGGAACCAGCCACCCACGAGAGGCATGCTCTGTTCTCTAGTTAATAAAAGCCTTTTCATCACCTTCCTGATTCATCGTCTTTTATGGAGCAATTGATAAGCGTATCAGTAGGTTGGTGAGAGAGGTGACGTGCAGGAGTAGGCTTGGGAAGGCGGAGTGATGGGGTTGGGGTGACACGCACATCAGGATGTAGTTGAGTGTGGCATTGTTCTCACCTTTCCAGACCTCATGAGATCATTAAATCTCTTCCAACACTGTTGCCAGGAGCAGCTCACTACACCCCTGCTGCTGACTTCTTGGGCGATCTCCAACTATGCCCTCTTGGTATCACTGGCTGGTCTCTTCCTGCCGTTACCAGGGAATAGGACCTGCACGGTGGCATAGTGGTTAGCACTGTTGCCTCACAGCGCCAGAGACCCGGGTTCGAATCCAGCCTCGGGTGACTGTCTGTGTGGAGTTTGCACATTCTCCCCGTGTTTGCGTGGGTTTTCTCCGGGTGCTCCGGTTTCCTCCCACAGTCCAAAGATGTGCGGGTTAGGTTGATTGGCTATGATAAATTGACCCTTAGTGTTAGGGGGATTAAATACGTGGGGTTACAGGGATAGGGTGGGATATGTGTTGGTGTAGGGGTTACGGGGATCGGGTGGGATATGTGTCGGTGCAGGCTCGATGGGCCGAAATGGCCTCTATCTGCACTGTGGGGTTTCTGTGATTCTGTGACCTCCCTCCGTGCTCTGATTCCCTGGAGCAGGACATCCAGGGAGGAATCCGAAGACCAGGGCGCAGCCTTCTGGTGCAGAGATTGCATCCTTCCTTGCACCCTTACAAAGTCTTGGATGGATAAAAATGGTCACCTCTCCCAACCACCTCTGAGCCTCCTGCAACAATCTTCAACTGTGATGCGTGCAAGACTCCTTTAAATATCAGATCTGAAGGCGGGTCATCGGTGACGTCATCAGACCCGCTCCAGGTAATTGGCCGGGAAACCTGCATGTCTCATTCAATTGATCTAATTCAGTTAAACGCACAGTGGAGACCGCGCTGATGAAAAGTTCGTAAATGTGACCCACTATGCGGCACACACACACCCGACCCGACTCAAAGGTAACAATTCCGGCCCTTATGTCCGTATGCACTTGGTGCTGTGGAACCCTGACCTGCTTAAATTGCGAGGCAGAACAACAGAAATCAATGGAGCGTGTGAAAGGTTGAGACTGAGTAACTGCAGCGCATCCCATCCCACCTCACCTCCCTGATGGTCAGAAAATGCAACAACCTTTTCCTTTTGGCAGCAATGTTCACATCAATGTTGGGGTTGGTATTACCTCTGAAGACGCTGGCACAAACCACAGGTTAGAATTTCTGTGGCGGTTCTCCTTTTTTCCCCACTGTCATTTCAGTGGAAACTCTGGAAAAATAGCGTGAACAGCTAAAAATGATCATTTACACCATTTCTACAGGGTTTCTGCTGATCTCCAGCCGAAGTTATGGGGGGGAGAGCGGGAGAACCTCATAGAAATTCTCCCCATGTCATTGCAGGCTTTTCACTCATGGGGGGCATCACAGTCAAGCCTGATCCTGTCTTGACCTGATATCCACACATAAGGCTGGATTTTTCCAATCCCAGGGGTCCTTGGCGGGCGACGTCTGAGGTGTGTGGGGACCCTGCATCTGTCTCGATCCCGGCCTCCAACCTGATTTTCTGTTGATGGGGCTTTTTAAGCCCACCCTGCAAGGTTCCCAGCCAATTAATAGGAAGCAGGTCTGATGATGTCATTTGATGATGCGTCATCAGCCAGTTTGCTTAAAGGGACCATGGCCACGTTCATTTTGACAGTTGTGCTGTTAGTGTTCTGCAGCATTGAGGTGCTGTAAACACTGACAAGCACTACACAGGGGTGTACGGCTGCACCCAGGCTCTCTCATGACTCCCTCCATATGCTTATGGAGGGAGTCACAGCATGCAGAGAGGTTCTCTTCCCTTCCCATGGGTGGAAGAGACCTCCCCAGGAGACCAACGCAACCTGGTTGCACATTGCACAGGAGGACACAAGCAAGGATGTCATCAGGAGGACCAGCCTGCAGTGGCACCAACCTTTCAATGATCTCAGTAGATCACGAAACGTTACTGCAAAGCCACACTCAGCCTCATCCTCCTGTGCCACTCATCACATCCCCATCACTATGCCTTCCCTACCCTATTCCTGCAAATCCTTACTCACAGCAACTTAGCTTACACCTCCACCCATCTCTCTCTATCTATATTATCACTTCCCCATCTCACTGGCCAACCCTCACACTCATCCTCATCCTTGTCCAATCTTTCAAACTAACAACACACAAGGTGCTTTAGCCAATGTTTGTGTAAAGTTTCTTTTAATGTGTTGTCAAGCATTGAAATCTTTATTTTCAACACTTTGCCTTCTTGGACAGATTTGTGTGCACCTTTGGCAGTGTGTTAGTGAGTTCCAGTGAACGGTGAGACATAACGTTCCCCCCCCCACCACTCCCCACAATGGTGATGAGTGTGAAAGGAATGGCTTGGACATCATAGGGCTGCTTTATGGTGCTGGTGTGGGGTGGTGCCAACCTGGTACATCATGTGGCAGCCTTGGTGTTAAGTGTTAAGTGAAGTCGATCTGGATATGGTGATGCCATTGCTGGCATCCCAGGCATCAATGTGCACGGATGATGATGCCCTGTGTCCTGTGCAGAATCAGGTGATTGCGGAGAAGATTGGTGTGGATGTTAGTGCTGTTGGCATGCCCAGTGATGCTGGTGTTGGGGCTGATCATGTTGGGATTATGAGGACCAAGGTGAGATTTCTTCAAGATGCTGATGAAATAGATGGCAGGTGAGGTTGAGATGACAGAAGCGATCTGTCAATGGTGAGAGAGGTTGTTCCAATGAGGTGACACTGGATAGAGAGTTTGCTCCAAACACTTGCAACCTGCATAAAGGTCAATCTGTCTTCCAGATGCAGTAAGCAACAGCTTCTGAGCTTGGAAAGTGAAGACCTATGAATTGGGAGCTTTCATAGACCGTTTGCAGCTGTCAGGTTAGTAAATCATTCCATCCTGACACAACACCCGACCTATTTACCTGACCAGACACCCGCTCTCCAGGAACCTCATTAAAAACCTGGCAAAATGCTAAGTACATGTGAAAATGGTGCTTAACTACCTTTTAACAAGCTTTTAAGTATCTAAACTGGCTGAGTAGCCGCTTGGTTCAGGGATGACAGACCTGACACTTGGGAAACTGACAAAGAGGCGGGTTTACAGCGGGATACCGACCCACTGTCAAACTTTGTGATTTTGACAGCGGACCCGCCTCCAAACCCGCCCTCTGAGCGCTGGTAAAATTCCGGCCATAGAGATTTTCCATCAGAAGTCACTGAATGATCACCCGGTGGGAACCCTGGCTGATTTTTTTCCCCTTCCTAACTGAGGTAATTTGTAGTGCATCTACCGCTGGTCTGGCTGAGAATTAAAAACATTTCCTTTTCACTTACTAAGCATGCACAGCTCTGTGCATTAGGATTTCAGACATTGTTCCAAAGCAAACCACTAAGGGCCATACACTCTGGGCCAAAAAAGTGCAAATTTCCTATTTTTCTTTATAACTTATGACTAACTAGGAAAATCGTGGCAATGCATAAATTTGAAATGTGCTATTTTTGAGAACAAGACTCTCCCGGGAGATCACATGGGTTCGGGTGGGATGGAGAGTGATAGTAGATTTGAGGTTAGGATCAGATCAGCCATGATCTTGTTGAATGGTGGAGCGGGCTCGAGGGGCCGATTGGCCTACTTCTGCTCCTATTTCTTATGTTCTAAGGCTTCTTTAGCAGTACAAAAAACAACTAACTGCCAATCCAGATGCCCCTGCAAGAATAATATTTTAATGCTTCTTAAGCAGCTACCAAGCCACTTAACTAGTAGAATTGCCTAAAAATAATTATGGATTCAGCTGGGTTTTGTGGTAAGCGGTTTAACAACAAGTGATATAATTCTGATTGACTCATCAGCCACTGCACACGTTCAGACCTGTATGACAGGACTGAATTCACTCCTCGAGAATGGTTTGATATGCAGCAAGCCATTATTATATTATGACATTTGACAGCCAGCCAACCTTGATATACCAAAGGGAATATTATAGCTGAAAGTCATTTTATTTTTTAATTCTCTGCCAATTTTGTGCTTTCCCTCCTCTCCCAGTCTGACCAGCTTATCTTGGCTCCCGCCTGTCTAAACTTCTATCTCTGTATACTGCTGAAATTGCTGGTTGTAGCTATATTATCATTGGGGAGATTGCTCCTTGATGTCTGTGAGTCAAATACAAACCCCATCTTAGAATAAGGTTTTAATTAATCTTAAATCTGAGGAGAAAATGAGAGTAGATTATTCAGTAAGATTGATCTGAAACAACACAAATCTATAGTTTAAGAAAAGTAAAATAAATTAAACCATAGGATATAAATTGATTTTTTTAGTTATTATCTTGCAATATAATAAAGAAAGATGTGCATTTAAAAATCACCTTTCACAACTTCAGGACAGCCCAAAGTGCTTTACAGCCAATTAAGTACTTTTGATGTGTAGTCACTGTTGCAATGTAGGAAATGCAGCAGCTAATTTGCACACAGCAAGCTTCCACCAACAGCAATGTGATGATGATCATATCATTTGTTTTAGTGGTTGAGGGATAAATGTTGGCCAGGAGGCTGGGAAGAACTCCCCTGCTCGTCTTCAAAATAGTGCCATGGGATCTCTTATGCCCACCCGAGAGGGTAGATTTAACATCTCACCCGAAGAACGGCAGTTTGACAGAGCAGCACTCCCTCAGTACTAACAGAGCATGCTAATAATAATTTACTGATTTGGATCCATTTTCTAAGCTAATATTTTGCAGGACTGTGGAACCACTGTGCTTAATCCTAAAATTATAAATTATGGTTTATTTTTCCTTATTTTCTTTTAAAGTTTCATTGGGGAGTTAGAATAACAAGCATTTGATAAGGATATGAATATTTAATAACTTCAGCTTTGTTAAAAAAATGTATTAATTATGGACTCAATTATTCTTAATTGCAATTATTTCATTAGAGAAAAAAGGATTTATTTATATTCGATAATAATTTGACTTACAATTTCTGCATCTCAATTTTTTCCCCCAGATAATCTAAGCAGAAATAATATGAGTTTTCTAATCTAAATGAAACAGATATTCACAGCACCAAGCATAGTCTATTTATATTGGAAAGTGATAGTTTATCTTTTCCGTCCAAGTAGCAGGTCTCCTGTGTTATTGCTAACAGTGAGTATGGGGCTCCTCAATCTCTCTGTCTGTCTTTCACTCTCCCTCTACCTTGGGACAACAGGAAGTGAAGTTTGTGGATAGGAAGTGCATGCATACACAATTTCTTTTATAAGATATCGATAAAAGAAAGAAAGGCTTGCATTTATATAGTTCCTTTCACGACCACCGGACGTCCCAAAGTGCTTTATAGCCAATGAGGTAAGTGTAGTCACCGTTGTAATGTAGGAAATGTGGCAGCCAATTTGCGCACAGCAAGCTCCCACAAACAGCAATGTGATAATGACCAGATAATCTGTTTTAGTGATGTTGATTGAGGGATAAATATTGGCCGGGGACATCGCGGATAACTCCCCTGTTCTTCTTAGAAATAGTGCCATGGGATCTTTAACATTCACCTGAGAGAGCAGACGGGGCCTCGGTTTAATGTCTCATCCGAAAGACAGCACCTTCGACAGTGCAGCACTCCCTCAACACTGCACTAGAGTATCAGCCTAGATTTTTGTGCTCAAGTCTCTGGAGTGGGACTTGAACCTACAACCTTCTGACTCAGAGGCGAGGGTGCTACCCACTTTTTTTTATTTTTTATGATACTTTATTGAACATTAAGAACATTTACAACATCGTGATCATTACATTGTATAATACAAATCAATTCCACTGCCCTGCACAGCCATTCCGTCACCACATTTTAACATCAAAACCTGAAGTTTAATTTATCACCTGTAACATATATTAATCGATTGTACTTTAAAAATTGGTTGTAAAATACTGTCCTTAAATTCCTTTCTGAATAAAACATCCACAGAGCCTTATAATGGTCTTTTAGCTTATATTTAAAATACTCTTTTAGATTGATTCTCCTCCCCTTAAAAAACAGAGCATTCCTTCTTTGCACAATCACGAATCTAGCCAAACTGAACATTAAATTAATTGCCGCTCCGCTAGACTCTGGCAGACTCTCCTGCAATCCCCATCTCAAAATTGAGTCCCACGGGATTCCCATTCTCGCTGTTCGGTCCCCACCCAGCAAAAAAGCTTCACACAACTGTCGAACATAGTACTTAAAGTCATTTAACTGCGGACATAACACCAGTAAATGGGACAGAGTCTCATCCTGTGTCCCACACATTGGGCAAGTTGCCGCCTCCACTCGTCCAATCTTGCACAAGACCGTCATGGTAAAAATCCGGTTATGAGCCAATTTGAAATCCAGTTCAATCCATTCTGGGCATTTAAAATTCGCCCACACTCCCTTCCAAATCCTGTTGAAGTCCAGCTGTGGGTATATACTCTGCCAAAACTCCTGACCAGCAGGTGTCTTGAATCTCCATTCTCTGAATACCTCATAGAAATCTCGAGTATTACAGATGTCAAATTGGACTAACTCTCCCCCTTTCTCCAGTACAAAGCTTGGAAAAGCAGGACGCATTTTACTTCCTTTGGAGATTTCCGCATTTATTTCTTCCATCCAATCCTGTGGCATTGCCCTCACAATCTTCTCATACATGATTCCTATTGCTTTTCCTTCTACCTCCTGATCCTCCTCCCACACCATGTCCCTCACTATCGCTTCCGGCAACCAACCTGGAATCACCTCGTATAACACATCGTTCACAGATATAATCCTAGCTTTTATAAAAGCTTGATTAAATAAAACCTCTCCTTCAATGTTGACCCACCTATTCAAAAATAAGGGCTGTTCTAAAAATTCCTCAGCCCCCTTGGGCGTAAACTGCACACTTTTTAAAAATTGAGCCCAAGTCTCTACAACCCCCTTATAAAACCTAGGGAGAAGGTTAATCGATTTCAAAAACATATTATTGTATTCCATATACAATATCCCCTGCCCTCCTATCCCACTTCGTTTAAAAAAATGCTCAAAACAACTCTTCCAAAAACTTGAATTTGACTTCTGAAGAAATCTCTTAACCCATTTGATTCTAAAGGATTTTTTCTTCAAATCAATATCAGGGAAATTGAGTCCTCCCTGATTTCTCCGTCCAATGATGGTATTGTAAGCCACCAAGGCTGGTTTCCCTTCCCATAAAAACCTCACACAAGCCTCTCGGATGGACTTTTCTGCCCACTCAGGAATATCCTCCACCGTCAATAAGTACCATAGCTTAGATAGCAGGAGAGCAGACACCACTGTCGCTCTTCCTTGCACTTTCAACCACCTTCTTTCCCATCTTCCCAAAATCTTTTTAATTTTCATAACCTTCGGTTTCCAATTTAATCGATCCACTTCTTCCCTGTCTTTCTTGCACCCCATATGCACCCCCAGAACTTCCAAAACCTCCACCACCTTAAAGGGACATACCCCCAACCATTCCCCCGTACCCCTCCCTGCAACCAGGCATTGGGACTTACTATAATTCACTCTGGCACCTGAAGCTCTACAATATTCCTCCACTACATCCATAGCTTTCCTCACTGACTCCCCATTTCTCAATGTTAAGGTTGTGTCATCTGCATATTGGTGTATCACTGACACCAGCCCAGAACTGGGGACCACAATCCCAACTACACCTTGTTTCTTTCGCATCATGTAACCTAATGGTTCTGCTACCAATGTGTACAGCAGTGGGGACAGGGGACAGCCCTGTCTCACTGATCTCTGTATCGGAAAATACTTAGATAAAAAACCATTACATTTAACACAGCTAAATGTTTGAATAAAAAATCCTTATCCACTGAATGAAATTTTCCTTGAAACCAAATGCTTCCAAAACCTTCAATAAAAACTCATGAGAGACCCTATCAAAGGCTTTCTCTTGATCTATCTTTAATACATAAGCCTCCCTCCCACTCTCTTCCATGAGCGCTATCGCATCTCGGATTGAGACCACAGAGTCTGCGATGTCCCGGCCTATGACTCCATAGGACTGAGAGGGCCAAACTATCTCCGGTAACACCTCCTTCAAACGATTTGCCATAACCCTTGCCAAGATCTTATAATCCACATTTAATAGTGTGATGGGCCTCCAATTCTTCAGATCCCGTCTATCCCCTTTATTTTTATAAGCTAAGCTTATGATACCTCTCCTCATAGATGGGGCCAGGCTTCCCTCAATTTTAATTTCCTTAAAAACTTCAAAGAGCAATGGACTTAAAATCTCGAAAAATTCCTTATAAAATTCTGCACTTAGTCCATTGGACCCTGGGCTTTTCCCCCCCTTCATTCCACTTATTGCTATTTTTATTTCCGCTAATCCTACTTCTTTATCACACATGCTTCTCTCATCCTCCTTTAAACCCTCTTCAATAAAAGCAGTAACCTTCTCCATCTCCAAATTGGAAATGTCTTCTTTTGTATATAGCTCTTGGTAAAAGCTGCTAGCCGCCTCCAAAATCTCCTCACTTTCATGAATGATCTTCTCCCCAACCTTCAACTCCTCAATTAACGATAATCTCTGTCGCAGCTTCTCTTGCTCTAGAAAATATCTAGTGCATCTTTCGCCCTCCAATGCATCTCTAGCCTTTGCACGGAGAATGGCCCCCTTGCATTTTTCAGCTTGCAATAATTCCCACTCTTCCTTTAGCACCCGGAACTTAGTCTCAGCTCCCTTATCCCCTCCGTCAACTGCTTTACAGACATCCGTAAACCTTTTGTTTATATTCTCTTCTCGATGCCGGTTAGCTGCCGCCCTCTTTTTCCCATAACGTACCGAAAAAACTTTTACCTCATATTTGAAATTGTCCCACCAAACTCTTCTTTCTTTCAAGAACAAAAGTTCCTTCCGAGCATTCTTTATTATTTTTATAATCCCTTCTTTATAAGCACTTTCCTTCAGGTATTGATTGTTTAAAATCCACCCCTGAACCAATCTTAACTCTGCTGTTCCTAATTCTAAGAACCAAAGCCGAGTGATCACTAAAAAATACTTTTTTATAATAAATCTCCATCACCTCCGAACTTAACCCTTCCCGCATTAACACAAAATCTATTCGGCTCTGTTTTAAAACATCACCCACCCAACCTGCTCTGGAGAACTCCCTTTTTATGGGGTTCCGGTCCCTCCATAAGTCTTTCAAATTTAAATTTGCCATCATTTTTATAATCATCCCTCTGGAGTTATCCTCTTTAAAGGTCATCTGGGCTGAAATGTCCATCCAAGATAAAAATACATTAAAATCCCCCACTATACAAGGATTTTCCACCTCTGCCACTTCAGTGAATAACCCCCGAAAAAACTCACAACGCTTGCAATGGTCGTTCGGTGCATAGATATTAAAAAGATCACAATTAAATCCCTCCAATTTTACCCTTAGCCATAAAAATCTCCCCTCAGTGTCCTTGTCCACCAAGGCAATGTTCTCTTCTATGGACGGACTCACCAAAACAGCAACCCCTCTACGGTTATTGTTTGCACAACTTGCAAACACCTCTCCCTTCCAAACCTTCTGAACTCTTTCTAGAATATCCTCATCCCAAAAGGTTTCTTGTAGACACAAGTCCATGCCTTTAAAACCCTGCAACAACTGCTGCAATTTCTTCTCACCCCTCAGTCCGTTCACATTGATCAAGACCAATGTAACCATGGCTCCCAAGAATGGAAGTATGCTCAATAATCTCCCCATCATTTAATCTCAGGCTCTTCCCTCCTCTCATGCTCCTTCTCAACTTTTCGGGCAGCTGTTGCTTTTTCCTGCAGCCTCCGGCTCTTTTTCCCCTCCTGTTTGACCCCTCCCTGCTGTTTCAGCCTCTTCCTTGCCTTAAGTTTGGACCCAGGAGCTGCCCTTTCTCCCTCCTTCTGCCCCTCACTAACCTTTCCCTTTCCACATGATTCTACCCCATCCCCAACTTCCATGTCTCTGTCCCTCTCTAATTCCTCACACTCAAGCTCTTCTGCAACCCCCTGTGCCTGCTCCCCGTCAGATACATAATCCTGCTCCCCGTCAGATACTTCATCTCCCATTGAGAGTCTTCCTGCTATCGCAGTTTCTCCCACTGTGCCGCCCACTTCGACCACGTCTCTACTTCTGACCCTTGCACCTTGTTCCCTCACTCCATGGGACAATGGCGCACCTAAATTGTTCCCTTCTGACGTCTCTATCTCGCCGATCCCATTCTGCTGTCCCTTTAAGGCTCCTGCCTCTTGCACCCTCTCCCCGCCCTGCCCCCTCCCGCTCACCAAAATATCCGACTCCCCGCCTCTCCCCGGAGCACTCACTTCCACCACACACCCCGCTCCTGCCTCCTCTCCCCCCACAGACACCAGACGCCCCGGGGGAGCCGAACTGCACGAAGGCTCGAGTCTGCACTCGACCCTTGCTGCCCGCTGCTGTCTTTGTTCCCCTCCATAGCACTCGTCGTGTTTTCCGCCATCTCCATCTCGATCTCCGCTCCGCCAACCTCTGCCTCTTCCTGTGCACCTTTTTCCTTCATTTTACCGGCTGTGTCCTCCGACTGCACCGCAGCTCCGGCCGTTCCACACTCCTCTCCTGCTCCTTCTTCCATCTCCTTATCACTCATTTCGCTCCCTTCTGCCACACACTCACAGCGGGTGGGGCCTTTACGACACACCCCACAGCTCTCCGCCTTGCAGCTCCGCGCGATATGTCCTGACTCACCACAATTGTAACAATACAAATCAGGACAGTTTCTTACGAGATGGTCATGTCCCAGACAATAGTAACACACCTTTACTTGGTTATCGTGCAGCACACGAAAGTACTGTACTCCTTCCAGTATCTCGAACTTCATACTGTAAGGCAAAGACCTCACCCCCTCTGGGAACCGCACCTTTACATACCGGGTTCCGTCTGCTACCCGTGTTCCCGGATAGTACCTCCTCTTTATTTCGGAACAGATTTTAATGTCCCACGACTCCAACTTTTTGCTCAGCACGTCGTCCTCGATGTACACAGGCAAGTTCAAAAATGAAACCACCACCTCCTCTGAATATAGCAGAGTCACCTCCAAAAATTTCTCCCCAACTTTCAGGCTGAGCAGCAGTTTTTCCACCTCCTCACGGCCACTGACCGTCACCTGAAATCCCACATTTGGTTTTGGTCGGCAGGCAAAACAGCTTCCCTCACCACAGTCCTCATGAACTGCCTGGATTATACCTCAGGCTCGAATCTTCTTATCTTCACATTGCACCACCACTGTATTTTCTTTACCAAACCTCCTGAGGTACCGGCCCAAATCTTTGGGCCTTTTTTTCCCCTTCCCACCACAGTTTCTTCCCTAATAAAATTCCTCTCGGGAATATTGTCCTCTAAGGGGCCCGGCACTCCGGACCCCTCAGCAGCCATCTGGCTGTTTTTTGTGGGCCAAAAAGGCCCTAAAACCTGAAAACAACACCCCAAAACCCTCCACCAACTTTTTACAAAACTTCCTCCAACACCCAGCTGCAATTAGGCAACCAGTCACACCTGGCTCACTCCTAGCCACTCCCACCTAGAGAGTGCTATCCACTGAGCCACAGCTGACCCTCTAAGGTGCTTGTTTTTAATACTAATAAACAAATACATTTGCTGCTGAGCTTATTACATAAGGAAAATTTTCATCTCTAGATAGATCATTAAAAAAAAAACCTTCTTATTATGAAGAACAAAAGCTGGTAATAAATAGTTTAGCCTCCCAGAATTTCCTGGCGAGTTGCGCCATTATAATGTTGCATTTAGGGTCTGGTTCACAATGGAGGAACAAGGAGGAAATGTGGTAAACCACTGTCATACCTGTCTGTGTCTGTATGTGTATTCCACTAGGTACAGGTCTGGACATGCCTCGGCTGACTCCTCCCACTATTCCAGGTATATAAGTGACTACCTCCCAGTCCCTTAGTATTCTGGACGGGTCGACCACTCGAGACAAGACCTTCATTCTTTAGTTAATAAAAGCCTGATTGTTACTCGCTCAACCTCAGTCTTTTGAGTAATTGATGGCGCATCAGGAAATTACGGCATAAGTGACTTATGCCGCACCCTAATTTCCTGAGACTTTTGTGCTGCTCTGCCGTTTCCTCGCAGTGAACAATTAATTATCATAGCTCCGCCTCTTCCATTAAAATCAATAGCAGTCACAAATTTGCTGAATGAATAGCACTTTGATCGTCACTGCCACTTGAACCATTAATGAAAGGTGTTGGTGGGCTTTCTAACTTTAGTTTACCCTGTAAAAATGGAATGTGAATGAAATTACAGGAAACTTTCGATTTACCGGCACCTAAATAACCAGAAATCTCGGTTAACCGGCAAAATTCAGGAGTAGGTTTTACTTCATATTTTTTTGCCTTCTTCCATCTGTGCTGTGCAAGGGTGTGGCTGCAGCTGTTGCTAAGTTACAGAGATGCTTGAAACTTGAGGCCATTGTTCTACAGTACAGGGTTTGTTGCTTTATACGGAGCTGTCAGCTCTCCGTATCTTTTACTATAGCGTTCGGTTATCCGGAATTTTTGATGAACCGGCACCACGTCGGTCCCGTCCGTGCCAGATAATAAAAAGTTTCCTGTATGCTGCCAAGCCTTCTGCTCATCTACGAATAACTTTATGTAAAGGCCAGTGGAGATTGTCCAGGGAAGCTTTTTTTTTTAAAGACTAGAACTGAAATCTGAGTGGTGGAAACAGATTCCAATAGTAACTTTCAAAAGGGAATTGGATATATACTTGAAAAGGAAACACTTGCACGGCTATGGGGAATGTGAGGGGAGTGGAATTAATTGGATAGTTCTTTCAATGGGCTGAATGGCCTCCTTCTGTGCTGTAAGATTCTATGATCCTGTGATTGTAATCCAGAAAAGTAGAGACTTGAGTGAAAAGCAAAGCACAAACTGAGGATTCAATTCGTAGGCCCAGTCTGGACAGAGTTGGAATGTGACTGATGTGAGGGCACCATCGTTGTGATCTGAAATGGATGGATAGGGGTTTGATGCAGGGCTGCACCACTCTTTACTGGAACTCACGGACCCAGTGTAAATTCAGGATAAAGCGAGCAGCCCCCTTGAGACAGAAGGACAGACGCTTTGCTGACTGCACTGTATGACATGGTAACCATTACTGAGACATGGCTGCAAGACGGTTAGGACTGGGAATGAAATATACCAGTTTATAAGGTCTATAGGAAAGATAAGGAAAATGGCAGAGGATGAGGAATAACCTTAGTGATTAAGGATGAAACCACTTCAATGATAAGAGAGGATATAACGAGAGGTAAGCAGGCAGTGGAGACTTTATGGGTAGAATTAAGAAATAGGTAAGGATTTAAGACTGTAGTGGCCGTTGTGTATAGGCCCTCTGGTAGCAGCTGTGAAGTGCTAGATTGTATAAATGCAGAGATTAGACAAACGTGTAGTAAAGGCAGGGTGGTTTTAATGGAGGATTTTAACTTTCATATAGAGTTGGATAAGCAGACTAGCACCTGTCAGAAAGGTAGTGAATTTCTTAAGTGTGTCCGGGATAGTTTTCTACAACAATATGTCCTGGGGCAACAAGGGGGCATGCCACATTAGATTTAGTAATGAGTAATGAGCCAGATTTAGTTAACAGCCTAACTGTGCGTGAACATTTATCCAATAGGGATCATAACATGATCGAGTTCAACGTAGCATTTGAAAGGGAGAAACGTGAAACAGCTACTAAGGCTGGAATTTTGCCGCCACTCAGAGGGCGGGTTTGGAGGCAGGTCCGCTGTCAAAATAGCAAAGATTGACAGCGGGTAGCAAACCCGCCTCTACGTGGGTCTCTCAGGTGTCGGGTCTGTCAGCGGAAAACTGACCCGACACCAAGCGGCGGGGGATACAATTCAGCTAGTTAAATGGCTTGTTAAGAGCCAATTTAATGCTATTTTGAGGTTTCCTTCCAATTTTACGTTCTCCCCCATGGGTTACCAGCTGCTCGGGGAACACGCCAGCTCACCTTGGCGTGATTTGAATCTGCTCTGATGTTTCTGATAAGCTGCAGAAGTGGAGCAAAGGATGCCATGTTGCAGATAGTGAGTTTCAGAGCGCAGAAACTTTTGGTTGCTTCATTTGTAAAACATAAAGAGATTTCTTTATCTTGCAAGTGTTTAGAGGCAACTGTACGTCCAGTGCCACCTCACTGGAACAACCTCTCTCACCATTGACAGATCACTTCTGTCATCTCACCTGCAGCTGCCATCTATTGCAGCAACATCGGTGCCCTTGAAAAAATCTGACCTTGGTCCTCTGAATCCTTCCACGATCAGCCCCAACACCATCACCAGGCACACGAACATCACCAACAATATCACCAGCCTTCTCCGCCATCACCTGATGCTGCACAGGACACAGGGCATCAGCCCCTAACAAAATTGCTGCCCGGGAGGCCAGCGATGGCATCACCATGGCCAGATTTACTTCACTTGACGCTGCTAACCCTGGCTGCCACATGATGCGCCAGGTTGACACCATCCCACACCAGCACCGTGAAGCATCCTTTTAATGTCCAAGCTATTCCATGCACACTCATCACTATAGCGAGGCAGGTGGGGGGCGGGGGGGCGGGAAGTTATGTCTGAACATTCACTGGAACTCAGTAAGACACTTCTCAAGGTGCGCCCAGATCTGTCCAATAAGGGGCAGTGTTGGAAAAATAGATTTCATTGTGTGACAACACATTACCAGAAACTTCACATGGACATTGGCTAAACCTTTCAAGTGCCTACCCTTGTGTGCTGTTAGTTGGTATGCTTGCAGTAGGATGAGGGTGAGTGTGAGGGGTGGCTAGTGAGATGGGGAAGTGATAAAGTAGATAGAGAGGGATGGGTGGAGGTGCAAGGTAAGTTGGTGTGAGTAAGGATGTGCAGGAGAAGGGTATGGAAGGCAGAGTGATGGGGATGTGTTGAGTGGCACAGCAGGGTGAGTTTGAGTGTGGCTTTGCAGTAATGTTTCGTGATCCACTGAGATCATTGAGAGGTTGGTGCCACTGCAGCCAGATACCCCTGACGACATCCCTGTTTGTGCCCTCCTGTGCAATGTGCAACCATGCTGCGTTGGTGTCCTGGGGAGGTCTCTTCCGCCCTTGGAATGGAAGAGAACCTCCCTGCGTGCTGTGACTCCCTCCATAAACATATGGAGGGAGTCATTTGAGAGCCTGGGTGCAAGTGTCCACCTTTGTGCAGTGCTTGTCAGTGTTTGCAGCACCTCAATGCTGTCAAACACTGACAGAACAATTGTCAAACTCAATGTGGCCGTGGTCCCTTTAAGGAAACCGGCTGATGACGTGTCATCAAATGATGTCATCAGACCCGCTTCCTGTTAATTGGCCAGGAAGCCCACAGGGCGGGCTTAACAAGGCCAATCAAAGGAAAATCCTTTTGACAGAGCGGCTGCAGCTGCGATTGTGACTGGAACCCGGAAGCCAGCTCTCCCGATACCATCCTGACACCGCTGATAAAATCGCGGTCTAAGATTCTAAATTTGGGTAAGGCCGACTTCAACGGTATGAGACAGAGACTGTCCACAGTAAACTGGGTAAATCTTTTAATGGATAAAACGACAGAAGATCAGTGGGAGATGTTCAAAAAAGAAGTCAAGGTGATACAGAACTGGTTTATACCCCTGAGGGGCAAGAACTCTATTTGCCAAAAAAAACCAGCCATGGACAACTAAAGAGGTGAGGAACAGCATACAACTAAAAGAAAAAGCATACAAAAATGCAAAAAATAGCACACATCCTGGCAAATGGGAAAGATACAAAGAACAGCAAAGGGTTACAAAACAGACAGTAAGAGCTACAAAAAAGGGTTACGAAAAGAAACTTGCAAGGGATATCAAAATCAACACAACATTTTTTTCCCATTATATTAGGAAAAAGAGGGTAGTCTGGAACAATGCCGGCCCCTTAAAAACCTGAAAGCGGTAATAATGATAACAAGGAAATGGCGGCCATGTTGAATAATTACCTTGCATCAGTATTTACAGTAGAGGAAGAGGATAGCATGCCAGAAATCCCAAGGAAGCGAATAATGAATCGGGGTCAGGGACTCAATAAAATTAACATAAGTAAAATAACAGTAATGAAGAAAATAATGGTACTGAAGAGTGACAAATCCCCAGGACCAGATGGTTTCCATACCAGGGTTTTAAAGGAAGTAGGTGAGCACATTGCAGATGCCCTAACTATAATCTTCCCAAGTTCTCTCGATTCAGGAACCGTTCCTTTCGATTGGAAAATTGCGCATGTCACTCCGCTATTTAAGAATGGCGAGAGAGAGAAACCAGAGACTTATAGACCAGTTAGCCTAACATCTGTTGTCAGGAAATTGCTAGAATCTATAATTAAGGATAGGGTGACTGAACACCTGGAAGATTTTCAGTTCATCAGAGAGAACCAGCATGGATTTGGGAACCTGTGCAGGGAGACAGAGGAAAGGGAAGCAAGGATAGAAGCAAAAGACAGGAAGGAGAAAAGCAAAAGTGGCAGTCAGAGAAATCAAGGGTGTAAATCAAACATGGCCACAGTAAATAATAATTCTAAAAGGTCTAAGAGTGTTAAAAAAACAAGCCTGAAGGCTTTGGGGGAGAAATTCGGTTGGTTGCGCCACCGATTAACGCCTAAAGAGGCCGAGAAGTAGGGCGCTAGCCAATTTCCGGCCGGGCGCAGGGAGCCTAGTGCCTCGCCCCATATTGAGCATGCATCTAGCGCCGGCGCAAACTCTTAGCGTCCGCTCGTGGGTGCAGGCTGTTCATGACGTCATTTCAGTGTGCAACGCCTTTTTGGCGCCCCGGACCGGAAATTGAGTGGCGCCCACCTCCGTTCCACCTGGCGCTAATAGTGACAGCTCACTGGAACGTTCCCCAGGCACTCTCGGGCTAGGGGGGTGCTCTTTAAAGGGGACTGCACTGTTAACAAAGCGTCAGCCATTTCGAGAGCGCAACTTGTTGGTTGGTTTGAGAGAGTTGCAGAGCTGCAGTGGGAGAGCCTTATTGCCATTCAGCCAGCGGTGCCAGAGGACTGTCAGCCCTGTGAACATTACCTTGCTGCTGGTGAGACATTACAACCTTTACCTTGTTCGCTCTTATTATGGGGGCTGCTCTGGAGGGGAACGTCCTGCTGGTCGACCATGCTGAGAGGGCACAGAGACGGAGGGAGAGAGGGCCAGGAGTGGCCAGACGGGGGAGGGCCAACAGATGTCGCCACTGCAGACCTTACGCGGTGAGGGTTTTCAGGCAACAGTTCTCCTACCACAACATGTCGGAGGAGCAGTGTGTCAGAAGGCTGCGATTCCACAAGGAGGTGGTGACTGAGGTGTGCCACCTGCTTCAGGATGATTTGCAGTCGAAGATACGGTGCAGGACCTCTCTGTCGGTGGCCCTAAAGGTTACTGTAGCCCTGAATTTCTTTGCCAGCGGCTCGTTTCAGGCAGCAACTGGGGACATTGCTAACATTTCCCAGTTTGCGGTGCATTGCTGCATCCGCCAAGTTACAGACGCCCTATATAAGAGGAGGCGGCAATTCATCTCGTTCCCTTTGACACTGGAGAAGCAGCGGGAGCGCGCACAGGGCTTCGCGACAATAGCTGACTTCCCCATGGTGCAGGGCGCCATTGACTGTATGCACGTGGCTTTGCGCGTGCCTGTACATAATCCCGAGGAGTTCCGCAACCGCAAGGGGTTCCACTCCCTCAATGTACAGCTGGTCTGTGACCACCGGCAGCTGATCCTCGCGGTCAACGCACAATACCCTGGCAGCAGCCACGACGCTTTCATCCTGCGACAGGCCTCAGTGGCAGACCTTTTCGAGGCCCCGGCTCACACATGAAGCTGGCTTCTCGGAGACAAGGGCTATCCTCTGTGCCCCTGGCTTATGACCCCGCTCCGCTCGCCCAGCACCCCGGCAGAGGAGCAGTACAACGCCAGCCATCAGGCGACGCGGAACATTGTGGAGCACACAATCGGTGTGCTCAAGCAGCGGTCCCACTGTCTCGACCATTCGGGGGGTGCCCTGCAGTACTCGCCAGAGCGAGTTGCCCACGTCGTCGTTGTCTGCTGCATGCTCCACAACCTCGCCATCCAACGCACCCAGCCAATGCCAGCCGACCTTGAAGGACCAGCAGAGGAGGAGGAGGAGGAGGAGGAGGAGGAGGAGGAAGACGGGAGGGTTCCAGAAACTGGAAGGGCCGTCCGTCAGAGGCTCATAAGGGGTCAGTTCTAGGCCCCTCTGACGGAATGCTTGGTGTCATTGGGAGAGAACCGTCCGGGTCACCCAAAGCCTATGAAGGCCAGAATGATTGCAAATAGTATAGATGGCCATTGTAAATAAAACCTTTTCTTTATTTTCAAAAATGTGCTTCCTTCCAACATGACAAAGCAATGGCAACCGAAAGCATAACTAACGAAATAACACATAACTGCCTCGCAAACCTGCCAGACTACCCAAAACATAAGTAACATTCACAGCAGGTGTATACGGCCTTGAATTCAACAAATAAGACGTCTCAGCAGCTCCCTCTACTCTTTACCCCTTGATGGAGATCTACTTCTCTTACAAGATCGGCCCCTTCCCTCCCTGCAGCTCCTCCGTAATTGGACCCCAGTGGCTGCATCAAGGCTGGGGGACGCCTGTTGAGTGTCCGAAAGCGCAGAAGCCCCTGAGGGACGGCGTGGACGACCTCTGGGCTTGGAGGGCTCGGGTGCTGACTGCTCCAACTGTGCATGGGTGGAAGCAGTCTGTCCTGCAGGTGGTGGCAGCTGCAGTGGAGACGTCCCAGTGGTGGCATCAGGAATGCTGACATCCTGAGAGCGGACACCTGCTCCGTGTTCAGCCGACACACTGGCACTCTGACGGGGCAGCACCGCAGCATGCGCCCCAATCGGCTGGTCCACAGATTGACGGCCTGCTGTGGTGCTGCAAGGGCCCCGGGTAATCCTGCCTGATCCATCGAGTGTGGCAGCAGTCAGTGCTCGCGTGGCCTCAATCTGCGTCTGCATGAGGCCAGCGAGTGACTGCATGGCAGCACTCAGCACTTGCATGGCAGGTGCCAGTGCTTCGGTGAAGCCCTGGACAGTCCTTTCCAGTGCTTCGCTGAAGGCCAGGACAGTCCTTTCCACTGCTTCGGTGAAGCCCTGGACAGTCCTTTCCAGTGCTGCCCCGAAGCCGTGGACAGTCCTTTCCAGTGATGCCCCGAAGTCCTGGACAGTCCTTTCCAGTGCTGCCCCAAAGCCCTGCGCACTCCTTGCCTGTGCTGCCCCGAAGTCCTGCGCACTCCTTGCCTGTGCTGCCCTGAAGTCTTGGACACTCCTTGCCAGTGTCTCGACGGATTCAGGCATCCTTGCCACTGCAGCTATCAGCCCAGTGTGCCTGAGCCGAGCCTGGGCGCTCACTTCAGCGAGGGACCGCACCTCTTCCGTGCTCTGTGCAGCAGTCATCGTGGCCTGACTCGCCCTCCGGGGAGATGGCCCCCGAGCTTCCCTACCTCCCTTGCGTTGCTGCAGCCCGCTGGTTCCTGGAACTGGTTCCTCATCAGAGCCACCCCCGCCCCCCCCGCTCCCCTCCAGTGAAGTACTATCCCCAGTCTCCAGATGGGCTGGCTCGCCTGAGGCTGGCACGGATGTTCCGGCTTCCTCCTGCTGGTCGCATCCAGAGTCAGTGGCACTGGCAGCTTGAGGGCCCGTCTCCCGAGCTGGTGATGCAGCATCTGAAAGCAGGGAGGTTGAAGAGTGGCTTTAGCGAAAGGACAGGGTGGCAGCAAGGGATGCAAGATTGCTGCAATGCTATGACATGGGTCCAGAGTGAAAAGCATGCTGGTGGGGGGAACAAGTGGAAGGAGACAGATCAAAAAGGTGATGACCTTACCATCGCTGTGCACAATGGGGTCGGCAGCTCCAGTGGTGACAGGTCCAGTCATCCGGCCTCCAACAATCTGGTGAACTCTCTCCTCGAGGTCCGTGAGGGTCTGGAGGCGAGGAGGTCCTCCTCCGGTCCGAAGCTGCTCTTTGCGGTTCCTGGCCAGCTTGGCCTGCAGGAGAAAGGACGAGAAGTGATGAAACATGATGCCCTGAGCTGTCATCTCATGCCCCCCATGGTGGAATAGCCCTTACATCATACCCTGAGTTGTCATCTCATGCCCCCCATGGTGGACTAGCCCTTACATGATGCCCTGAGTTTAATGTGCATGTGTGTTCCCAGAAAGGGTCATGGGTGCTTGCTGACAGATAGCCAATGGGGCATCGCGCACCCTCTGGCCATAAAGTCAGGTGCAGATGGAGGGATGAAGAAGATTGCCGAAACACCACTCACCCTGACGACCCGAGTGAGGTCATTAAATTTCTTCCTGCATTGCACAGGGCTCCTGGTCACCATGCTGTTGGAGTTGACCTTTTGCGAAATTTCCCTCCAAGCTCTGCGGTATTCCTTCTGATTAGGCCTCCTGCCATTGTCGGGGTACAGCACAGCTCGCCGGCGCTCCACTGCGCCCACCAAAGCATCGAATGCCCCATTGGTAAAGCGCTCCGCTCTCTGCCTCACCCTCTCCATCTTCTTAAAGTTTTTAACGCCACAGAATGCCCAGCGCCGATTTTGAGGCCTACAAGTCGCAGAGTGTGGCTGCTGACCCTTACTGACCCACCCTTTTAAGAGCTGGCCGGCGCCTGAAAGTCTCGTGGTCATCGATTATTGACAGCACCTGCGCTGCGCCCGCCCACGCCGATATTGAGTAGCGCCGCCGAGTTAGTGCCTTAGGAGCCCCGTGTAATGCCTGATTTTGCGCTGCAATCACCTTTAGGGGCGCTGCAACCCAATATCGTGCGAGGTGGCGATAAGTTGCGTCTGGCTATAAAATTTGCGCAGCGTCAATTCTACGCCCCAAGTGGGGCTATATCCAATTTCTAGGCCTTTGTGTCTTAATGCGAGGAGCATTCGTAATAAGGTGGATGAATTAGCTGTGCAAATAGATATAAACGGATATGATATAATTGGGATTACAGAGACATGGCTCCAGGGTGACCAAGGCTGAGAATTCAACATCCAGGAGTATTCAATATTCAGGAAAGACAGGCAAAAAGGAAAAGGAGGTGGGGTACCATTGCTGGTTAAAGAGGAGATTAACACAATAGTAAGGAAGGCTATTAGCTCTGATGATGTGGAATCTGTATGGGTAGAGCTGGGAAATACCAAGGGGCAGAAAACATTAGTGGGAGTTGTATACAGACCCCCAAACAGTAATGCTGAGGTTGGGGATGGCATTAAACAGGAAATTAGAGATGCGTGCAATAAGGGCACAGCAGTTATCATGGGTAACTTTAATCTACATAAAGATTGTGCTAACCAAATTAGTAACATTGCTGTGGAGGAGGAATTCCTAGAGTGTATACGGGGTGGTTTTCTGGACCAATATATCGAGGAACCAACTAGAGATCAGGCCATCTTAGACTGGGTATTATGTAATGAGAAAGGATTAATTAGCAATCTTGTGATGCAAGGCCCTTTGGGGAGGAGTGATCATAATATGATCGAATTCTTCATTAAGATGGAGAGTGAAGTAATTGACTCAGAGACTAGGGTCCTGAATTTAAATAAAGGAAACTACAATGGTATGAGGCACGAGTTGGCTAGGATGGATTGGGGAGCGTTACTTAAAGGGTGGACGGTGGATAGGCAATGGAAAACATTTAAAGATCGCATGGATGAACTACAGAATTTGTTCATCCCTGTTTGGCATAAAAATAAAACAAAAAAGGTGACTCAACCGTGGCTAACAAGGGAAATTAGGGATAGCATAAGATCCAAGGAGAAGACATATAAATTGGCCAGAAAAAGCAGCAAACCTGAGGATAGGGAGCTGTTTAGGATTCAGAAAAGGAGGACAAAGAGATTAATTAAGAGGGGGAAAATAGAATATGAGAGTAAGCTTGCAGGGAACATAAAAACTGACTGTAAAAGCTTCTATAGGTATGTGAAGAGAAAAAGACTGGTGAAGTCAAGCGTAGGTCCCTTGCAGTCAGAATCAGGGGAATTTATAATGGGGAACAAAGAAATGGTAGACCAATTAAATACTTACTTTGGTTCTGTCTTCACAAAGGAGGACACAAATAACCTTCCATGAGATGTCAAGGAACATAGGGTCTAATGAGAGGGAGGAATTGAATGAAATCAATATTTGTAGGGAAATGGTGTTAGGGAAATTGACGGGATTGAAGGCCAATAAATCCCCAGGGCCTGATAATCTACATCCTAGGGTACTTAAGGGAGTGGCCCTAGAAATAGTAGATGCATTGCTGGTCATCTTCCAAAATTCTATAGACTCTGGAACAGTTCCCTTGGATTGGAGGGTAGCTAATATAACCCCACTATTCAAAAAAGGTGGTAGAGAGAAAAGGGGGAATTACAGACCGGTAAGCCTGACATCGGTGGTGGGGAAAATGCTAGAGTCCATTATAAAAGATGTAATAACAGAGCACTTGGAAAACAGTGACAGGATCGGACAAAGTCAACATGGATTTACAAAAGATAAATCGTGCTTGACTAATCTACTGGAATTTTTTGAGGATGTAACTGGTAGAATAGATAAGGGAGAACCAGTGGATGTGGTGTATTTGGACTTTCAGAAGGCTTTCGATAAGGTCCCGCATAAGAGATTAGTATGCAAAGTTAAAGCACATGGGATTGGGGGTAAGGTACTGACTTGGATAGAGAACTGGTTGGCAGACAGGAAGCAAAGAGTTGGAATAAACGGGTCTTTTTCCGAGTGGCAGGCAGTGACTAGTGGGGTACCACAGGGATCGGTGCTAGGACCCCAGTTATTCACAATATATATTAATGATCTAGATGAGGTAACTAGATGTAATATCTCCAAGATTGCAGATGACACAAAGCTGGGTGGGCGTGTGTGCTGTGAGGAGGATGCAGAGAAACTCCAGTACAATTTGGACAGGTTGGGTGATTGGGCAGAAGCATGGCAGATGCAATATAATGTGGATAAATGCAAGGTTATCCACTTTGGTGGCAAAAACAGTAAGACAGATTATTATCTGAAAGGCAGTAGATTGGGAAAAGGGGAAGTGCAACGAGACCTGGGTGTCCTTGTGCACCAGTCGCTGAAGGTAAGCATGCAGGTGCAGCAGGCGGTTAAGAAGGCAAACAGTATGTTGGCCTTCATAGTGAGAGGATTCGAGTATAGGAGCAAGGATATCTTGCTACAGTTGTACAGGGCCTTGGTAAGACCACACCTTGAGTATTGTGTGCAGTTTTGGTCGCCTTATCTGAGGAAGGATGTTCTTGCCATGGAGGGAGCGCAGCGAAGATTCACCAGACTGATACCTGGGATGGCAGGAATGACGTATGAAGAGAGATTGGGTCGATTGGGTTTGTATTCGCTAGAGTTTAGAAGAATGAGAGGGGATCTCATTGAAACTTATAAAATTCTAACAGGACTAGACAGACTAGATGCAGAAAGGATGTTCCCGATGGCGGGGGAGTCCAGAACCAGGGGTCACAGTCTAAGGATAAGGGGTAAGCCATTTAGGACAGAGATGAGGAAGAATTTCTTCACCCAGAGAGTGGTGAACCTGTGGAATTCTCTACCACAGAAGGCAGTTGAGGCCAATTCATTAAATATATTCAAGAAGGAGTTGGATATATTTCTTAAGGCTAAAGGGATCAAGGGATTTGGGGAGAAAGTAGGGACAGGGTACTGAATTTGGATGATCAGCCATGATCTCATTAAATGGCGGCACAGGCTCGAGTGGCCGAATGGCCTATTCCTGCTCCTATTTTCTATGTAACTATCTATAAGGTAGGTCATGCCTGTCGAACCTGATTGAATTTTTTTGAGGAGGTGACTAAGGTAGTGGATAGGGGAATGGACTTCCAGAAGACATTTGATAAAGTCCCACATAAGAGACTTTTAATTAAGTAGAAGCCCATGGAATTGAGGGCAAATTATTGACCAGGTTTGGAAATTGACTGAATGGCAGGAGACAGGCAGTAGGGATAATAGGCAGGTATTCAAATTGGCAGGATGTGACTAGTGGTGTCCCGCAGGGATCTGTGTTGGGGCCGCAGCTATTCACAATATTTATTGATGACTTAGATGAAGGCATAGAAAGTCATATCCAAATCTGCCGATGACACAAAGATAGGCGGCATTGTAGGCAGTGTAAATGAAAGCATAAAGTTACAAAGGATATTGACAGATTAAGTAAATGGCAAAAACGGTGGCAAATGGATTTCAATGTAGGCAAATGCAAGGTCATCCACTTTGGACCTAAAAAGGATGGAACAGGGTACTTTCTAAATGGTGAAAAGCTAAAAACAGTGGAGGTCCAAAGAGACTTAGAGGGTCCAGGTACACAGATCATTAAAATGTCATGAACAGGCACAGAAAATAATCAAAAAGGCTAATGGAATGCTGGCCTTTATATCTCGAGGACTAGAGTACAAGGGGGTAGAAGTTGTGCTGCAGCTACACAAAACCCTGGTTAGACCACACCTGGAGCACTGGGAGCAGTTCTGGGCACCACACCTTAGGAAGGATATATTGGCCTTGGAGGGAGTGCAGCGTAGGTTTACCAGAATGATACCTGGACTTCAAGGGTTAAGTTACGAGGAGAGATTACACAAATTAGGGTTGTATTCCCTCGAATTTAGAAGGTTAAGGAGTGATCTGATCAAAGTTTTCACGATATTAAGAGGAACAGATAGGGTAGATAGAGAGAAACTATTTCCGCTGGTTGGGGATTCTAGGTCTAGGGGGCAGAGTCTAAAAATTAGAGCCAGACCTTTCAGGAGTGAAATTAGGAAACACTTCTACACACAAAGGGTGGTAGAAATTTGGAACTCTTCCAAAAACAGCAATTGATGCTAGATCAATTGTTAATTTTAAATCAGAGATTGATAGCTTTTTGTTAACCAAAGGTATTAAGGGATATGGGCCAAAGGCGGTTATATGGAGTTAGGTCGCAGATCAGCCAGGATCTCATTGAATGGCGGAACAGGCTCGAGGGGCTCAATGGCCTCCTCCTGTTCCTATACACCGTGCCGCTATATAGAGTCAACCGCTCACTATCTCTCCAAACTGGCACTATCTGTACATCTATTTATCATTTTAATTAAGTGCCATCTATGAGCAGGCCAAGTTAGACAATGCTTGTTAGTATACGGCGAGGGGCAGCTGTACAAACTTATCACACTATTACAGAAATTTTGTGACTAAAAGTATAATTTAAAAGAGTGGTGGTAAAAAATTCTGGAACATGTGTCTACTTAAGTGAAAGGGGAGTAAAATCCCGAGTGGTTGTGAAAGAAGAGAGATCCACAGGAGAGATGAGGCGTCGTGGCAGGATACAAATGCCCTCCGCACCCTGTCAGTATTGTGCTTTCCTTCAAAGAGAGCTGGCCATCGGCTGTGCCGCTTCTGATTAGCCGCTATGCTCTCTGCAGCGTATTCTCATCAGTTTTCCTGTAAATTTTGGCATAAATTTGCAACTTGAAGATTGGAGGCGCACAACATTATAACTCATGGTATTCATCGCCAATATCACCATTGCAGGATATATCTGGCCATTATGGTCTTGGCAGCTCAGGAGCCTGGTTGAGAATAGCTGATCAGGAAAGAAAGCTTTGCAGTATTCATCGCTGCTACTGCTATGTTGATATTTCAAAATCTTCCTATTAGATAAGTTCACTAAGGCCAGGTTGAAGCTGGAATGGAATATTCTGTTTTAAATCTGACTCTACAGCTGAGAAGAGCTGCACAATATTCCACAGTAATGCATCAACAACCAAAAACTAGCTTTTTTCAAAATGTCCATACAGATGAATGGTCTGCTAGCACTGCCTATTGACATTCACAATTTCTTTACAGGTCTACTTTTTCACTATAATTGCTTAAAATGGATATAATTCTTACACGCAGAATTTCAAAATATTTTTGTTTAAACAATGCGTAGCAATAGCAATAAATTTGGAAGCTTGCTGGGAGGAATTTATTAAGATTGATGCAGTGAATTAACACAAAGTTGAAGATTCAGGCTCTAAATATTCACAGCCTTGCCAACAGACACCTGCTGTAAGTCTGCTTATGAGCCAGTGTTCCCAAGATAGCCTTGTGAGGTTCAAGCCTCTATCCACCCTCACAAGACCATACAAGTAAGCAGGGCAGAGCCAGGGGCAAGGACTCCCTAAGCCATGAGTTCCTGCTCTTGGACCTCAGTTGGATCCTGCCATAAGACCGACCAGAAGTGAGGACCACTTGGGGTCAGGGCCTGGACACCTAAAGATGAGGGGCCCAGAAATCTTTTGGAGGTGTTGAAGTGGCTCCCTTTGTAAGGCTACTCGGGATATCCAAATTGTTCTTTTAGTCGGGGGGGGGGGGGGTGAAATCGCGCCTATGTATCTTCTTTAATGACAAGCAGCAGCCTTTTAAAAGCCGGATCCTTGTTGGATTTATATTCCTTCCCAGTCCTAGCTATTCCACAAGATCACCGCTTCAGTCAACATAAATCAAATCTTCTGTCATATAAAAATTCTGTAATATAACTTTGCATAGAACTGTGGTATGAAAGTATGATTTATGAGCATGTGATTGGACTCTTGCCTCATCTTGCATAAAACAAGAAGCTATTTCATTTTTGCTTATTTAAACATTATGGGCTGCAGTTAGAAGTTGAACATTGTTGTGTTATACACATCTGCTCTGTCTACATTACATGTGTTTGGTATCTTTATATAGTGAATGATATGGTCACAGAGTCATAGAGCTGTAGCGTTATAACGGCACAGAAGGAGGCCATTCGGTCCATCGAGTCCATGCCGGCTCTCTGTAGAGCATTCTTCCCAAACCCACGACCTCTTCCACCTAGAAGGACAAGGGCAGCAGGCGCATGGGAACACCACCACCTCCATGTTCCCCTCCTAGTCACACACCATCCTGACTTAGAAGTATATCGCCGATCCTTCATCGTCGCTGGGTCAAAATCCTGGAACTCCCTACCTAACAGCACTGTGGGAGTACCATCACCACACGGACTTTCAAGAAGGCGGCTCACCACCACCTTCTCAAGGGCAACTAGGGATGGGCAATAAATGCTGGCATTGCCAGCGACGCCCTGATCCCATAAACGATTTTTTTTTAAAAATCCAGCCCCATTCCCCCGCTCTATCCCTGTAGCCCTGAAAGTTTATTTCCCTCAAGTGCCTATCCAGTCTCCCCTTGAAAACATTGAGTGTCTCCGCTTCCACCACTTCCGTCTGCAGCGAGTTCCAGGTCCTCACCACTCGCTGCGTAAAAAAGTTTTCCCTCACATCCCCCCTGTATCTCTTGTCCAAAACCTTAAATCTGTGTTCCCTAGTCTTTGTACCATCAACTAGTGGGAACAGCCTTTCCCCGTCTAGCCTATCCAAACCCATCATAATCTTGTACACCTCTATCACATCACCCCTCAACCTCCTTTGCTCTAATGAAAACAAATCCAGCTTCTCCAACCTGTCCTTGTAGCCAAGATCCCCCATCCCCGGAACCATTCTGGTAAATCTCCTCTGCACCCTCTCAAGTGCCTTCACATCCTTCCTAAAGTGTGGTGACCAGAACTGGACACAATACTCCAGTTGTGGCCTAACCAGCGCTTTATAAAGGTTCAGCATAACCTCTCTACTTTTGCACTCAATACCTCTATTTATGAAGCCCAAGATCCCATATGCTTTGTGTATATTAGTTTATAAATGGGACATATGGCTGACTGGGTAAATGCACCACCCAGTATGATACTGAGTCACACAGTCAGAAAGACCCCAAGTACAATGACTGATTTATGCTAAGTTATCTGAACTCAGCCCAACTGGCGTTGGGAGCAGTACAGTTATTCTCAGTGTCCCTAGGCTGGGAGGCTGGAGGATGGTTGCCGCTCCCTATCACTAACTAGAAACCCCTTATGGAAGCATGTGTGTGTGGACAATGGGATGGACAGGACTGTTGTGGCTCTCACGTATAAAGAATGGATGAAGTACTGTAAAATACATGCCAACTGCTTTGAAGAGTGGACCAGCCCCTTCCACCTCCCACCACCTCAACACCACAACTATTCGAGTCCGGTTGCTTTGAGAAGTGATTCTGGCCACTGCCTACTGTGGATAGGAATTCTTACGAGAACAGGAATCCCTGCCTGTAGTATGCAACAGTTCAAAATCAACTCAGGACTTGGGTAGAAGTGGCACTGAGGGAAGGGAAGGAAGTGAAATGTGAAAAGTAAAGTGTGAGGCAGGAAAGGGGACAAGCCAGGAGCAGTGCTTTGGTGATGCAAGAAACTGGGACCAGTGTTTTGAGAGGGGAGAAGGTGGGTGCAATACTTTGGGAAGAAAGTGGGGAAATACCAAGAGCGATGCTTTGAGCTAGGGAGGGGGTGGGAGGCAGGAAAGAGACCGCCAGCATTAACTGAGAGGAAAGGGGAGGAAGAGTTGCAGCATTAACAGAAAGGCATATGGGATACTTGCCTTCATTAGCCGAGGCATAGAATATAAGAGCAGGGAGGTTATGATGGAGCTGTACAAAACGCTAGTTAGGCCACAGCTGGAATACTGTGTGCAGTTCTGGTCGCCACACTATAGGAAGGATGTGATTGCATTGGAGAGGGTGCAGAGGAGATTCACCAGGATGTTACCTGGGTTGCAGCGCTTCAGCTATGAAGATAGACTGGACAGGCTGGGGTTGTTTTCCTTGGAGCAGAGAAGGCTGAGGGGGGACCTGATTGAGGTGTACAAAATTATGAGGGGCATAGATAGGGTAGATAGAGGAGAACTTTTCCCCTTGGTGGATGGGTCAATAACCAGGGGGCATAGTTTCAAGGTAAGGGGCAGGAGGTTTAGAGGGGATTTGAGGAAAAACTTTGTCACCCAGAGGATGGTTGGAATCTGGAACTCACTGCCTGAAAGGGGGTAGAGGCAGGAACCCTCAACATTCAAGAAGCATGTAGATGAGCACTTGAAATGCCACAGCATACAAGGGTACGGACCAAGTGCTGGAAAATGGGATTAGAATAGTGAGGGCTTGATGGCTGGCACGGACACGATGGGCCGAAGGGCCTCTTTCTGTGCTGTGTAACTCTATGGCTCTATGACTCTATGAAAGGGAAGGAAAGTGAATGCCAGCTTGATCTGAGAGTATTCGAGGGAGGAAAAGATTGCCAGCTTGAACTAGGGGAAGAAGGTTGTCAGCTTAACAACAGAAAATGCTGGAAAAACTCAGCAGGCCAGGCAACATCCGTGGAGAGAAATTAGAGTTGACGTTTCGGGTGAACCCTTTTTCAAAACTGGAAAGGAAATGAAATAGATCGAAGGCAGGGCTGCGATAGAACAAAAGGAGTAAAGAGACATTAAGAGGTATTCAAAACCAGATGAGATGGTAATAGGACAAGTGGAGACAAAAGATGGCTCAGATTAGGTGTGAAGTGTACTGGCAGAAAGAGAGACAGCTGCCATGTGGGAGAGAGAAAAAAAAAGGAAAGGGGGGGAGGGAAAACCCAAAACAAAGGGGTGGAAAAAAAATATAAGTAAAAATGTAATAGGGGCCGAGGTTATGATCTGAAATTGTTGAACTCGATATTGAATCCGGAAGGCTGCAGAGTGCCTAATCGGAAGATGAGGTGCTGTTCCTCGAGTTTACGTTGAGCTTCCGTGGAATAATGCAAGAGACCAAGGACGGTGAGGTTCGAGTGGGAATGGAGCGGTGAATTAAAATGACAGGCGACCGGAAGCTCGGGGTCCCCCTTATGGACTGAACGGAGGTGTTCCGCAAAGCGGTCACCCAATCTGCGTTTGGTCTCCCCAATGTAGAGGAGACCGCATCGTGAGCAGCGAATACTGAAGGTTGTCAGCTTCTTTGACACCAAGCATTTCTTAGGAGTTAGGATACAAGCAGCAGAGTTTTGGATGAGCTGAAGTTTATAGAAGGTGGAAGGCCAGCCAGGAGGTTATGTTACTGGACTAGTAATCCAGAGGCCTGGATTCATGATCCGGAGACATGAATTTAAATCCCACCACGGCAGCTGGGGAATTTAAATTCCGTTAATTAAGTAAATCTGGAATAAAAAGCTAGTCTCAGTAATGGTGACCATGAAACTACCGGATTGTAGTAAAAACCCTTTAGGGAAGGAAATCTGCCGTCCTTACTCGGTCTGCCCTATATGTGTCTCCAGACCCACAGCAATGTGGTTGACTCTTAACTGCCCTCTAAAATGGCCTAGAAAGCCACTCAGTTGTACCTAACAGCACTGTGGGAATCCCTTTACCTCACGGACTGCAGCGGCTCAAGATGGCCGCTCACCGACACCTTCTCAAGGGAAATTAGGGACGGGCAATAAATGCTGGCCTTGCCAGTGATGCCCACATCCTATGAATGAATTAATAAAAAGGAATAGTTGAATCTGATGGTAACAAAAGTGTGGATGAGGGTTTCAGCAGCAGATGGGCTGAGGGTTATTATTTTGTGTAAATAACAGCAATCACTACACCTCAAAAAAAAAAATAATTGTGTGTGAAGCCCTTCAGATGTCATGAGGCTATTTAAATGCAAGTACAATTAATCTTTTGTTGATTTTTATTAATATTTTTTATGTGAAAATGAAACTCTGCCAGATCACTGTGACATTTTAGCATCTATTCAAGGAGCAGAACTCTCTTTAATCACGTTATGAATTAAAAAAAAATATTGGAACGGAAAACATCAAATCAAGTGGCGTTTATAATATGATTTAAGATCATTTAAATCTCAAGACTCAAGGGATTTTAGTGCTTATTAAAATGAGGGGCGCCCGTGCTCCAGAATGGAACACTTTTCCATTTGTGGCATCTACTGTGTCAGGATCAAGCACTTCAAGATCATGTATAGCATGCATTAGGTATAGAAACATAGAAGATAGGAGCAGGAGTAGGCCATTCGGCCCCTCGAGCCTGCTCCGCCATTTAATGAGATCATGGCTGACCATCCAAATTCAGTACCCTCTCCCTGCTTTCTCCCCATATCCCTTGATCCCTTTAGCCTTAAGAAATATATCTAACTCCTTCTTGAATATATTTAATGAATTGGCCTCAACTGCCTTCTGTGGTAGAGAATTCTACAGGTTCACCACTCTCTGGGTGAAGAAATTCCTCCTCATCTCTGTCCTAAATGGCTTACCCCTTATCTTTAGACTGTGACCCTTGGTTCTGGACTCCCCCGCCATCGGGAACGTCCTTCCTGCATCTAGCCTGTCTAGTCCTGTTAGAATTTTATAAGTTTCAATGAGATCCCCTCTCATTCTTCTAAACTCCAGCGAATACAAGCCCAATCGACCCAATCTCTCCTCATACGTCATTCCTGCCATCCCAGGTATCAGTCTGGTGAATCTTCGCTGCACTCCCTCCATGGCAAGAACATCCTTCCTCAGATAAGGCGACCAAAACTGCAC
Source organism: Somniosus microcephalus (assembly GCF_052327205.1). Classification (NCBI taxonomy): domain Eukaryota; kingdom Metazoa; phylum Chordata; class Chondrichthyes; order Squaliformes; family Somniosidae; genus Somniosus; species Somniosus microcephalus. Next base: position 436,631,404 of record NC_140987.1, on the reverse strand, counting down.
ACAATACTCAAGGTGTGGTCTCACCAAGGCCCTGTACAACTGCAGCAATAGGGTGATGCTCTCTCTATCCTTCCGCAGTCAGATACTTTAACCCCCGCAAACTCCAATGTGCATCCCAATGTACTAATGTGATTTTTCCCCCCATGCCAGACGTCTATGTACTGCCTCTAAATTATACTGTCAATTTGTGCCAAATTGGGAAATTTTGTGATGTGGTACTATTCCCAGGGGTTTCTATGTTGAAACTGTAAAATATGTTTCACACAGAGCCCTTACAGTCAACAGGGATCAGAGACTTCCATCCCATTAATCTGAACTGGATTCAAACCCACGTTCTAAAGATAAAAGGACAGTTCAATGATCCCTGGATGGCTCAGTCAGTAGCTGAGCGACACAAACCAAGAGGATCCCGGGGTTGGTCCCCGATCTATACCAAGTTAGATTATCTCAATCAGAACAACAGCAGGGGCTTGACAATTGGTCTTAGCATCCCTGGGTTAGGGAAAATGAACTCAACAGCATCTGTTCATTAGTTTTTAATTTGAGAACTCGGGTGAGGAGCAAGACACCACCAAGGTTAAAAAAAAGAGTACGAAAGATGATAAGGCAAGTCACAAAGTAGTGATTAGGTGACGTGAAACTTGAGTTACAAAAGCTTGTGTGTTAGAACAAGAGAAATGTCCTCATGGCTCGGGAAATCCGCAAGCTGAAGGGAGGCGAGAGCTGCCAGATCCAGCAGGTAAGTGCTTTTTAAAGCACTGCTTATGGGCCAGGAGGAGTAGGAGTGCTTCCCCCCCCCCTCAAGCAAACCTGCTGTGAGATCTCCCTTCCATGCGATCAGCTGATTCCCCCCCTCTCTCGCAATCAGCTGACCCCTCCCCCCCAACGACCTGAGGCCGCCCCGCGATCCGACCCTCGATCATCTCGATTGCCGTGGACCGTCCCCATTTAATCTGTTTTGGTGGTGTTGTCTAAGGGAAGAATGTTTACCAAGACACCTTCCTACTCTTTTGCCAAATAATGTTATGGGATCTTTTATGCCGACCTAAAAAGACAAACGGGTCTTGGTGTAACATCTCATCCCAGTGACGGCATCTCCAACAATGCAATACTCCCTTAATATTACAATGAAGTTGTCAGCCTGTACTATGGCCTGAATTTTCACTGTCCGACATGCCGGCAGTGGGGGAGCGCGTGGGGTACCTGGAAGTTTCAGTGGCGCGTTTGTCAGTGGCTTTTTAATGAAGACACTGCATTTGCATCTGACTTTCGGGCTTCCCGACCAATTAACGCTAGCGAGCATGATGACGTCACGCATGGGTCCAATTCAGCTGAGGTATTTAAAGGAACGCTGCAAAGAGGACAGTTGAAGATTTGTGGAGGTGGCAGAAAGATTGCTTGGAGACAAAACTTGGGGTTGCAACGTACAAAAGCCGCTCCTCGTTTCAGTGCTGCCTCCCTGGACCTCCTGCTGTAGGGTGTTAGGGCCTGCAGGGAGGTGTTATTCCCTGCTGACAGGAGGAAGAAGCCAGCCTCAATGACAACGAAATAACAACAGAAAATGCTGGAAAAACTCAGCAGGTCAGACAACATCCGTGGAGAGAAATTTGAGTTGACGTTTCGGGGGATTGTGGCGGAGGTGAGCAGCAGGAGTGCGGTGGCACGGTCGTGGATTCAATGCAGGAAGAGACTGAATGACCTCATGAGGTCAGCAAATGTGAGTACAATGCCACATTCAACTACATCCTGATGTGCGCGCCACCCCAACCCCCTCACTCTGCATTCCCAAGCCTACTTCTGCACATCACACCTCTGTTGTCTTTATTCTCTGTGGTAAACCACTGTTATACCTGTCTGTATGTGTATGTGTATTCCACTAGGTACAGGTCTGGACATGCCTCGGCTGACTCCTCCCACTATTCCAGGTATATAATTGACTACCTCCCAGTCCCTTAGTATTCTGGACGGGTCGACCACTCGAGATTAGACCTTCATTCTTTAGTTAATTAAAGCCTGGTTGTTACTCGCTTAACCTCAGTCTTTTGAGTAATTGATGGCGCATCATTCTCCCACAGGCCCACCAATGTACAGGAAACTCTAGTTTAAACGGCACCTAAATATCCAGAATTCTCTATTAACCGGCAAAATTCATACTCCGAAAACACCTCAATAACTGGCAATGTTGTCGAGTCCGAGTCTCCCGCGGTGGCCGAGTTAGTCAGTGGGGGTAGTTCTCCAAACTGCCACTACTCCGCTTCTTGGCGCTGTCGGAATCCGAACACCTCAATAACAGGAGTCTGACTCTCCCGCGCTGCCGGTAGTCTCTTCCGATCCGCTATTTTTCTGTTTACTGTATAAGTTTTGTTTTACTGTTAAGTAATTAAAGAGTTATGGATTACCCTCAACTGGCAGTACTGTACTTAATCAAGCATCTTCCACCATCCATTTAAAACAACATTCTGTAGGTGAGTACCCAATTACTGTATACGGCACATTTCTTGATTTTTTTTATTTTTGTTTGTTAAAAATAGCCTGGTAGATAACCCTCTCTGTCATCCAGAATTTTTAATCAACCGGCAACACGCCGGTCCCGTCGGTGCCGGATACCAAAGAGTTTCCTGTACCTTGCAGATGCACCCATCCATCTCTGTCTATGCACTTCCTCACATCCCCATCTGACTCTCCACCACTGACACTCACCCTCATAATGCAATGTAATGCCTCTGCCTCATAGTCTCCTTCTACAGATGTTGCCCATCCATCTGTTCCACTCATTCCATGACTCTCACTCAAAGATCTCTTGTTTCCCTCCTTGCAGGAGAAGAGAGCACAATACTAGGGAAAGGCTGAGAACCGGAGGTGGCCCTCCAGTCATCACCACGCTGGCTGCTGCAGAGGAGGAGGCACTGGAGCTAAGTGGAGTGTCGGCGTTGAAGGCGGTGGGAGATGGAGAGACGGGGAACTCCCAGCTACCTGGTGACAGAATTAAATATCACACAGCCACATGGCATGCAACAGTCACTCATACTGACTTGATGTCAGCAGCCAGTGAAATATGATCATGTGCATAATGTTCACTTAAAACATTCTTACCGTGATGGTTCTAATTCATGTTTTTACTCTCCCACAGGTCAATCAAGTGTCCAACAGGCAGTGGAGCTGGAGGAGGAAGACTCCTCAGAGGAGGTCGCTAACTCTGAGGGTGCACCGTCACAGGACGCATGCACACCAAGCACCAGTGCAGCTACACACACGTCGGTGGGACCATCAAGTCAGATAGTTGTGTTGTCACCTGGTGTCGCACAAATCACATGTGAGCAAGAGCAGATGGTGGAGACAGGGACAGCAGTGGAGAGTCCTCGTCGTAGGGCACAGGACACTGCAAGCTCTGCTCAGCTGGATGCAGATGCTGAACCTCGGGGGCCGTCGACAAAGAGGATGGTTCTGGAGGAGCAGCAATAAATGCGTGAGGCCCTCCAGGATTTCCAGCCGATATGTGCACACTTAGAGAAAATGGAAGAGTCCATCTCAAGCATGACTGGCATGATGTCACATGCCTTAGCTATTATGTGTTCATCCATAGAAAGGGTGACCACTTGCATGGAGCATCAAACGAGGCAGTCAAATGAGTGCATGCTTGCCCTCACCAACAGCTTGCACACTCTGAATGCCACCTTAACTAGGATGGATAAATACCTAGGCTTGGCCATTCACTGCCCCACTGATGTGCAGCAAAGTTCTCTCCAGCTCCTTGCTAGCAGGGAAGTGTGGGTGGGCCATCAGAGGGATGATAGCGAAAGGGGACATAGAAGTGGGGACACTGCTCAAAAGACTTTCATTTCTCACCCATTGCTCCCCCCCCCTCAGTCATTGCCCCGCATGCTGCCTCGTGTCTCGATGGCCAAGTCTATCCCTGAACAGGTGCAGGTGGAGCAGTCTTGGGGCCTTCACGGGCTCCAAAGCCCAGAGGATGTTAGCCAAGAGCATCTCAGCAGTCAGAGCAGGCAAGTGAGCAGCCTGCCTCTACCTCCGCTGAAGCCACAGGGGTTGCACGACATAAAAGTGGTAGGAAGAGGAAGATGGAAGAATTCTAGTTGCACATGGGTGTGTTAGCCAATGTTACACTGTGAAGTTTATGTTTAAATTTCGAGGCACATAAAATTATTTCTTTGCACCACTTTCCCATCTTGCCCATTTTTGCCTGCTGCCTGGCAAGTGGTCTTGTTACTTGAAATGAATGGTAAGACATGACTTAACTGCGAGTGATAGGTGTCTGTGAAAGGAATGGTTTGGTCATAGTAGGACTGCTTTGTGGTTGGCGGGGGGGTGGGGGTGTTGCCAGGGGCAGGTGGAAAGTGGGTTCAGCATCTGACTGCCAGATGGGTGCACTGGTGCCACCTAACTAAATTGTAAGAAGTCACACAACACCAGGTTATAGTCCAACAGCTTTATTTGAAATCACAAGCTTTCGGAGCGCTGCTCCTTCTTCAGGTGAAGTGGAGAAATGCATAAAGACACAGCTTATATAGTCAGAGAATCATGTCAGATGTTTACAGGTAACCTTTCCAACTGCCATTTATCACACCTCGGCAGAGAGATAATCACAGCAGTCAAAGGTGTGAATGGTGTCCAAACAGGTCAGTCAGGGAAACATTACATCAAAGAACAATGAGGTGGGGTCACAAGGGGTCAAATATTGCAGATGCTGGGGTCTATGAAAAACAAAAAAACAGACAAAAAACATTTTTTTTGCCTGGAAATCACAGCAGGTCCGGCCGCATCTGTGTAGAGAGAACAAGCCAATGTCGACTCGAGTCTGGATGACCCTGCATCAGGTGGGGTTACATGTAGCGTGACATCTGACATGATTCTCTGACTATATAAGCTGTGTCTTTATGCATTTCTCCACTTCACCTGAAGAAGGAGCAGCGCTCCGAAAGCTTGTGATTTCAAATAAAGCTGTTGGACTATAACCTGGTGTGTGACTTCTTACATTTGTCCACCCCAGTCCAACTCCGGCATCTCCGCACCATGGCTACTATCGACACCACAAACTGCCGGCTCAAAGTGGAGAGGATCTCCAAGAAGATCGCGCATATCGACACAGACATCAAGTTTCTACAGAGATGCAAGAAAGCAGACAAGATCCCGAAAGGACTACAGATCACTAACCCACTCAAGTCGACCTACAACACAGACTACACTGAGAGACTCTGCCGTCGTACCTCTCGCACACTCCTCAACCATCTCGTACACCAGCTCTACAGCAGACGCCGCAACCTCGAAACCGAGATGGAGTCCATGTTCTCAGCCTGTGCTCAGGACGCAGCAGACCAGCTACGAGACACCGCCAAACAAACAAGGCAACGGAACTACGCTACCTACATGCACACCAAGAACAGGAAGCTTGAGAAACTTGGCATCACCAGCAGCAGCAACCAAGCCTCCCCCGGTACCACGGTTGAAGCCACAGGGAAATCCATCGTCAACCTGTCCAACCACACCCTTCAACCAGACGAAATTGAAGTTCTCAGCCGAGGGCTCAATTTCTGCCCCACCACCAAAATGGACCCCATCGGTCTCGCGGCAGACAGAGGAATTCATCAGGAGAATGAGGCTCCGGGAATTCTTCCACAAATCCCAAGATGTCAGCAGCGAACCCAATGAGACAATCAATGATCCGGAACAGCAGACAGAGGGATCCGCAGTGCAGCAACCGAAGAAGAAAGAGTCAAATTGGACCCCTCCGGAGGGTCGCTGCCCTAAGCTTGCCATGTATGCTCAAGCTGTCAGGAGATGCATCAATGCCAGATTCATCAGCTGCACTCACAAGACAGTCCAGAATGTCACCCGAGCACAACGCAACGCCATCCACGCTCTCAAGACCAACCGCAACATCGTCATCAAACCAGCAGACAAAGGAGGTGCCATCGTCATACAGAACAGAACGGACTATTGCAAAGAAGTATACCGACAACTGGACAACCAGGAACAGAACAGACAGTTACCCGCAGATCCGACCAAAGAACACACCCGCCAACTCCACAGACTGATCAAAACCTTCGATCCAGACCTTCAAAGCATCCTACATGCTCTCATCCCACGTACTCCCCGCGTGGGAGACTTCTACTGCCTCCCAAAGATACACAAAGCCAACACACCTGGACGTCCTATCGCATCAGGCAACGGAACCCTGTGTGAGAACCTCTCTGGATATGTCGAGGGCATCCTGAAACGCATCGTACAGGGAACCCCCAGCTTCTGTCGCGACACTACAGACTTCTTACAGAAGCTCAGCACCCACGGACCAGTTGAACCAGGAACACTCCTCGCCACAATGGATGTCTCGGCACTCTACACCAGTATCCCCCACGATGACGGCATCGCTGCGACAGCCTCAGTACTCAACACCAACAACAGCCAATCTCCAGACGCCATCCTACAACTCATCCGTTTCATCCTTGACCACAATGTCTTCACCTTCGACAACCAGTTCTTTACCCAAACACATGGAACAGCCATGGGGACCAAATTCGCACCCCAATACGCAAACATCTTCATGCACAAGTTCGAGCAAGACTTCTTCGCTGCACAGGATCTCCAACCAACGCTATACACCAGATACATCGACGACATTTTCTTCCTATGGACCCACGGCGAAGAATCACTGAAAAGACTACACGATAACATCAACAAGTTCCATCCCACCATCAAACTCACCATGGACTACTCCTCAGAATCAGTCTCATTCCTGGACACACGAATCTCCATCAAAGACGGACACCTCAGCACTTCACTCTACCGCAAGCCCACGGACAACCTCACGATGCTTCACTTCTCCAGCTTCCACCCTAACCGCGTTAAAGAAGCCATCCCCTATGGACAAGCCCTGCGAATACACAGGATCTGCTCAGACGAGGAGGAACGCGATGGACACCTACAGACACTGAAAGACGCCCTCTGCCGAGGTGTGATAAATGGCAGTTGGAAAGGTTACCTGTAAACATCTGACATGATTCTCTGACTATATAAGCTGTGTCTTTATGCATTTCTCCACTTCACCTGAAGAAGGAGCAGCGCTCCGAAAGCTTGTGATTTCAAATAAAGCTGTTGGACTATAACCTGGTGTGTGACTTCTTACATTTGTCCACCCCAGTCCAACTCCGGCATCTCCACACCATAACTAAATTGTACCATTGAGGCCATCCCGGGCAGCAATGTTCTCCACTACTGATGTCCTGTCCACATCAAGTTCCTCCTCCTCCTGTTCCTCCTCCGAAGAGGCTCTGTGCCTTGCTCCTCCTGCAGCTTCAATCCTCGCTGCCGTGCAGAGCGCAGCATACCACGATCATTCAGGAGACCCTGGCTGGTGCATATTGAAGGGCTCCTCTAGATCTGTCCAGGTATCTAAAGCGCATCTTCAGCATCCTGATTGCTTGCTCTATTACACATCTCGTCGTTATTTGGCTTTCATTATAGCGCTCCTCGGCCTCATTGCTTGACCTCCTCAAGGGTGTCATCAGCCGCGTCTTCAGTGGATAGCCTTGTCTCCAAGCAGCCAGCCGGTAAGTCTGGTTGAAGGTGCAAAGAGCTGCGGGAGGATGGACTGGCGCAGGATGAATGAATCATGGCAGTTCCCTGGGAATCTGGCACACACCTGCATGATGATCTTTTTGTGGTTGCAGACGAGCTACACATTGAGGGAGTGGAAGCCCTTCCGGTTCACGAACACGCCTGGGTGATGTGGGGGTGCCTTGATGGCCACATGTGTGCAGTTGGTGATGCCCAGCACCTGTGGGAAGCCAGCCAGAGCCACAAACACAAGTGCCCGCTCATTCTGACTGGCTTCATCAGTGGCAAAGTGTGCATAACTGCCTGCCCTGGCAAACATGGCATCGGTCACCTGGGTGATGCATTTGTGGGCAGCCGACTGCGAAATCCTGCAAATATCTCCTGCAGATCCCTGGAAGGAGCCTGAGGCAAAGACGTTGAGGGCGATTGTCACTTCGATAGCCACTGGTAACGCGTGTCTACCAGGTGTACTTGGCAGCAGGTCTTCTTCCAGCAAGCTACAAATGTCTGCTATGGCCTGACGTGATACCCTGAGCCTCCTGAGGTACTGGTGTTCAGTCATGTCCAGGAAGCTGATCCTCTGCACAGGCTGAATCTCCTCCTGCGAGGTGCACCCCTGTGCTCATCCCCACGCTCATGTGGAATGGCATGTCAGTGAAGAGAAAGCTGTAGCCACTGCTGCTGGTGTTGCTGCTGCTGCTCATCTTGGTCCTCATCTGATGTCCAAGGTGAAACAGCATAAGCGGTGTAAGATTTGCAAAATTTCTGCATTTCCCCGAAGGCTGTTATTAATAAATGGGACCCTGCGTGGAGATTTTAAATGAAAAAGGGTACCCAAGATGGCATCCGTGCCTTGTGGCAGAAAGCCTGTGGGATTTTAAACTGGACTCTGCAACGCAGACAGCTTGTGGATCGAAACCCGAGCTGCAGTTTTCTGTGAAGAGAGACTTTGTATTTTGAAACCAGACAGGACTCTGAATTATGTATTAGACCGAATTGGAGACAAATTTAAATTCAGTTTAGGCCTATAGTTAAGGCCATCAAGCAGTCTACATATATAATCGGAAACAGATTAAGAGAGCCATCGAGGCTGGACAGGCCCATCAAGGAACATTCATGACAATACAAGTCGATTATCGGGCCGGTAGATGCGATTACCGGCCATCTAAAAACAGTTAGTATGGATTGCTACCATTATTTAAAATAGCCCGCCAAGATTAAGACAAAGAACTAACCTGATTTGGCACGCAGATAAGGGTTTTCAAAAAGAATATAATTGAAGGCACCCGGGTAGCAATCGCTCTCTTCTCTTCTCTCTCTGCTCTTCGGCCCCTCGCCCTCATGGCTGTCGCTCTTTCCCCGTCCCGCGCTTACCCCCTGGCCTTTGCCCGTGCCTTTTGCCACTCCATCGGGAAATCGCCCCGGCACTGCATCGGGCGGACACGGACAATTCAGGCCAGGCGAGGTGGGACGCGATGAGGGGAGGAGGGAAGACCAACTGAAGAAGACCAACTGAGGAGACGAACTGAGGGGAGGCTTTGAATTATCAGGCCTTCAGCCTCAGCCAACCTGCAACTATCTTCATACAAACTCAAACTGTCGGCCGACAACGAAGAATCATCCCTGCAAGGTAAAGTACCCAAACAGAGACTTTAACTTTGGGGTACTCGAACCTGGACAATGCCCTTGCAGCGCCCGGAGACCACGTGATGACGGTAGGCTCCAGAGAGCACCAAGAGCGAACCCCGAACCCCGCCGCTGTTTTGAGTCCAACAAACCCTTTTGTTTGGTGAGCATGAAGTTCTGACCCCTCATAGCTTAATCTAGTTAGGTATAGTGGGTGGGATAAGGATAAGGGGATTGTTAAGATAGTTGTTTTCCCTCGATGTGCCGTGTGTCCCCCATTCCCTGTATAAGTATAGTTATTCTTTTGTATTTTTGCCTGTAGAAGTGTACACTAGTAATTTTCCATAAGATTGTATCAATTTTTCCTCTTCAATAAAATCTTGGTTTTTGTTTACATCCAACCACCTGTCTACTGGAGTCTTCTCTGTACCGCCGCCTTGTACCTAAGTCCGGTGTCTAGAACCCAGGGGCGTGGGAGCGATTCGAACCGCTCACAAAACAGTCAGAGGCATAACTGACTCGGCGCACGCGCCACCCCCTGCAGCGGCACACATGCTGATCTGATATTTGACAGATGTAAAGTGGAGATCAGACATACAATCCTCCAAAGTAGTGATAGTGACCTCCAAAGTTGTGAGAGCAAACTCTCAGAACAAGTGCTGTGAGCAAAAGCCTTTCACTTAGACAAGGAAGCAGGTGTGAGGTCTCGGTACTTATGCGATTTTTTGCCTGTCATTTGTTCAGCCCTTCAATTGCACATACAGTTAAATTTGAAAACCCATGTAAAAACACACACTTAATAGCCTCTTAACTAGCTCTTAATTGCTTTAAATTGGTAACCCGCCGCTGCTGAGGGGCTTTCTCGCTTACAGCCGAACGTGCTCGAGTGAAATGCAGAAGTCAGCGGGTTGAAGCCGGCTTCCCGACGTGCTGTCAATTTCAGCGCATTTAACCACCCACCCGCTCCCAAACCCACTCTATCCTGTTAAAATTCCGGCCTATGTGTGAGACTTGAGTCCACAACCTTCTGATTCATAGTTGAGAGAGCTACAAACCGCAGCAAGTTGATAATGTAGCTTTCAATAGCTCCGAGTGAGTGAGTACAGATATGAGCAACCAAAATAATCTGGCTATTAGGAATCTCAATTTATGAGCAAAGGTCAAGAAAGTTGAGCATTGCTGTGCGTAAATTGGCTGCCACGTTTCCCTACCTTACCACAGTGACCACCCATCAGCTGGTCCAGGCAGCGGGCGGTCAAGGGGGTCGTTTGGCCCGACTGCCTGCCTCTCTTCTGCGGCCACGTTCGCACCCGGGTGGCCCTGGAGATGGAGCAATCGGTGTCCGCCGGCACGTTCGAGGCATTCCGCGACTGGGGGGCACGGAGGGACTGGGGTGCATCATCATGTCCATGAATAGAATTTTAATTTAAGTTGTTAAGTTTTCTTTAACGTTTATTATTAAGTTACAGTTTATTTGTTTCACCCCCCCCCCCCCCCGAAAAAAAGGTACAACAGTGACCACACTTCAAAAAGTAATTCTGGCTGTGATGCCCCGAGATCGTGAAGGGCGCTAATTAAATGACAGTAGAAAACGCTGGAAAAACTCAGCAGGCCAGGCAACATCCATGGAGAGAGAAACAGAGTTAACGTTTCAGGTCGAAACCCTTCTTCAGAACTGAGAAAAAAGCAGGAAATGAAACAGATTAAAAGGCCAGTTTGGAGGCTGGGAAATGGGGGAGGGGATGAAAGAACAAAAGGGAAGGTCTGAGAGGTGAAGAAACATTAAGAGATATTCAAGATGAGACGAGATGGTAATAGGACAGGTAAAGAGATAAAAGATGGCTCTAGATGAAGTGTGAAATGCGCTGGCAGAATGAGACAGCTGCCATGTGGGAGAGAAAAAAAGGAAAAGGCACAAACCAAAGGTGTGGATAAAAAATATATAAAAATGTAATAGGGGCCGAGGTTATGATCTGAAATTGTTGAACTCGATATTGAGTCCGGAAGGCTGTAAAGGGCCTAATCGGAAGATGAGGTGCTGTTCCTCGGCTTACGTTGAGCTTCCGTGGAACCATGCAAGAGGCCGAGGACGGTGAGGTCTGAGTGGGAATGCTTCAAGGACACCCTCAAAGCCTCTTTGAAAAAGTGTAACATCCCCACCGACACCTGGGAATCCCTGGCCCAAGACCGCACAAAGTGGAGGAGAAGCATCCGGGAAGGCGCCGAACACCTCGAGTCTCTTCGCCGGGAGCAAGCGGAAGCCAAGCACAGGCAGCGCAAGGAGCGCATGTCAACCCAAGCACCCCACCCCTTCAACCACCGTCTGCCCCACCTGTGACAGAGACTGTAGGTCCCGCATTGGACTAATCAGTCACCTGCAAACTCATTTTTAATGTGGAAACAAGTCATCCTCGGTTCCCAGGGACTGCCTAAGAAGAAGGAGGAGGAATTGAAATGACAGGCGACCGGAAGCTCGGGGTCACCCTTAGGACTAATTAAATGACAGTTCTGTGTTTCTTTGGATGAGGTCTGTCGCCATTTTGTGAGAAAGCATGAGCGAATGTGGGCAGGTACTGTTAGTGGGCACTTCCACTCAGCCCACACTGAACAACCGCTTGCAAAATCTTTGCAAGCGATCCCACAACACATCGCGGTCTGAATTTCCAAGATGGCGGCTGGGGAATAGCCTCTATCTCTAGTGCGGAGGAGGCGGTTGTTACGGGTTTCCGTCTGTCTCGTCCCGACCCGGAGTGAACCAAGATGCCGAAGGTGGTGTCTCGCAGCGTGGTGTGCTCCGACACCCGGGACCGCGAGGAATACGACGATGGCGAGAAGCCCCTGCACGTTTATTACTGTCTCTGCGGACAAATGGTGCTGGTTCTCGGTAAGCAAGCGCCTGAGTCTCGACAGGCCCCGAAGCCTCGGTCTCGAGTATTGAGTTCTGCGGGGGTGGTGGTGAGGGTGAGGACCTTCCCAGGCAGGACACAAATATACATGCGAAACTTTTTTTTACACAGCAAATGCGGGCGTGGGGTATTATTTTTTTCTCCTTGGGTTTAAAAAAAATTACAGATGAGATTTGGGAGGTTTGATTGATGGTGATTATGTTTTTGTTATAAATTAATCAAAAGTATCATGAAGCAATATAGTGCAAAATCAGCTTAAATAAAACCCTGAAGTATAATGGGATGACATATGTAGAATAGAAACATAGAAGATAGGAGCAGGAGTAGGCCATTCGGCCCCTCGAGCCTGCTCCGCCATTGAGATCATGGCTGATCATCCAAATTCAGTACCCTGTCCCTGCTTTCTCCCCATACCCCTTGATCCCTTTAGCCTTAAGAAATATATCTAACTCCTTCTTGAATATATTTAATGAATTGGCCTCAACTGTCTTCTGTGGTAGAGAATTCCACAGGGTCACCACTCTCGGGGTGAAGAAATTCCTCCTCATCTCTGTCCTAAATGGCTTACCCTTATTACCCTTATCCTTAGACTGTGACCCCTGGTTCCGGACTCCCCCGCTGAATATGGTTATGTAAAGGTCCATGACAAACTTGGTGATACAGTGAGATGACACGTCTGAGAATGTGTGGTACTGCAGCGTGCTGGGATAAAAAGAAAAACTGTATGAAGGGAATGTGGAATAAAAATGGAAGAAGCTGGAAACTAAGCCGGCCCATCAGCATCTGGAAAGGGAAAATACAGTTAACATTTTGGGAGAAGACTTGTGTCAGAACATTAAAAAAGGACGATAGGAAAACTTCTTCAGGCGCGTCAGCCTTCACTTCGTGCTAGAACTCTTGTGTCAGTTAGAAGGTTGGGACTTGAACACTTAACCTAGGCCAATACTTCAATGAGGTACAGCATGCACCATGCATGCCACAGTCAGTTTCTTCAGGTGCTTGGCAGTCCTTAAAGGGACTGAAGGAGCTGACACCAGAAAGGGAAGCTTGATTTTTTTTTTACTTACCTCATTGTGGAGCCGGCAGTAACAGGAGTACTCTTCCTGGCCCTACATTAAATCCATGGCCGCTGCCACTCGCATCGCCTCCCGATTTTCCCCCACACCCCGGTTTTGATGGAGTAAATAAGGAGAAACATTCCACTGGCAGGAGGGTCGGTAACCAGCGGACACAGATTTAAGATAATTGGCAAAAGAACCAGAGGGGAGAGGAGGAATGTTTTTTACGCAGCGAGTTCTTATGATCTGGAATGCACTGCCTGAAAGGATGGTGGAGGCAGATTCGAAAGTATCTTTCAAAAGGGTATTGAAAATATACTTGAACAGAAAAATTTGCACCACTATGGGGAAAGAGCAGGGGAGTGAGAATAATTGGATAGCTCTTTCAAAGAGCAGGCACAGGCACGATGGACCGAATGGCCTCCTGTGCTGTATAATTCTACAGCTCCCCCCCACCGGCGTCATTAGGCCTGTACAATGTCTGCTCCAATCTGGGCACAATCTAACTTTTAGGCCTTGGTTTTTACTGGGTCTTCCCAATTTGTGTTGGTTCTTGGAGCTCAGTTTACAGGGTGTTCAATGTGTTTCATTTGCATGGTCCTCCACCATGACACTGTTCTTTGGCCTGTCCTTGTTCTAAACTTCCAATGATTTGGGTCAGCACCAGCTCATACTTTAGGTACTTTTACTTTAGGTGGTCTGTCATTTGTTGTTTTGTAATATTCACCACCGTTGTGTTATCCAGCATGTTATTGACTGGCATCTGTTCTCTAATGTTGGTGGCGATGCTCAAGATAAAGAATAAAGGGTTTAGTTCTTGTGACTGAAGCACCTTCTTCCGTACTTGTCTCAAAATCTGCTCAATCCAGCAGCTGCCCTCCTCCTCTCTCTTCCCCCCCCCCCCCAATCACACTGGTCCAGGCCACACTGCTAAGACCAAACCCCAGCTCATTTGATTGATATTGGGAGTGAAGCCTCTGCCAAGTCCTGAGCCCCTGCCCTTGAACCAGTGGTTCACACATCTGACCCTGTCTGTATACCTGCCTATGAGCCATGACCTTGTCCTGTTGCTGACTGGGGAAAATGTAAGTGCATTTACCCCACACCTCCAAGCCACAGGGCCTTGACAATACACAGTAACATGAAAACAGAATTAATTCCCTGAGTGAGGGGAAAACTGAATGAACAAGGACTGCAGATACAAATTAAGTCATGCAAACACCATGTTCACCAGCTAACTCTCATATATTCTGTTTGTACCTCGGGGGTTATCTCCCGAGTCCAGCAGTTTTTTGATCTGCCTTTGTGAAAATCCCACTAGCAGCGATTAAAGTAAAAAAAAAAAGACAGGTGGAGCTTCAACAGTATAAAAGTTTAATAAATTACTGTGAAGCAATCTTATTTTTCTAGCTCCCTTGTGATTTACCATTGCATTTTAAATTCATCTCAGTAGGGTGTTGACATGCTGTCTTACCCAGTTGTGCGACAAACATTTCAGTTCTTTATTCAGCTGATGAACTTTTTATACATATATAGATATATCCTTAGAATATTTATCGATATATCCTTAGAATATTTATCTATATAAATGCAAGGGATTTAAACATGAGGGTGAGAATTTTAAATTTGAAGCACTGGGGGACTGCGAGCCAAGGTAGGCCAGTGCGCACTGGGGTGATGGGTCGGTGGTACATCGTGTGGGTTAGCATGTGAGCAGCAGAGTTTTGGATGAGCTGAGGATGCGAGGTCAGCCAGGAGAACATTGGAATAGTCCAGTCTGGAGGTTACAAAGGTCTGGATAAAGGTTTTGGCAGCAGCTGGGTGGAGGTGGGCGATGTTAGGGAGGTGGGCGATGGAAACAAATAGTCTGGTTCCACCTGAGGCAATGGCTGGGGAGGGGGATGGAATCAGTGGTGAGGGTATGCAGTTTGTGATGCGGGGGGGGGTGGGGGGGGGGCTGAAGACGATGACTTCAGTCTTAATGTTTTAACTGGAGGACTTTGTGGCTTATTCTGGACTGGATGTCGGACAACAGAGCAGCACTGAAGGGGTCGAGAGATGTGGTGCAGAGGTAGAGCTGGATGTCATCAGTGTACATGCGAAACCTGACCCCTTGAGGTAATTTTGACTTTGGGTAATAGTGTTAAATGGGCGATTATCTGATCCCATTATACGTCTCGCCCGATTTCTATTTCCATGGAAGTCAATTTAATTTCTAATTTTCTTTCCTTCTCTTCATCTGAAGCCATTGTCACTTTGCACAGAATTAATACAAGCTGCTACTTATATATTTTTGAGTTTTTGTTGATACAGATATTACAACAAATCAAGTTATGATAAATACAATCTGGTGTATTTGACAGTATCTGGGCTGCTGGAAAGTGCATTCAGTAGAATGATCAAAACCTTGCATATGGAAAAAAATATATACAGGAAACTCTTTTTTTTATCCAGCACCGACGGGACCGGCGTGGTGCCGGTTGATCCAAAAAGTCCGGATTACAGAGAGGTATACTTACCAAGGTACGAGAGCCCCGTACACGGCCACAGGTGCAGGAGCCCCGGTTACACGGCACTTGTGCAGGAACCCCAGTTACACGGCCACAGATCCAGGAGTCCCGGTTACACGGCACTTGTGCAGGAGCCCCGTACACGGCCACAGGTGCAGGAGCCCCGGTTACACGGCCACTAATATACAGTAAAACGTACCTGAGCCTACTCCTGAATTTTGCCGGTTAAGAGAGGTTTCCGGATATTTAGGTGCCGGTTAAAAGAGAGTTTCCTGTATTTTTAATGAGATAACAGGATGTATGGTTTTACAGGTGCCAATTGCCTTCTGGTACTTCACCAACTAACCATTTTCAACATGTGGACCTACATTGTGAGATTTGGCAGGTTATTTGATGCTAGGCCATCACAACTCTAAGATCCAGCCCTTACCTGACAACCACACACGTATTGATCACTGGATCATTATCTAGAGTGGGAGCCCTGACTGTTTTTACTTCCTAAATTGGGGGCACTGAAGCTAATTGTAGCACCCCTATCTCTGCTGCTTTACCCGAGGAACGATAAACATGGCACAGATCAGGGATCAAAACGGAAGATGACCTTGGTCTGTGTGGCTCTGCTACACATTCTCTTAACCAGCTGAGTCTTTGAGGCAGACTTCACCTAAGTTTCTCGAGTCTCAACGACGTCTTCAGCACTCGCTGTTCATAACCCAAATTCAAAAACGTAGGCACATGGGAACAGGAGTAGGGCATTCAGTCCCTTGAACCTGTTCTGTCATTCAGTTAGATCATGGTTGATCTGTATCCTAACTCCATCTACCTGCCTTGGCCCCATATCCCTTAATACCTTTGGCTAGCAGAAACATATCGATCTCCGATTTAAAATTATTAATTGAGCTAACATCATCTGCTTTTTGTGGGCCAGTGTGCCACACTTCTACCACCCTTTGTGTGAAGAACTGTTTCCTAACTTCTCTCCTGAATGGCCTGGCTCTGATTTTAAGGCCATGTCCCCTTGTCCTAGACTCCCCCACCAGCGGAAAACGGTTCTCTCTATCAATTCCTTTTCAAAATCCTAAAACCTCAATCAAATCACTCCTTGACCTTCTATATTCCAGGGAATACAAGCCTAGTTTATGTAATCTCTCATAATCTAACCCTTGGAGCCCGGGTAACATTCTGGTCAATCTGCGCTGCACACCTTCCAAGGCCAATATACCCTTTCTGGTAATATCCTACAGCTAGGCAGAGTATGAATGCAAGCCTCGCAGTTTGCAGAACAGTGGGTATGCTAAGGTGCCACAAGTGAAGGGGAGGTGATCTAGTGACTCCTTGGCATTATGAGCACTACTGATTTAGACTAAAGTAGTAATATAGCAGAAAAACCGAACCACCACTTCCAATACTTTATAGCATTTTTAAAAAATCAACAAATAGGGACCCTTATTCTTAATGAGGTGGTGGTTGGGAATTTTTTTTAGTTCTGCAATACTTAAAAAAAAAAAAAAAAAATAGTGGAAGAGGTTATCCCTTTAACGACCAGCAAGTCATGTGATCAGTCCCATTTCTCTTTTAATATAGCTAGCATGAATGCGAGAGGACATTTTGACTCCGGCATAATTTTTTCTTCTTGAATTGATCTTTTTTCCCTTCTTATTTCTCCCTGTGCTTTGCGTATTCCTTAAGCTTATAAGTCAGACTGGAGCCCAGTTCCCACGCCTTCATATGTGCCATGCTGGAGCTGGTCACCCAGATTGACCCTCAATTGAAGCTCCTCCTTCCCTCTCGGTGGCAAGGGCTTTACTGCTTCCCATAGTAACTTCTTTGAGATGGTTGTGTGGAGAATTGCAGATAAGTTGCACCACTGTGCCTCCCCCATGCACTATTTTGATTATTTAGATAGACTGGCATTATGAAAAAAACTGCAAGGTCTGCAAAATTTTACTAAAGCTGTCATTATTACCTCTGACCTAAAACAACTCGGGTTTACTATTACGATAGCAAAATACTGCGGACGCTGGAAATCCGAAATAACAACAGAAAATGCTGGAAAAACTCAGCAGGCCAGGGCAGCATCCGTGGAGAGAGAAACAGAGTTAACGTTTCAGGTCGAAGACCCTTCGTCAGAACTGGGAAAAAAGCAGGAAGAGGGATAGATTTTAAAGCAAGTGGGGGCTGGGAAAAGGGGGAGGGGATGAAAGAACAAAAGGGAAGGTCAGAGATAGGATAGAAAGCCGGAGAGATTAAGAGACATTGAGAGATATTCAAGGAACAAAGGATGCCTCCCATGTGGCAGCTGTCCTTCATTCTGCCCAGGCCATTCACATTTCATCTCGAGCCATCCTTTAGTTAGTTCTGGTTTGAAGCTACTGCAGTGAAATTAGCCTACCTATGTTTTCTCCTACCGCACTCCCATTTGTTTTTAAATTGGTTCATATTTGGGTTACTACATGGAGGATCTCACAACATTGGTTCAGTTCACCTTGGGATAAGGAGATGTGGAGAGATTGAAAAAAAAATAATGATTTACCTCTTATCTCTTCCCCTTTTCCAAGAATTGCAGGTAAATGTACATCTTCCCAAAAGTTGAGCATTTTTTCCCCTGCAATTCTATTACCTTTTTTTTTTCCTGAAGACTTATGCTAGGTTACATTTCCTTAAGCGCCTGCAGTCCTCTACTATCTCCCCATTGAGGCCATGTTTTATATATTCGCCTAGACGGTGAATGTTGGCAGGCTATTTGACTGGATGAAGCAGGAACCTTATCTGATTCCGCCCCCCCCCCCCCCCCACTAATTCCCTAACCCAGGAACACTGACAAATTGGACCCCAACTTCTGCCCTGGCAGAGCTCTGTTAACGCTGCATAGATTAGGTTCAAACGTGGGAATTTCTGGTCTATACGGTTCAATCTCACGCTACTCACTAAGCGATCAAGGCAGTGACGTGCATGCTTTTTAAATCAATTTTTTTATTTGCCCCTTCAGATTGTCATTTGGAGAAACTGCCCATGAGACCACAAGACCGAGCGCGGGTCATTGATGCATCTAAGCATGCTCATAAATTCTGTAATATTGAGGAAGATGAGAGCATTTATCTTCGAAGGTAAGGTGGCAGTGTTCGATGTGTTCTGGAAGCCTCGATGGAGGTTGGAGTGTGCCTTCGATAGTGAACTATGACCTGTCGTGGTATCAGATATTCTTGGGTCAATGATTTTACTGGCCAGATGCAAAGTAGTACTTTCATTCCCTTGCCTTCAGAAAGACATCAGTGTATTAAAGAGGGTATGGAGAAGAATGAAATGCATGGTTCTGGGTCTTGAGACTCTATGGTTCTGAGGAGAGATTTGCAGAGCTTCACTGGAGAAAAGAAAACTGAGGGAGGAGATAACTATGTAGCACACATGGTCGTGGGTAATCTAATTGCAGAAGTAATTTCCATCTCATCCATTACTTTCATGAAACAGATCCGGGTCAATTTAAAATAAAATTCAAGCGTGAATTGTTAATGATAGTAATTGCTCAAAACATTTATCATTTTATTTTTTTCCCCATTTGTAGGCCACAAGGGATAGAGAAGCAATTCAGGAAAAAATGTGGAAAGTAAGTACTCATCATTTACTTGGAATTTTATTGTAAAAAGCGGTCTCCTGTGGTGTTGCACTCTGGAAGTCAAGACCAAGTGTACTCAAAAGTGAAGTGGCGTTAAAGGTGGTGGGCCTTTGCTATAAACTGCTGCAGTCCTTGGGTGATGGTGTTCCTACAGTAGCGTTAGTTAAAACTTTATAGGGTTAAGAGTTGTTCAAGAGGAAACTGAGCTTCATGGAGGCAGCTTTAGCAATGGAGGTGATAGTGAGACCAAGAATATCAACGGATCAAGAAGATTAGAAGTAGAGCCATCAATGGTAAGAGGTAGTTGCTGTTGGTTACCCATGCGAGAAATTACGACAAAATTGTGTCGTCCAAGAATTGAAAGAAACAAGATTTTTGTTTGCTAATGGACAAGATCAAACATAGTAATTCAGTCATCAAACTGAGGGTATGCAATCTGAAGGAGGTTGCTGCATTTAGAATGGAATCATCAGCAAAAGAGTGGATTAGAAAAAGACTTGGATTTATGTACTGTACTATCTTATTATGTCTCCAATTTCTCAGCATATTTCACCTATAATGAATTACTTAATGACTTCTTATGTGGACAAACATGTTATGTAGGAAAACATGCACAATGGGCTGGATAACGATTTGAAGAAGTTATTGATATGAATTAGGAGGGCGAGAGAGCAAATCCTAAAGGCTTGGGGGAAATCAAGCACAAACAGTGACTTATATATCAGCTTAGTGGTGGCGCTCTTGCCTGTGAGTCAGAAGGTCGTGGGTTCAAGCCCCGCTTCAGAGACTTGAACACTTAATCTAGCCTAATCTGACAGTTCGGTGCAGCACTGAAGGGGTATTGCATTGTGGAGGGGCCATTTTTTGGATAAGAGTCTAAACTGAGACCCTGTCTTCCTGCTCCAGTGGATGTAAAGATCCCATGGCATATTAGTAGAAAATCAGGGAAGCTCTTCTGGTGCACATTAATCCCCTAACTAACATCACTTTTATATTTTATAAAAATATCTGATTATTTTTCTCGTTGTTTGTGGGACCTTGCCATTTGCAAATCGGCTGGTACATTTGCCTACATCACAAAAGTAATTCATTGGCTGTAAGATGTGAAATATGCTATATAGATGCAAGTTCTTTTTTGCTTTCTTGAGGAAACTAACTATAGGAAACTCTCGTTTAAACGGCACCTAAATATCTGGAATTCTCTATTAACCGGCAAAATGCTCACTCCGAAAACAACCGGCAGTGTTGCCGAGTCCGAGTCTCCCGTGGTGGCCGAGTTAGTCAGTGGGGGTAGTTCTCCAAACTGCCTCTACTCGGCTTCTTGGCGCTGTCGGAAGTCGGAACACCTCAATAACAGGAGTCTGACTCTCCCGCGCTGCCGGTAGTCTCTTCCGATCCGCCATTTTATAGGGGTGCTGTGTGTCTCCCGCGCTGCTGGTAGTCATTGCATTGCATTACCCTCAACTGGGCGTACTGTACTCAATCAAGCATCTTCCACCATCCATTTAACACAACATTCTGTAGGTGAGTACCCAATTACTGTATACTGCACATTTCTTGATTTTTTTAATTTTTGTTTGTTAAAAATAGCCTCGGTAGATAACCCTCTCCGTCATCTGGAATTTTTGATCAACTGGCAACACGCCGGATACCGAAGAGTTTCCTGTAGTTATAACCATGGTTTTGATGGGAAGCATTTGATTGGAGCTTGTTCAGAAGTTTAGTTGTTCTGTGCAGTAGCTACCCTTAATGAATCGCTTATAAATCGCTGAAACAAAATTGACTTCCACTGTTGAAATTGTGATCTTTCAGTTGTCCACCGGGCCACTGGATGTAGTACTACACTATGGATGCGAGGTGCCATCTTTATTTGACACTGTAGAGCGATGTAGATGGTAGCTGTGGAAGTAAATTGTTTCTGTAGCTCCGATCATCCCATCCTCTTTTTTATTAAAATAGGATTGGCGATACTGTAGTCTTTTTCAAAAAAAATGTAATGAGAAACCTAGATCGAGGGCCCAGCTGCAGAACACCACCAATGTTGGAGAATACGTGCGATAAGTTGAAAAGTGATAGTTACATAAAGACAAGCTAGGGTTTAAAAATACAAAAAACCTGGCCTTGAATTTCCACTCAGTTGCGCTGGTCTTTTCGGCGCAATTTGCCCAAAATCGACGAAAACATTGCAAAAGATCGCGGAATTTTAAGCGCAAATCCAGCTTCCGCAATTTTCTGCATTAGTTCAAAAAATATCGCGCTAGAAGCCGGCCACACCCCCTTATCGAATTAATCGCTATTGTGAGTTTGTAGGCCTTCGATGTTACCACTCTTAAATATATCGAGGAATATTTTTTTAAAGCAAAATTAAAAAAAAAAAAAAAAAAAAACAATTCTAAAATGCTGCCTGATGCACTGGTTCATGGTAGATTTTCAGCAATATGCAAATTAGTTTGAGCAGAACCTCCTGGGGCGGGGGGCGGAGAAACACTTCTCAAACCTAGTGCAATTTTGGGCACAATTTGTACCCGAATTGCCAATTGTGCCCAAAGCGGAAACTCTGCCCCACAATCTATAAGTTTTAAGAGAAATAAGTAAAGAATTTCAGAATTTTGAACTCCTGGATAAGAATGAATTAGGCTCGGCGACTGCGCAAGTTTTGATCCAGTGAGGGTATAGGGAGGAGGAAGTGTGTGAAGAAGGGCATATTTAGAGCTTAAGAGGAACAAGAGAGGAAAGTACAGAGGATCAGTAACAATTGAATAGCTTCCAGTGAAGAAAGAGGTTGGAGGCGAGACATGAGAAAATACTGACCCATTGGGTAACGGGCCTCCCCATTGGGCAACGGGCCTCCCCATTGGGCAACGGGCCTCCCCATTGGGCAACGGGCCTCCCCTTGTAACTTGTCCAGGGACATGAGAAAATACTGACCCATTGGGTAACGGGCTTCCCCTTGTATCTTGTCCAGGGATATGAGAAAATAGCCAGAAGAGCCTCCCCAGATGTAGGAACAGTATTCAACTCTTCGATTGTCTTGGGTTTTAGAGAGTTATGAGTTGCATTTTACCGTGCGCATAATGAATTTGTCTACAAGATTATATGCTGCTTTGACTTCCAAGGCAGTTTGAAGCAGTTCCCCTTACACACGGCAATGTTAAAGTGGTAGTGCTGGGTGCAAACTCAGTTTAATCTCTTCAATTTGAAGAATCTAGTCACGAGAGAGTACTAGAATGAGCACTATGGAGTGATGAAGTGAAAGTCTATCCAACATTGGGAGGAGTAGCAAAGTACAATTTTTGATTTCACAATGTGCAAAATAATGCCAAACGTGGGTGTTCAAAACAGCTTGCGGTATAACCCCATTATTTAATTTTAAGGAGCTGCAAAAGGAATTTATCCCTTGTATCAGGAGTTATTTAGCACACCACTTGTGAAATACATCCTCTGTCAGATCTGATTTTGCATAGAAAGGAGAAACATTTGAAGAGATGATTACCAGAATAGACTGTTAAATTGGATTTACTTGAGAATTGTTTTTATATAAAAGTCTTTAAACTGAATTGTTAACAGCAGAGGTTACGGTTAGGCATGTAATAAGCCCTTAATAAAACATTTCCGTGTTTGAAAATGCTGACCTGTACTATATCTTAAATTATATTGTTACATTTATATTACTTTGCTACATTTGCTGTATCTGCTCCATTTGTTTCATTTATTTAAAACCAAACCATGTTCCTTGCATTCATATTCAGTGGAAAAATTCAGAGCGAAGCAGCAGAATTTTAAGCACACGAGAATTAGGAGCAGGAGTCGGCCTTACGGCCCCTCGAGCCTGCTCCGCCATTCAATAAGATCATGGCTGAACTTCTACCTCAACCTCTACTTTCCTGCCTGATCTGCATTTTCCTTGATTCCCCATGAGTCCAAAAATCTATCAATCTCAGCCTTGAATATACTCAACAATTCAGCATCCACAGCCCTTTGGGGCAGAGAATTCCAAAGATTCACACCCTCTGAGTGAAGAAATTCCTCCTCATCTCGGTCTTAAATGGCCGACCCCTTATCCTGAGACTGTGCCCCCTAATTCTAGACTCCACAACCAGGGACATCAACCTCTCCGTTTCTAACCTGTCAGTCCTCAATGAGTTTCAATGAGATCACCTCTCATTTTTCTAAACTCCAGAGAGTATAGGCCCAATCTTCTCAATTTTGGGAACAAAATATAAGGAGTTGATTATAAATTTTTAATATTCTTTTGAACATTGTGTTTTTTAATGGTGACGTGTTATCTGATGATATAAAATTTGTGCTATTTTTGTGAGGGTTTGGTTTAATATTTCTGAAATGCCATGTACTTACCAAAATGTCTAGATATTTGTTTCTCTTGACTGTCTGGTACAGTATGGTGACTGTGTACCTTTTGCAGATGTGGACTCCTCCTCTTTTATCAGCACCAGCAGAAGAACACTCCAGTTACTTTCATTGTAGACGGTGCTTTGGTGAAGTTCGGCCAAGGGTTTGGCACCACTAGCATATACAGCCAGAAGCAGGAACCGCCAAAGAAGGTAACCCTCTGAAAATGAGGTGGAATTTTTAAATAGTTAAATATTGTCATTTTCTAATTTAATTGACTATCAAGCAGTTTAAAGGGTCACCTAACAAAAAATAATTACTTGGGACAATACATAACAACTCATTAAGGACCGCACAAGAGTTCAGTATTCGGGCGAACAAGATTATTAGATTAAACTGTTAACATATTTTCAATGGCGAGATTGGGGTATGGACAACAGAAGAATACAGAAAAGAAAATTCCCAGAATAGTTGATTATGTAGTCTAATCTAGAATATACAAAAGTGACTGACTCAGCAAAATATGTGCATATAATATGCTAAAAAGGCATTGACTTTTCTGGTACAGCACCTGACTTCCATTCAGTACTTCCCCAAACAACACAACTGAAGTTGGGAATGGAAGGGTGGGGAGGAGTAATTAAACTTAAATTTTTCCCCTCCCATTACTGTACTCGCATGCTTTGATGCTAGCCTATATAGTTATGACAGCCATTTATGGATTATTGGAGGATTTTTTCAACTTATTTTGGTAAGACTAAAACATTTTTTTATTCGTTCATGGGATGTGGGTGTTGCTGGCAAAGCCAGCATTCATTGCTCATCCCTAATTGCCCTTGTGAAAGTGGTGGTGAGCTGCCGCCTTGAACCACTGCAGTCCGTCAGGTGACTGTACTCCCACAGTGCTGTTAGGGAGGGAGTGCCAGGATTTTGACCCAGCGACGATGAAGGAATGGTGATATATTTTCAAGTCAGAATGGTGTGTGACTTGGAGGTGGTGGTGTTTCCATGAATGTACTTTTTTATTTTACAATGCAAAATGAGATTCTTTGCAGGTAAACGAGGAATTCTATATGTGCATCTGGGCAGGGTATATCAGCTAGCTGTTGAACTTTGTGGCGGTCATTGCAACCAAACCATTATCTGCCCAGAGTCTGCCTTTTCCAGCAGGAGATTCTGGACAGCAGTCCCTGGTTGGTTTTTATCTTTCCTCCCAACCTAAGAGCTTTGAAAGCAGTAGTAGCATCACCATCACTGCCGATGTGGCTGACATCAGCTAATTCAGCATAGACCAGTTATCGAACTTGGGAAGAACATGGTGTTTTGTATCACTCAGTTGTCACATCATTTACCCATTGAGAGATTGGAAGAGTTCATAAACCATGTTCAACACATTTAACAGCAACAATAACTTGCATTTATATAGTACCTTTTTAATATAGAAAAACGTCTTGAGGCACTTCCGAGGTGTAATCAAACAAAAATGGCCATTGAAGCAAAGCAGGAAATATTCGGAGAGGTGAACAAAAGCTTGGACAAAGCTGGGTGTAAGAAGGGCCGTAAAGGAAGGCGGAGAGCCAGAGAGGTTTAGGAAGGGAATTCCACGGTATGGGAACTAGACGACTGAAAGGCATGGCGGGATGAAGTGAGGGAAGGCTGCAAACAAGCTTAGTCAGAAGATTGGAGGGGGGAGGGTTGTAGGGCAAGAGAAGGCTGCAGAGGGGCAAAGACAAGAAGGGATTTAAACAAGAGGATGAGTTTAAATTGGAGGCTTTCGGAGACTGGGTCAGTAAGGATAGAGATAATAGGTGAATAGAATCTGGTGCAGGTTAGGATATGGGCAGCAGAGTTTTGGATGAGCTGAAGTTTACAGAGGGGGAAGGATGGGAGGCCAGCCAAGAATGCATTGGTATAGTTGAGTCTGGAGGTGACAAAGACATGGATGACGGTTTCAGCAGCAGATGGGCTGAGGCGGGTAATGTTGGGGAGGTGGAAATAGGTGGTCTTTGTAATGAAAAGTATATGCGGTTGGAAGCTCAACTCAGGGTTAAAAAGGATGGCGAGATTGCAAACCAATTGGTTCAGCCTTTTTAAAAAAAATTTAAAAAAAATTGTTTATGGGATGTGGGCGTTGCTGGCAAGGCCAGCATTTATTGCCCATCCCTAGTTGCCCTTGAGAAGGTGGTGGTGAGCCGCCGCCTTGAACCGCTGCAGTCCGTGTGGTGAAGGTACTCCCACAGTGCTGTTAGGTAGGGAGTTCCAGGATATTGACCCAGCGACGATGAACGAACGGCGATATATTTCCAAGTCAGGATGGTGTGTAACTTGGAGGTGGTGTTCCCATGCGCCTGCTGTCCTTGTAATTCTAGGTGGAAGAGGTCGCGGGTTTGGGAGGTGCTGCCGAAGAAGCCTTGTCGAGTTGCTGCAGTGCATCTTGTAGATGGTACACACTACAGCCACGGTACGCTGGTGGTGGAGGGAGTGAATATTTAAGGTGGTGGATGGGGTGCCAATCAAGCGGGCTGCTTTGTCCTGGATGGTGTTGCGCTTCTTTAGTGTTGTTGGAGCTGCACTCATCCAGGCAAGTGGAGAGTATTCCATCATACTCCTGACTTGTGCCTTGTAGATGGTGGAAAGGCTTTGGGGAGTCAGGAGGTGAGACACTCGCCACAGAATACCTAGCCTCTGACTTGCTCTTGTTGCCACAGTATTTATGTGGCTGGTCCAGTTAAGTTTCTGGTCAATAGTGACCACCCCCCGCCCCCCCCCAGGATGTTGATGGTGGGGGATTTGGCGATGGTAATGCCGTTGAATGCCAAGGGGCGGTGGTTAGACTCTCGCTTGTTGGAGCTAGTCATTGCCTGGCACTTCTGTGGCACGAATGTTGCCTGCCACTTATCAGCCCAAGCCTGACCATCGCCCAGGCCTTGTTGCAAGCGGGCATGGACTGCTTCATTATTTGAGGAGTTGTGAATGGCACTGCACACTGTGCAGTCATCAGTGAACATCCCCGATTCCCATTGACTTCAGTTTTACTAGGGCTCCTTGTTGCCACCCTTGGTCAAATGCTGCCTTGATGTCTAGGGCAGTCACTCTTGCCTCGCCTCTGGAATTCAGCTCCTTTGTCCATGTTTGGACCAAGGCTGTAATGAGGTCTGGAGCCGAGTGATCCTGGCAGAACCCAAACTGGGCATCAGTGAACAGGTTATTGGTGAGTAAGTGCCGCTTGATAGCACTGTTGATGACACCTTCCATCACTTTGCATATAATTGAGAGTAAACTGATGGGGCGGTAATTGGCCGGATTGGATTTGTCCTGCTTTTGGTGGACAGGCCATACCTGGGCAGTTTTCCACATTGTCGGATAGATGCCAGTGTTGTAGCTGTACTGGAACAGCTTGGCTAGAGGCGTGGCTAGTTCTGGAGCACAAGTCTTCAGCACAATAGCCGGGATGTTGTCGGGGCCCACAGCCTTTGGTGTATCCAGTGCGCTCAGCTTTTTCTTGATATCGCATGGAGTGAATCGAATTGGCTGAAGACTGGCTGCTGTGATGGTGGGGACCTCCGGAGTAGGCCGATATGGATCATCCACTTGGCACTTCTGGCTAAAGATGGTTGCAAACGCTTCAGCCTCGTCTTTTGCACTCACGTGATACAGTAGTAGCCAGAGAATGGGATAGAATTTGTGGTAAGGATACAGAGTTTGTGGCAGAGATGAAGACAATGGCTTTGATTTTTCTCACTGTTTAACTGGAGGAAATTGCAGCTCATCCAAGCCTTGATACTGGATAAGTAGTTTGACAACACAGAGGCAGTGGAGAGGTTGAGAGAGATGGTGAAGATGTAGAGTTGGGTGTCTTCGGCGTACATGTGGAAGCTGACCCCATGTCTGCAGATGGTCAAGGGGCAGCATGAAGCTGAATCAGAGAAGGGGAGCCACAAATAGATCCTTGGAGACTGGAAGAGAAGCCATTGCCGGAGGTGCCCTGCTACGATTGGATAGGCAAGAGTGGAACCAAGCGAAGGGAATCCCACTGAGCTGGACAATTTAAAAAAATTAAAAAAAATGCTTTGGAGTATTGTGTAGTTAATCGCGCCATAGGCTGCAGAGACATCGAAGGGTTAATGCACCACAGGCACTGAGGACATCATTTGTGACTTTTTTTATTCATTCATGGGATATGGGTGTCACAGGCAAAGCCAGCTTTGATTGCCCATCTCTAATTGGCCTTGGGAAGGTGGTGGTGAGCCGCCGCCTTAAACTGCTGCAGTCCATGTGGCGAAGGTACTCCCACAGTGTTGTTAGGGAGAGAGTTCCAGGATTTTGACCTCCTGACGATGAAGGAACGATGATATATTTCCAAGTCAGGATGGCGTATGATTTACGTAAGAACATAAGATATAGGAGCAGGAGTAGGCCAATCGGCCCCTCGAGCCTGCTCCGCCATTCAATAAGATCATGGCTGATCTGATCCTAACGGCTGATCTGATCCTAACCGCCAATCTACTATCACAGAACCATCTCCTGAATCTAACAGAATTAGACACACGAAATAGGAGCAGGATCAGGCTACACGGCCCCTGGGCCTGCTCCGCTACCCACAGGGCCATGACCGATCCGAACCTAGACTCATGTCCAAATTCCTGCCCGCTCCCCGCAACCCTTAATTCCCTTTACTTCTAGGAAACTGTCTATTTCTGTTTTAAATTTATGTAATGATGTAGCTTCCACAGCTTTTTGGGGCAGCATATTCCATGGACCTACCACCCTCTGAGTGAAGTAGTTCCTCCTCATCTCAATTTTGAAAGAGCAGCCCCTTATTCTAAGACTATGCCCCCTAGTTCTAGTTTCACCCATCATCGGTAAGTGGTGAATTAAGTAAAATTAAAACATTTTTTCCACAAGTTTATTATTTTTAAATACTTTAAAGAAAGGTAAGTTTATTTTTAGCCCCATTAAAAACTAATTAATTTTTTCAAAAATTTTAATTGTTTAAAATAGTTATTTTTTGTAATTTATAGTTATTTTAAAAAGTGATTTAAAAAAAAAAAATGTATTTGAAGTTTTAGTTAGGTTTTGGGGCCGATCTCTATTCCTGTCAAATTTATGAATGGAGATTCCCTGCTACGATTGGCTCTCCATGGCCCACGTGATCCCAGGGAATGCTTCGAACTAACTGCGCCCCTGGGATATGCAAGCACTGCGCGCCGGCAGCTGGAGGAGGCCCAGGATCGGAATCCCACGCGGGCCCACAACACAACGGCAGGCGCACTAGGTAAGTGCAGATCGGGGGCTTGCACCCGCGGGAAGCCTCCGACCCGAATTTCTGGGCCATTATCAATCTCCTCTAGGATCTAATTGAGAGTATTATCGACTTATTGCTTCCACTAAAATCAACCCGAACACATTTTGGGAACATACAAGAATATTCCCCCCGGACTGTTGATTACAAATGAACAGAAATAAAGCATTTTTGACTCTTTTAATTTTTATAATTTTGGAAGAATTGAAAGAAGGACTTGCATTTATGTAGCACCTTTCATGACCACTGGATGTCCCAAAGTGCTGTACAGCCAATTGAACAACTTTGACAAACTAAATGCTCCAATGCCAAGTGCTTACCTTGGAGGATACTAATTTCATCTTGCCAGGGCAAGGTGGAACCCATCTCCACCCAGTTTCTCATCGGGATGCCTTTTAAAATATTTTTACTGGTTCCTTGGTCTGACGTTGATCTCTTCTGCAGACTCCCTCAATCTCTATTGTTATCGTGATATAAACAAAATTTGCAAGTGGGCAGAACTGTGGGAACTGAAATTCAGTACAGATACGTGCTGGTTGTTAAACATTGGAAGAAAAATGGGTGGCACAATGAATGGTGTTGACCTAGCTAGCAGAGAGGCTGAATGAGATCTGCGCATGATTGAATCAATACTTACCCATGTCTAGAAATTATGGAGCAGCAATCAATAAACTAAACAGAATGCCGAGCTATACTGCCAAAGTATGAGGCTGTCACACTGAAGCTGTATAGTGCTTTGGTTAGGCGGCACCTTGAATACTGCATTCCCCGAGTAGCAAACCCTGAAAACGTTGCATGCAACTACTATATGACTGATCTCTAGTGTCCGAGGACTATTATGAGAATAAATTTGAAAAGTTTGGTCTCTTCAGCCTCAAAAGGAGGGAAATTTATAGAGGTACTTATAGAGACAAATGGAATAGAATAATTAATTTGGAGCACTATTTCAAATTAAACTGTGACTACAGAACATGGGAACCTGGGTACAAACTGGTAGAAGGTGATTGATATTTGAAATGGTCTTTTAGTTAGTGGAAGAAAGAAATCTGGAATTGTTCAAGAAGCAGTTGGATGCTATGACAAGGTAACAATAGGTTTCTATGGAGACGTGACAAATGGGCTGAATGGCCGCCTTCATCTGCACTCTAATCTTTCATCCTGATGCTGTTTTTTTTTAAAAAGAAGGAAAAAGTAATGTTCCATTCCAAGCAATATCATGCAGAGATTGTGAAAGCTCTAATCTTTTGAGTGTTCTACAATCCAACTCCAAGAAATGTTGTAGTCGAGTCCTTTTTGGAGGGAGTGCAGAATTTCAAATTGTAAATATAAGTATATGTTAATATCAAGCCTAAAGACCAATTTCCAAAAATTGTGTGCCTTGACCACCTTTTATCATTCTGTTGCACACAACATAATGGGCAGGAATTTGCGGTCGAGATGACAGCGAACTGGCAGCGTTCGCTGTCATTCTGCCTTTGAAATTGACCGCAGCTTTGGGATTTGGCGCAGGCGTGTGCAGAAATCCCACAGTGTGATCTGTCATTGACAGCTCCGAAGCAGACTGCGCTGTTCCCCACCCCACGGAGCCGGCAATCAGTTTAATCTCTCAAATCGGGGAAACTGCCGAAGAATTTGTCTCTTCCGCAGTAAGTACGCAGACACTAAACGTTAGGCCCAAAGGGGTTAGGTGTAACTGGGGTTTTGCCAGCGTTATTACTGCTCAACAAATGTTAAGAGCCTAGAAAACTAATTTTAATTTTGTGCAGTGTGAAATTTGACCATTTTAATAAAAAAAAATTAACATTTTTAAGAAATTAAAACGTGATTTTTTTTAATGTTTGTCCATCTTTATTTCAGGTTTGCTTTTTCCCCATGTGAGAGCACCAATCTTTGTTTTGCTCTCTCTAACATTTTTTAAAAGTTAGAATTTTAAGAGCTTACTACTTGCTTGTTCGCTGTCTGAGAATTGTACATTTTGATTGGCTGCTTAGACAGCTTGTTGACGTCACAGCAGCTCGCACAAGGGTATCCCCACTATCCTTCGTTGATTTGAATTGAATGTTGACAGACCCGAGGTTCTCGCCGCAGGGATCGTGAGATCCTTGTGTGAAATGTGCTTCGGGGCCAGCGCCGAAAGGCTTCGTTTCGCCGCTGACTGCAAATTCCGGGCCAACATTGATGTACAATTATTCAGTCACTTTATACTATGCTTTCTCACCAGCAGAGTGTTTACCGCAGCAGCTGACTTACTGTCAATTCACAGGGTGTGATTTTATATGACAATCTGGGAATATTCCTTTCTGATGATGTGGCTGAACTGAGCCAAATACTCAAGAATAGTGAAATAATTCTTTTTACAACACAATTTGGGACATTTTATTCTAGCTGCAACTCATATAAAAAAAAAGTTATTAAAACTGCCTCTTCAAAGAGAAGGAATGGAAAAAAAACTGAACTTAAATTTATGCAGATAAACAGACCATGTAATAACAACAGAAAATGCTGGAAAAATTCAGCAAGTCAGGCAACATCCGTGGAGAGAAAAAAGTCAATGTGTCGGGTCAAACCCTTTGTCAAGACTGGAAAAGCCCAGGAAATGAAATAGATTAAGAGGCCAGGCTGTCTTGACAAAGGGTTTGACCCGACACGTTGACTCTATTTTCTCTCCACAGATGTTGCCTGGCCTGCTGAGTTTTTCCAGCATTTTCTGTTGTTATTTTGGATTTCCAGCATCCGCAGTATTTTGCTAACAGACCACGTAAAGTTGTTTAGTAGAAAATCTTGGTGTACCTGCATTTTTATCTTGATGTGTGCTGAGTAATAACTTGGCCTGTTGAGCTAAAGGATGTACGTTCCTGGTTGCTGCGTTTAATGCTCTTGTTAGACAGGGGAGGGGAATGTCCTAGCTGCATTGCTGAAACTTGCTGCCTAACTAGATAATAGTGGAGTCGTTTTAACAGCAGTCACGGACCAGTCTGCTGTCCTAATCAAATATGGGAGGAAAATGTGTTTTTTGTATTACATTTTTGTTTGCTTTCCCCATGTGTAATCCAGTTACCTCAACTGCTTGCTCTTCTACAAAAAAACAAAATCTTTTGAACATGATAACTTTACAAAATGTTCCCAATGTTCTATGGTGATAACGCAAGCTTCAGGTCTAGCAGACAGCAGCTGAATACAGCATGAGACACACATGTATTTCAGCTAGCCATATGCCTGTTCAATTTTTATTTCTGTAAGGAGCAGGGTGACATTTGTACATGAAACAGCTTTTAATTAAAATTTCAGCCTATGCATTAGGGATAGCAACAAAGAGCAAGACAGAAAGGAAAGGACTCTGGAGGAGGGCAGGGGTATTAGGAAAGCTTAGCATTGGAGCCTTTCCGAATCTTCCAGCCGCAAATTGGGGGAGGGGAGGAGACGAGAGTTACGGCCCATTGGAAAATTGCTGATTGTCTCTTTTTTTCTTTCTCTACCGCCCCCCCCCCCCCCAAAAATAAACCTTTCTGCTCTGTGCTGAAGATCCAGGACTTTACCCAAATCTCCATATTTAATTTGCAAGCCTAGCTTGTGAGTGGTGATAGTACTTGACCACGCAGGGCGTCACAGCCGATCATGACCCTGTCCTCAATTAATGTTGTGCATGCTTTCCACCAGGGGTTACTGGATGACAATCGAGAGCGGGGAATCCTGCTAACTTTTTTCCCCCCTAGCCCAGCAATACTGAGGCTATTTATGTAACATCTCGCCACTGCTGTGAATAGCTAACTTGGCACAGAATGGGAAATGAACCTGGGACCTTCCTATCTGTATGACGCATCTACATACTGGGTTGTACAAATACTAACGGAGCCATTGGAAGAACTAATGCTGGTTGGCCTTAATTTGTGTGACACTACAGTATATTCAATTATTCGCAAGGATGTCATTATGTTAGAATGTTAGCGGATGGTGTGTTTCTAAGACTTGAGTTTGAAGCAAGTTGTGATGGACTGCTTTCTGATGACCCCGGTCAAACTGCATTATGGGAAAATAATTAAAGGCATCTTGGCTGACCTACACAGCTTGGAGACTTGTCTCTGGGACAAGTTGAACTTGTCTCCAAGGGTGTTTTTATCTATTGCCGCGGTTCTGGTTAATGTTTGCGTTTAACCCGACATTCTTCTCTGCTGATAATGACACCTTGTTTTTAGCAGCAAACGGGAGCCAAATCAATGCGTTATTTACTCCCCCCCTCCATGTTTCCCTGTTCAATATAAAGAATCCAAAAAAGGGACTTAAATGTAATCCTTGGGTTTTGAAAATTTGGTAGACAAAGAATGATGCTGCTTTCTGCTGTGGCGCAGTTGAAAGTAAAATAATAACTGAGTCCTCAGTGACTGAAAAAAAGTATAGCTGCTGCAAACTTGGCTGTTTGCTACTCACTTCTTGCTTTCCCATTCCTGCTGCAACTGAAGTCATTTTTAGGGGACTTCCCAGCCTCGTGGTTCCTCCAAGTATTTGTGTAAAACTACCTTCTAGCAACTGTTCAAAATGTTGCAAATGTACATCGGTTGCTGCATATGCAATTATTAAAAAAATGCTAGGAGGAAAATAGCCACATGCACCAGTAAGTCCGCTGAAAAATATTTTGGTTGCAATAGGAATAGCGGCTACTTTATTCTCTCCTTCAGAAGCAGTTTTTCTATCTGTTGCTGGTGAAACAGTTCCGGACCGTAAATAAACAGTTGGAGGTAGAAAATGTAAATCTTTCCAACCCAATGTGAGATTGCTATCTGCATCAAGTTTATTAGGTTAGCTTGGGTTCTGCATTTAAGTTTTCATGGAACTTTAAAAACGTTCACTTCAGCAAAGAAAATACTTAAAAGTTGAATAACTGCAAATAGTAAAGCTACATATAACCAGCAGCCATTCTTCACTTGCATCACAGAGACCCTATAAGCCCTTCCACCTGATAGATAAGCAAGCCCTGGTGTCAAGTCCTCAATAGGATGAGCTTGATCCCTGTTTGTTCCAGTTGAGTGGATTTGTTTGTATTTGCATCCAGCAGTATGCTGAAAGTATGATTTACATTTACCACAAAAAACCCTCAAGACTGCTTTCACTGAGTCCTTGATAACATGGATTCATTGGATTTTCGAATAAAGTGTCAGGATTCAACAGCGCTGACACAAAAGAAAAACCAGCCTCAGACCAAATGGTTCATTTAGGAACATGAGTAGGCCATTCAGCCCCTTGCACCTGCTGTGCCATTCAATTCGATCATGGCTGATCTGTCTTTCAACTCCATTTACCTGCCTTGGCTCCATATCCCACTTCATGGAAGTAAATGTTCTGGAATTCAAAAGTAAACACCAGAAAATGCTGCAAATGCCCAGCATGTCAGTCAGCACCTAAATGAGGAAAGCAACCTTGACATTTCAGGCGTCCAATGAAGGGTCCCACTGAAACATTAATCTCTCTTCCTCTTTCAGATGCTTATTAACCTGCTCTGCCTCTCAGAATTTTTTTTCATTTCAATTCCTAGAACTGCAGTGCCTGTTTGCCCACTTAGATCGTGGAGCCAAAATGCAGGATCCCTTTCAGACTTTTTGCCTTTTTTTAGGAATCCAATATTGGATTTAAAATGTGGAGAAAAGTTGGAACAATAGTGATTTGCTACACTTGGTGTCCACGATGCTTTGTAAATATAAAGGGCCAAAATATTTGCTAAGCGGTGCGTTTTGGTAGGAGGAATAAGGAAGCCATGTGTGCCTTGGAAAATAAGGGGGCGATTTTCCCACTGGAGGCGGGTTTTGGTTTGGGTGGGTTCGAAACCCGCCTCCACTGATAGTTTTGAAAAAATTGCGACTTTCCCCTGATTGGCCAGTTGATTTCAGAGGTGTGGGTTGCCCTTGGTCAATTAGTGTTTTGGGGCTGAAACTCGCCTCTGCTGACATCACTAATCCAGCCTGATTTAAGGGCTGCTTGCTGCCTTGGATCATTCCACTGGATTTCTGCCAATGCTGCACCACCTGCAACATATTCTGAGAAACCACTATGTCCAATTCCAGGGCAAGGGCCTCCCCGCGGTTCTCCGATGAAGTGCTCCCAATGTTGGTTGAGGGGGTGAGAGCTAGCCGGGAGGTGCTTTTCCCCTCATCTGGGAGGAAGAGGCCTCCCAAAGAAACCAAGGCTGTGTGGGTCCAGCTGGCAAGGGGTATAACCTCCAGATCTGTGTGCAGATTGGGTGAATGTTTCTGTGTATTGATGAAATGCCACCCCTGTTGGAAAGCATTAAAATGATTTGATGCCAAAATGTTGGCGTGATGGCATCTGTTCTTTCGCCTTAGGCAGCTACACATTGCGGGCTCCGCGACACTTGCGTTGTCCGGTTGGTGGCCAGAGTGAAAGGAGGCCAGAGAGTCATTTCCATTGTCTATGATGTCTTAAGATGGAGCCAAGGACATGTGCCAACTTGGGCAACCTATGCAAATCTGGCCAGGATAAGTTTATCCCTTGCATCCCGGGCAGCCATGTGCTCACGTGCTGCCGCTGCTGCTGGTCGATACACCGGTGCTCTGACCTCCTCCTGCTCTGCCACCTTCTCCTGCTCCTCATCCTCCTCCTCCTCTGAGGTCCATGGTGAAAGAAAATGAATGGTTCCCATGCTGCTTGCAGATGCCGCCGTTGGGGAAACGCTCATTGCAAACGGGGAGAGGGTCTTCCAAGGAGGTCCCACGGTTAATAGATTCAAGCTGCAGCACCTCTGACTTTGGAAGGCCTGCTAAAAGTGCTCAGACCTTTTAAAGCAAAGTTCTGCCACCTGCAACTAATCCCTGATGAAATCTCTGATTAATGTTTGCGCTGCAGCTGTGAGGAGACCACCCACTTGTCAACCCACCAGGTTTAGCAGGTGTGGTTTAGGAGGGTCGTGGAACATGCCTAAATGGTCGAAAAATAACGAGGGTCTCTCAAAATAGGCTTAGAGAGGCCCTTAACGAGCATTTAAGCCTCTCTTACCAAGCTCTCTGGCCAACTGGAGGCGGGACCATTTCCCGCCCTGCAAAACCGGCACCAGCAAAATCCCACAGAGGCGGGTTCCGAACCCGCACTCTTTTCCAATTTTCCTGCCTTTCCTGCCTCCAAACCCGCCTCCTCGGGCCTCAGAAAATCGCCCCCAAGAGTCTAAATGGGATAGAGGAGCAACAGGGTATAAATCATTAAAAGTACCAATGCAAGTTAACTAAGCCAAAAAAATGCAAACGACGCAAGGAGTTCATTTCTAAAGGAATAAAATTGAAAAGCAGGGAAGTTATGTTAAATTTGTATAGAACCTTAGCTAGACCGCATTTGAAATACTATGTACAGTTCTCGTTACCATATTATTACAAGGATATAGAGGCTCTGGATAAGGTACAAAAAAGATTTATAAGGATGATACCAGAACTGAGGGGTTATAACTATCAGGAAGGACTGAATAGACTTGGGCTTTTTTCTCTAGATAAGAGAAGGCTGAGGGGTGACCTAATAAAGGTCTTTGAAATAAAGGTCTTTGAAAAAGAGCTGTTTGATGGGGTAGATGCAGAGAAGATGTTTTCACTTTGGGAGAGTCCAGAACTAATGGGCCAGAAGTATAAGATCGTCACTAAAGAGAAACTTCTTTACCCAGAGTGGTTAGAATGTGTAACTTGCTACCATACGAAGTAGTTGAGGTGAATAGCATAGATGCCTTTTAAGGGGAAGCTAGATAAGTACGAGGGAGAAAGGAATCGAAGGGTATGCAGATAGTTAGATGAAGTAGGGTGGGAGGAGGCTCGAGTGTAGTATAAACACCACCACAGACCAGTTGGACTAAATGGCTTGTTTCTGTGCTGTGAATTCTATGTAATTTGCCAGTGGGAACAGTGCAAAACCTTTATTTCCAATGTTATCTAATAAATCTTTTCTGTAGTGGAATTGGAGTTTATCTGTGATGATTGATCTTTTTCATTTCTGCAATTGAACGAGTTTTCAAAATCTAAAGCTAGATTGCTTCACAGCTGTTTTCAATCTAATGGTTTTGAATAATTTTAATATGCATATTTTACTCCAGAAAATGTCTACTCCTTTTGGTATTGCCAATTTTTTCTTATAATGCATGCTACTTTGTATTAGGACATTGGCTCAAGGCCAATTATACTATATGGAAGTAATTCTAATTTTTTGTTTTTGTTTAAAAATGTTGGTCAGGAATGCAAAACTGCAGGCAATCACTGTAGTCTGGGTACATGCGACTGAAATACCTGATCAGTAAGCTGAAATAGTCTTGCATAGTTTCAAATCATCTTTGTCATAGTGCAGAAAACCCTTTCCTGCTAAGATAACTTCTTGAACCTTAATTGACAGTTGTATTCCATGCCCTTGATGCACGATGACATTAACACAGGAGGGTCAACACTCAGAACCTCATTACTCTAGATTTACATTTGAAGATGATCCGTAGATGGATTTTGGAAAATTACTTGTCTCACCTATGTACTGAAATAAAAAAATGTTGTTCTAAAATGTTATGATTTAAGAACTGTTTTTTGATTCAACATTTTTTCCTGATTCTATTTTTGAAATGGTCAGGATTCAAAAATTGGAAATTCATTGTTGCAGATGTTTTGACGATAAGAATATTTGTAATTTGAAATTTGAAAAGCTTGGGGTGGACATGCCCTGTGGGTCAGTGAGTAGATAACCTATACATAACAGTGAGGATCCAAGCTTGATTTCCTGTGTTGAGTTAGCTGATCTTGGGTTGGGTGCATTAGCGATGCTATATTTGGTTCAGTATCCCTGGCTTAGGAGGTAAAAATTGCTTCTGATCGCCATCTGCAAATGCACGAGGACAAGTTTGCATTTGGTTGTGATGACCTGTGGTTAGTTAGCCTACAGACACTAACGAGGCTTGCTCACAAATGTTGGCCACTTGAATGAGGTTTTAGGGGGCAGTCAGCGCTCAATGAATCATACCCCAAAATGGCATTAATGTCTTCAGGAGACTGCAGGAGAAACTTGATGAGAAAAATATTAGTAAGAAAGTCAATGGCCGTGGTGCAGTTTGTTTGAGCTCTTTTTTTTCTTTGACCTAAGTTTGAATACAACCGGAAATTTGGCTGCATAACAATCGCTGCATTTCAAACTAATTTACTGTACGTGAAGCAGCTTGAGAAGGGTTGAGAGACGTGATAAGGGGCTATATAATTCTAGTCTTGTTTTTCTTTACAAAATACTAGGATGAAAGTCTTCTCTGCCCGTGGTGAGGGTTCTATGTAGAATGAAAATCCGGCAAACTCAACCCAGTTCCTTGTGCTATTAGTCCACTGTACAAAATTGCAGAATTGTGGGTATGCAAGATGGAAGTTCGATTGGCATGGATTGTATAGGAAATGGCAGTGTCGAGCTGGGGGTGGGGTTAAGGCACATTGAAGCAGTAGAGAGAACTTACCTCTGCATCTGTCTGTGCACCTAGCATCAAAGTGTTTCATGCTAATACAAGAAATGGAAATATGTTCCATTTCCCCCACTGATGACGTTCGCATAGATACACTCCAAACAAAAAAGTTTTAGCACTGAGTGAATTGAGTAGACGTTGGCAACAATTGGCACGCGCACAAAAAAAAATATGATTTTTAATCTGAAATCTGACTTTAAACCTCATTAATATGTAATACTGGAACACAAAGTGGGCAGAATCTTTTCCTGGTGAACCCAGTATGCAACTGAAATTTAAAAAATATATATTTTTGTAAACCAAGAGACAGTTCATATAAACAGAAACTGCTCCTCAGAGGACATGGCCTTCAGCAGATTTAATTAGTATAGTTCAGTAGGGACGTTCTGTCAATCTTATTTAAGCAATTAGCTGTTTTTATGTTGCTATGTTTTGTAAGAGTGGTTTGATAATGGCTTTCTGGAGCGTACAAATCCAGTTACAGCTCGCAATTGGGTTTCTGCTGCTGCTGGATCAAGTTAAGTCAGTTAAGCCATTTATATTTCCAAGTACATGGCAAGTTTGTGGTTTTTGCTTAACCTTGAGTGGGAAGAGGGCATGACCAGTCGATACAAGTCACTTCCTAACAGGGCACAAAATGTTGAATGCGTCAACTCGGACAGATTGCAACCATTGCTTGGTGCCAAGTTACAACAGGGTAGGGGCAGAGGCCTTGAAGGAGGTGGTTTGCTTGCCCTTTGAGCTGGGAACAGTGCCTGCTGGGATGAGAAGTGGCAGGGATTCACAAAAATAAATCCAAAGCTCAAGAGAAAAGTAAAAAGGATATGTGAAGAAAACTTTTTAAAGTTTCTAATTTTTGAAAATCACTTGCTCAGTTTGGTGCAGTCCGACATTAGCCTTGACTGATTGAACAGTTGCATCTTTCATCAATAACAAGGATTATAAATCAAATATTTTGGAGCACACAAGTTCACCACATATGCCTACCCTCCAATTTTCTGCAAATGGCAGTTAATGCAAGAAATGTTATGTAGGGTGCTTGTTTTCATGGCTGCAGTATGGGCACATTGTGAGATCAACATACAGCACTGAATTACATCATTTTTTCCACTATCTGAAGAGTGAGTTCTGTTTATTGTCACTCTGCAATGCCGAACCTCCCGTTCTCATTAGTACTAATCATTGCATGTGTTGAACGATTAAAGAACAGTGCTTTGGGAGAGATGAGCATTTTAAGCTAAAGTATTTCGAGTGAACTACTGGAAAAAGAAAACTATTGCAAATGCTTCTTCCTGTGAGGACATTGCTCTCTTTATTTTATCTGGGAAGGATATCCATCCCTACCCTAATCAGTGGCAGCTGACAGGAGCTGGATCAGATGGAGACTTTGTCTGAGGGTGCCTTTTCCAACCAGGAAGCCCATTTTTGTGAGGCAACTTGCACAGTGAATAAATACAAAATGTCTCCTCCTTTAAGCATTTTTAATGAAAAGCAAAAAAGTTCCGATTCAATTAGCTATCTTTTGTTCAGATGTTGCTGGAGGAGAAGTAATCTGGAGGCGTGGGTGGGATGATCTGAGTCACAAATTGGATGTTTTTGCCGTTTGACCTTTTGTGTGTGTAAGTTTAATATATTTAAGGGTTATGGAGCAACTGCCATAGAGGCAGTTTGACCTGAATAAAAGGGTAAGAAAGATGATGAAGCAATGAAGTTGGAGCTGTATATCACCGTGCTGGGATATGCCTCTAACTGTGACACAAAATATTAATTCTAATGTTCTTTTTAGCAGTGAATTGCTGGGATATGATATAATGCTTTATTGAAAAATTCATAGTTTTGCTGCACCACGAATTTTATACCCAGTTAGGAAAATCATTAAGTTGCACCCTTCAGGCGTGCAAGTCATAAAATCTGTATGAAGCTACCACCCTGTGCACTGGATATTTAATATTATGTATGCTACACACCATATTGTAAATATACTACACAATATGTATTCTATTAAATATATTACAACTAGAAAGTGAAGCACACCCTGCTTGGTGCTCCAGCATACTGTGCCCTGGAGTGATCGTGCACAGGTCTGTGCTTGTGGCTTTCCTGATCACGGCTGTACCATTGGGGGAAGACTCTGATCAAAGACTTTCCTGCACATGGGGGGGAAGTTAAGATTAGTAAATCTGAGGGCAGTCTTGTGCACTAGTGATCCTATCCTTAAAAACAGCCGAGGGCATGGTACAGGTTGGACTGCACGGGGGAACCGGAAAAGAGAAAAATAAATATAGCATTTGTTGGTTAGGAAATAAATCTCAAAAAATATGCCCTTTACAGCCTCCAAAAAAAAAGGCAACAGATTGCCTCATTAAATAGCCTGCACATTTTTCTTTTCCTTTTAAAACATCAAGCAGAATATGCCTTAATTACTAACACTGATCCTTCGGGTTTCTGCTTCCACAGGTGATGATGACCAAGAGGACCAAAGACATGGGTAAATTCAGCTCTGTCACCGTGTCCACCATTGACGAGGAGGAGGAGGAGATTGAAGCGGTGAGTTTCATCATACAACAAAAGTCTTCATTAGATTGGTATGCTTGTTAGTTAGAAATTAGATTTAACACTGAAAATATATTTAACATTGACAAATATTAATATATAACAATATAGTAATCTTGAAGGCATTTCCTGGATTCCAATATTAAATTTTAATATCCATTATTAATGTTCATTCTGTTTTTTGTGATTTTTTTTAATATATCGCCATTCAAATAGATTTTTAAGGAAAATAAATGATTGGTGTGCCCTCATACACCCTCTCCAAATGACATGAATTGTGCCTTTGGATTGGAAAAATGCAAATGTCACTCCATTATTTAAGGAGGGACGGAGAAACTAGGAAACCTGTCAGTTTAACATTTATTCCAGGTGAATCTTAAATCTTCCATTATTTTGTAAAGGCATATTTGCCCAGGTAAAATGAGCGTATTATGGTTCCCGAACCCCTCCCCGCTTTCCCATACCCCAGTTACTAGTCAGAAGAATATTGTCTGAGACTGCATGCCTTGAAGCCAGCATGGATTAACCTGCAGGGTGCGTCGCTCAAGACCTGAGGATTTTGTAATGGAGAGTTTTTTGTTTTGGGTAATACTCCAGTCTCATACCAACGTGGTTAACTCTTAACTACCCCCTGAAGAGGCCTGGCAAGACACGCAGCTGTATCACCACCCTCTCGGCAACTGAGGATGGTCAATAGATGCCGGCCTTGCCAGTGACCCCCACATCCCGAGAATACACTTCTAAAAACTTTGTACCCTTGGCCATTTCACAAACAGCCGGGAGATTTTAATTTTCAGATAGATTGCGAGAAG
The DNA here is from genome assembly GCF_052327205.1 of Somniosus microcephalus. Taxonomy (NCBI): domain Eukaryota; kingdom Metazoa; phylum Chordata; class Chondrichthyes; order Squaliformes; family Somniosidae; genus Somniosus; species Somniosus microcephalus. The sequence goes on along the minus strand of NC_140987.1, from coordinate 436,589,642 downwards.
CAGAACAGCTCAAGTTGTAAAGGCAATGAATTTCTCAAATATATTCGGGACAATTTTCTGGAACAATATGTTTTAGAATCGACAAGATAACAGGCCGTACTAGATTTAATGATGGGTAACGAACCAGAATTTCTTAAGCTGATGGTAAGGGAACATCTTGCAAATAGTGACTATCATATGATTGAATTTGATATTAAACTTGAGGGGGAGAAGGGAGATTCACAAAATAAGGATTTAAATTTAAGGCAAACTTTGAAGGGATGAGAAATGAATTGACCGCAGTAAACTGGGCTGGGTTGTTGATGAGTAAACCTACAGACAAATGGTGGGAAGTATTTGTTATGATACAAAACCCATAAAAGGTAAAGCCTCCACACGTGTAGTTAAGCAACCATCGTCAACAAATGAGGTAAGAGCCAATCAGGCTTGCATAAATGCAAAGAACAGTGAACTGGGAGAGCTATAAAAAGCAACAAAGGAATACAATGAAAGTAATAAGAGGAGCAAAAGGGTATATGGAAAAAAAAACATGCAAGGGATATCAAAACGAACAGCAAAAGTCTTTATAAATATATTAAGAGACTCAGAGTGGTTAAGGGAATGTGGGCCAATTAAAGACAGATGCAGGCGAGACTTTAATGGGCAATTTGGAAATGGCAGACTTGGAGGAAGAGGACAAAATATCAGTGATACAAGGGAACCTAAAAAATAAGTCAAGGAGATTAACTTGGTGGATTTAATTTTTTTTAAATAATGGGACTTAGAATTAGAGAATATACAGTACAGAAACAGGCCATTCAGCTCAACCAGTCCATGCCAGCGTTTATGCTCCACTCGAGCCTCCTCCCAGCCTGCCTCATCTAACTCTATCAGCATAACCCTCTTCCCTTCTCCCTCATGCTTATCTAGCTTCCCCTTAAATGCATGTATACTATTCACCTCAACTCTCCCTGTGGTAGTGAGTTCCACATTCTCACCACACTGTGGGTGAAGAAGATTTTTCTGTGTTCCCTATTTGATTTATTGATGACTATCTTATATTGACGGCTTCTAGTTTTGCTCTTCCCCACAAGTGGAAATGCGCTCTCTGGGTCTACTCTATCAAAACCTTTCATAATTTTAAAGGGGCTTTAGTAGACAAATCTCCAGTATCTGATAAAAGACATTGGTGAGGAAATTGCAGTTGCATTTTCCAAAACTCCCTAGATTCAGGAATTGTGCCCTTTGGCTTGGAAAATTGCAGGTGTCACTCCATTATTTAAGAAGGGAGGGAGGGAGAAACCAGGAAACGCCAGACCTGTCAGTTTAACGTCAGTTGTGGAGAAGTTACTGGAATCTGTCATCACAGAGTGACTGAACACTTGGACAAGTATGTGCTGATCGTAGAGTCAGCATGGATTGTGAAGGGTAGGTCATGTTTGACTAATCTAATTGAATTTTTTGAGCAGGTCATTAGCTTGGTAGCTATGTTAGGAGATGGATTCTTACTGATTTGAGGAGTAAATTATGAATGTTTCTTATACTTTGAAAATCAGGTGTCACAGATTTATTAAGTATACAATGCATGCAACAGTATTTAAACATACATTTAAAAGACAATGGCCTAGAAATTGGGTTGGGGCTCAAAAGTCGCCTGAGCGCAGGATTTAGCGCAGCGATCGGAGTAATACCGATTGCCAGAAATTCAGTTTCAGTGCCCCTCGAGGGAGACGGGGCGAGGCTCGAGGCGCTCCGCGTCCCTCTTAGGGCGCTGAAACTGATTATCGCAGCGCAACGTGCCGCAGCGCCACACGCTGTGGCACGGCACGCTGCGGTACTGCAGGCCTTCCTCCCACTGTTAAGGGGGAGGTGCCTGCAACAGCGCGATCCCCGATCGCGAGTGCCGGCAAATGAGCCCGGCACCAAGGAGAAGTGCCGGGCTCTTGGGAAACAGCCGGCAATGCCGCCGGGGGGCGGGGTTAGGAGGCCGGGGACGGAGGTGCTGGCAGGCGGCCGCCGAAAAAGCAGCCGCCCCGCACCTCTACCTTAACTTGCGCCGCTGCCAGCACAGTAAGGCCCTGTGAACCGGGCACGGGTAGCGAACGGCGCAACTGCGGCGTTCGCTACCAAATATCGCGAATGGGGCGCTGCGCACACCGATGACGTAATCGGTGGCGGCGCAGCGCAACAGGCTAACGCCACCATTAGCGCCCCTCCTGAATATCGCGGGAGGCGCAGCCAGTGGCGCTACAGCCACTGCCTGCCTCTTTAGGCGCTAACAGGTGGCGCTACTCACCCAATTTCTCCCCCAATACTTACAACTGAACCAGCTGGTATGGTTGAGGCACTCTAATGTGTTACAGTTCTGACCTCCGTATCTTAGGCCTTTACAAATCCAAATACTCATTACAAACAAACAGTTTTTATACATTTCACTTACTTCCTCTATGCGAAGTCTGCACAATTCTGCATTACATAATTAATAAAATACAACTCCATATAAGGAGAATTTCATTGACTTATCCCTATTACTTTAGTTTTCCTTACGTAAAACTTTTTTTCCATTGAGCTAACCAGTATAACTCCCTTCCTTTGTTATCTTACTGACAGTTTCACTCTTCCATATAATTGCTATTCTACCAAGTGAAACCTTTAATTATAATCTGTCTTTGTTTCTGTGTCATTCGTACCAGTTAAAAAGGATAATGTATGCCCAATGTTTGCCGAACTAACTTTTTCCACACTGTTATCAAATGATTCAATGGCAGTCTTTCATTAACCATTTTATTACCTAATCCTGAAACTGACCATTGCTGCAGGGTCAGCCCTGGCCCAATGGCACAGTGGTACTTTAAATTGAGCTAAACTTCGCTGCTTAACAGGCAAAGGCTAAATGTTAACATTGCTGCAATATAAAGAGAAATCAATAGTACAGGAAACTTTCTGGTATCCGGCACGGATGGGACCGAGCTGCTGCCGTTAGATCAAAACTGCCGTATAAACCGGCGCTAATGTTAAAACATACAGAGCTTTTCAGCTCCGTGAGAATCAACAAACACTGTTGCTTAGCAACAGCTTCAAAATAGTCGGCTGCAGCTGCAAGCGTCTCTAGCTGAAGCTGTTGCTTAGCTACAGACCTTGCAGAGCCTGACTGGGGGGAAAAAAAAGCAACGAGAAGTAAAAAAACTTATAGAAAACAGCTCCTGAATTTTGCCGGTAGATAGAGCTTTCCGGACTTTTAACCTCCGGTTAAACGAAAGTTTCCTGTAGTATAACATTAGTAGACTTCAGGACTGTCTGATTAATCCTTTTCTTAGTGATACTTAATTGTACAGAGCTTTTGTCAGTCTCTATCTGGAGTTTGGTTTTGGGCCCCGAAACTCAAGAAAGATAAATTGGCCTTGGAGGGGGTACAGCACATATTCAGCAGAAGAATACTAAGGCTTAAAGGGATAAATTAGGAGGTTGCATAAACTTGGTTTGTATTCCCTTGAGTTTAGAAGGGTTGATCTAACTGAGATGTTTAAAATGATAAAGGGATTTGATAGAGTAGATACAGGGAAACTATTTCCAAATATTGAGATCCAAAAAGGGGGTGGGGATGGGATGATCTTAAAATCAGAGCTAAGCCATTTAAGAGTGAAATGGGGAAACAATTTTTCATGCAAATCTGGAACTCTTTCTCTCTTCTCCCCCCCCCCCCCCCCCCCCTCCCCCGCCAAAAAGGCTTTGGATGCTGGGTCAGTTGAAATTTGCAGGACTGAGATTGACAGATTTTTGTTGGGTAAGGGTATCACGGGATATGGAGCAACGGCAGGTTGAGGTACAGATCAGCCATGATCTAATTGAATGGCTGAAGCCCCTCAATGTCAGAAGCTGTAAGTAACTCATTATGGGTTTTGAAGACTGTCCTGCGCTCTATCCCCACAAACTCTTAACTCATCCAAACTCCACCGCCCGTGTCTGTCCCACACTTAATCCCACTCGCCCATCAATCCCAGCCCTCGCTGAACTCTAATGGCCTCCATCCCCCGACACATTGAATTAAAAATCTTCATTTACAAATCTTTCAACAGCCTCAACCTTACTCTACCTTTTCACCTTCTGCTGTTCCAACTCTGACCTCATGTGAATTCCAGACCCACCTGTTCCACCATGATAACAATTAGCCATCAAAGCGATACATAAAAAAAAAACTGTCTCCTTAAAACCCTTTGCCTTACTACTTATATCCTTGCCTTCAAATGCTACCTCAAAACTTCATCTTCCCTAATTCTACTGCCCGGCATCTGTTTCTCCTCTCTGAATTGTATTAAGACATTTACTACACTATGGCCCTGTGGGTAGCGGAGCGGGCCCAGGGGCTGTGTAGCTTGATCCTGCTCCTATTTCGTGTGTCTAATTCTGTTAGATTCAGGAGATGGTTCTGTGATAGTAGATTGGCGGTTAGGATCAGATCAGCCATGATCTTATTGAATGGCGGAGCAGGCTCGAGGGGCCGATTGGCCTACTCCTATTTCTTATGTTCTTCTGTAATTGTAAGTTAGTTATTACCATTGCCCTTGTTCAGAAAATACTGCAATTACTTCCAGGATCCAAATAAATCAGTAAGCTAAAATCCCAGCCTTTCTTGACTTAAAACTGGAATGTTCTAGCTGTTCTGGTTAAGCAATAGTTTGCATATATATTGTTCAGACAATCATGCAGTGGGACAGTGGTGGGGGTCGGGGGGTTCAAGTTCAAGATCCCTGACACCCTGCCCCCCCCCCCCCCCCCCCCCCCCAATCATTTGAGGATGGCCAAAACTGGTTTGGAGGACCACCTCCATTTCACTCCCAAGAACTGTCACTCATCTTCGGCCTCCTGATTTTGGCCTGTGTGGTTCCTGACTCAGCCTTTGGACTGGATATGTCAGCATTCCCCAGTTCCCAGTTCAATCCTCTTCCTGCTAAATTGGCCAAACTTAGCTCCTCCACAGAGTGCAGGTGTGCAACTGAACCTAGTTCCTAGTTTGATATCCATGGACTTTTCAGTAGGACTCACTTGACGTAGCTCTGAGGCTAATTGCAATGCCCCTATATGTTGAGATCCTTTAACTTGACAGAAAGCAGAAATCTTGGTCTGTATTGTTTAGTGCCACCTTGGGTAGAACTCTTTTCAATGAAGCCATCATGGGAGTTAAAATTGGACAACAATTAACTCAACAGTATGCATTTAATTTGTTTTAGCTCATTCATTTTCTGAAATCTTACCTTTCATTGTAGGAAGAAGAATGCTGTTTGCTGTATCATATTTGTACCATCTTGTGAGATTTTGACCGCTTGCAATTGGTAAATTTGACTTTGAAAGGAAAATACCGATCTAGCAGAATATCCCCACCCCAACCACCCATGATTGTAACCTTTTCTCCTCCTTCAGACTGTACACCTGTTCATCCAGTTAGATCAAAGAGGCTGTAACTAGTCAGTTCTGAGTCTGTAAAGATTTCTGCTGCCTGCCAGTTTGAGATAAGGTGTCTCTCGTGTCCAGTTGCATTTTAAGAACATATCTCAAAAAATTTATAAATCTAAGAATACAAGTGTGTATTTGGATGAATTTCCCCCTTGGGTCCTCCTGTGCCATTCATCAATGAAAGAGAAAGCTGCTTCCAGACCTCTGTCAACTCTGCTGTAATTGTGTGCAAGGCAATACAGCTCCAGAGTATGATTCTTGCCTCCAATAGTTTAGAGAGTATGTATTACCATGCAAATCTCATCCAGTGAAAGGGATAGATTTGATGGAACAAATGGCCTTTTTTCATTCTGTACTTTTCTAAATCTTCATCTGTAGTGGGCTCAGAACAACAAGCTCACAGCAAGTCAGCATTCAAAATTGTCACTCCATGCCACTAATTCATGTTTTGTGTATTCGACAGAGGGAGATTGCTGATTCCTACGCACAGAACGCCAAAGTGATCGAGAAGCAGCTGGAGCGAAAAGGCATGAGCAAAAAGAGGCTGCAGGAACTGGTATGTGAATTAGCATTTTTACCATCACTTGCATCAAGTGTGAAAGATCCATTAGTCCAAGTTCAGGATACAGTTGGAACCTGCAGAAAATCTCGCATTAAACTGTGGGACTTGTAAAATAAATTAGAATGTTCTTGCAGTGTAATGCCATTTTGTTTAAAAAAAGGACACAACTTGCAAATTCCACAGCTCGCAGGGGATGCCTTTAGTGGCAGAAGCCTGCTCGTGCAGCATTGCAATACCCAGTAATCCAGCTAGGATTTAGCTGCTGGGCCAGATGTCTGTTTTGGCCCGTGCGCCAGTGGTATTCCACAAATATGACTGTGACCTTTATTAGCTCAGCCTTGACAGCTAGTACGCACAAGCTTGCTCCCCCTTGCCATCACGGAAATCAACAAATAGCTGAAGGTGCTTGCAGTTGAGGCCGAGTGCATACCCATTGCATACTCAGATAATGCTATTGTAGGATTTCATTCCAGAAAACAAAACATTATACCATATAAACACTACATTTTTTTGTTATTGAGGAACAAATTTAGCACATCAAAAATAAGCTGGCCCCTAGAAGCTGAAGCATTCATGGCTACAAATTATTGTATATCCATGGTATTAATGTAATTGCAAAAAATAAAATCAATAGGAGTAAAACTCACTGCTTTAATTCTCATCTATGCTTCCAATTAACTTAGGGTATTGTTTTCAACAGAGAGGTGGGTTTAAGTTTCCTATCTAAAGTTCAGTGTTTTCCTTTCTTTACAGGCGGAGTTGGAGGCTAAGAAAGCCAAGATGAAAGGTACCCTGATCGACAATCAGTTCAAATGAGCACTTTCATAGACTGCTGGCGGATTCCTCCCACAGTCCCTACTGGCCAACCAACCAACATCAAAGGGATTCTGTCATTTAATAGACCAGCTGTCAACGTAAACAGGGTCATTTGTACCTTCATGTAGTATATAGGGGATAAGGATAGGTAAGGAGATTGAAGAATTTGTATGTTTTAGAATTATTGATTTTTCACATTAAGGTTGCTTTGTGTATGAAAAAGGGGACTGTCTTGCATTTTGATATTTTCACAGTACTAGAGTGATCTAAAAACATTTGTTGCATAATAGATATACTGTTGGATAAACAGTAGACAAATGTGTTTGTGCATCTGCTATATTTTTATAAATTATTTTCTTTAAACAGCCCCTTAAGCAGCTATATACTTCTATATCCTTAAAACCTTTAGCCCCAAACAGTCTGTTTTCTGGTCTCCTATTGCTCATGATCAAATTGCTAGAGGGTGTGTTATAACAAATGACTTTGTGGAGAAACGGGCGTGTCCGCTCTCTCATCCTATGAAAGCACAGCAGAGATGGTGTGATCCCCGTTGTGTGCTACACTATCTCTGGGCTGGGTGGGAGGTGAAAATCACACAGGAGCCCTATTCATGATTTGGCTTCCAGTTACGACCCTTCCCCTCTCTCTCTTTCCCCCCTCTCCTCCCCCCCCCAAACGTATGATCATTAGGGTTCTCTGTAATGCTCCTCAAGGTTGAATAACCTGCCAAAACACACAGTCCTAGAAATTCGCTTCGGGTCGTGGCTCAAAGCAGGCGGTATCGGATCAGCCGCCCATTATACGCAGCGCCTGATATTCAGTTCCATTGACAGCCCTGCAATTGTGTGATAAATAAAGTATATTTTGACTTGAAAGTCAAATAAATTATTCTAAAGCAATGGGAGCATTTATAAAAGGATGGGTAGAAAATTGACATTTGCAACCGATTGCTTTGTTGAGAGGAAAAAAGAAAACTGAGAAGCTGGATGGGAGCTGTATTGTTAGTGTCCGAGATACTGTTAACCGTACAGTTCACTCCAAATGTTGCCAGTTTCAGTCGGTTCATTTGTGTTTTTAAAAAAAACACTTTTTCTCCAGTGTTTTGTATTCTTAAGCGGAACATTCAAAGAATAAATCACTTTAATAAATGTGTCTGGTTTATTTTTGTTGCGATGGCTGTGGGTTTTGTGGAGAAATCCCGTAAAGGAGGGCCAACAAATGCTTTCAATCAACTGCTGTGGGGAAATAACAAGTGTAAAAACTTACTGTAAAAAGGTGACTGGTGTGAATTATACTGGAAATTATGTTGGAAATCTTTAGCACTAGATTGCAGCTCAGATTATGTGTGTTTAGCACTGAAAAAATGAATCTCTGCAAAAGGTTTGAAAGTCTCTGCATTTTAAATTTAGTAATGGTAAATGATTCCGAAGTAAGCAGAGTTTGTAAGATCGGTGAAAGTAGATCATACCAAGAAAATTACTTGATCATATTCGATTACCCCAGTATTAGAATCCAAATAAGATTTACAAAGATGATACCACAACATCTGGAAAAGATGAACAAACTGGGCTTCTTTTCTCTTGAAAAGAGAAGGTTGAGGGGTGACCTAATAAAGGTTTTTAAAATTATGAAAGGCTTTGATAGAGTAGACACAGAGAATGTTTCCACTTGTAGGGAAGAACAAAATTAGAGGTCATCAATAGAAGACAGTCACCAAGAAATCAAATAGGGAATGCAGAGGAAACGTCTTTACCCAGAAAATGGTGTGAATGTGGAAGACAATTAAAGGGTATGCTGATAGTTAGATGAGGAAGGATGGGAGGAGGCTTGAGTAGAGCATAAACTAATTGACTGAATGGCCTGTTTCTGCTGTATATGCTATGTAATTATGTAGTATGTGCGGGGAGGGTGAATGAAATTGATGGGAGTTGATAATGTCCAAAATCATGATTTAGTCGTTTGCAGGTAATTTGACTCATTAACTTGCACTCTGGATTAGGGGAATCTATTACTTCACCCATTTTGTAACCTAGCCCTACTAAAAAAGCTTGCTTATCTTTGAGTTTTCAGATTGATAGAGTTGCATCTGAAAAGTTGACTTGTCTTTTCTCTTTATGGATATAGACTGACCTGTGAATTTCCAGCATTTTTTTGGTAAATCTGGAGTGCCTTATGCAGACAAAACTCACAAGGTGGTTACAACCTGCAATACTTCCCTAGCCATCTCTTCGTATTATCAAGATTGCATCCTTTGAAAGGAGGGATAGACAAATGCAGATGTAAGCAGGCAACTTTGCCTAAGATTGCAAGCAAAGAACTAGAGGACAGAGGTTAAAGTGAAGACTAAAATGAGATTGGAAATCAGAATTGACTGCCTAAACTTGTCTCTGATTTTCCATTTGAACATGGAGATCAAGTTCCCTATCACTCTGGTCCATGAGTGGTACAGTGGGTTAGAACATTGGCCGTTCACCTCTGGAATTTCCTCTGTGAGCAATCCAGGTCTTGCATGAAATTAATTTGACCAGTCTCGGTCCAATTTCTAGTAAGGCCAGGTGTGTAGTATAAAGCAGTGAACAATTTGATGTAAATTTGTAGTCTTGCTCAGTTAGGTTGGCTGCTGTGCAAACTGGGAAGCTTGGTCCAGTAGGGTGTGTTGTACTGAGGTTAAGGCCAAGGCACCTTATTGAATCAGAATAAAGGAGTTTTGGTTGTCATCTGAGAGTGTTTGATACTAGGACCAAACATGGGAGATATGTTCCATTCTCCAATACTGATGCAGCCTCACTTTAACAGAAAAATTCACTTGAACAATTCTGGACATTTTGACATTTTCACTAATTGGATGTTGAATGAGCATTTCATTTCCCTTTTCATTATTTTTGTCTTGTGGTCTTTGAACATTGGGTGAAGTCATTTACAAGCATAACGATTGTAAAATGGTTGGTGGAATATATATAAACAGCAGAGGCAGCCATTGGAGAAGGTTAGGAACCATTTGACCCGAGTAGTGCACATGTCTTAGGCTAATCATTTTGGATGGCATTTGTAAATTTAGCATTTGGGATTGATAGCTGTGTCAAATACTACTGTTTGGATTTACTAGCAGAAAATTTCATTTTGACAGATTAAGTTCATGTCGGGAGTTAAATTTTAAAAATTTCTGCCTGCTCCAGAGTTACTTATGAGTTAATTTTAATATTTTTTCCATCTAATGTTTTCTGCCAGTGCTGACTGTAGTTGTTCGCACTTCCACAAACATCAGCCATTCTGCAGTCTCTCACCCAAGTGGTCATGCTTAATGTCAAGACCAGAGTATAGGCAGTCTATTTTACCATAGGGGATGTCACAGCCGAATCCATTTAAGTCCTCTCCTGATGTCTGCCGACACAGTTTCCAGGGAACCTGGGATATTCTTGTCTGCACCTCAGTTCTACTTCCAACCGAATCACCCTGGGGAGTCTGATTGCTTCTGAGTAATTGTGGTGGGTAGAGGATGCTCTTCGTCCAGTATTCTTTGAATTAGGTAAAATACCTATTCATCTGTCACCTTGGACCTTTTTTGGAAGGTGTAAGGATTTTGCAATAATTGAGATTTCCTACAGTTCTGAAGATTAATTTTGATTAAAAGAATACCTGGGGTAATATACCTTTTAAAAATCCAGGGATCAAAAATGGCCATCAAGCCGCATGGCAGAAGACAAAAGGACCTGAAAAGGCAGCCTGCTGTCTGTGAGAAAGGTTCAATGGAGCAGTCAATCTGCCAGTCAAAGGGAAGTTCCCCTCCCTGCAGAGACAATCGATGTGTTTACAGAAACTGCTACACAAAGGATTACTGCGGTTTCAGTCTGACCGCAAGGACAATGACTTTTGTTTACACTACTCAAGCAATCAAGGAAATAGACATGCTTTTTTTCAAACCACGGCAGCTTTATTCAAAAGCCCATCGCAGACAATGAGGACACAATTAAACTGGGGGAAAAAAAACAGTTTAAATGAAAGGTTTGGATGAATCACCCAATCACAAGACAATGGGGACAGTTGGATCCCTTTTGTTCAGCCCAGATACATCCGGATTTGGGCAGGCCCCAAATGGGGTATAAAAGATAGCTTCTCAGAAGCCTCGCTCTCTGTGGCCTTGCCTCCGTCCTCTCTACAACGTGAGAGTCTGCCTGAAGAAGTGGAACACCAACAGTTTACTTTTAAAATACTGGGGTGTTTTTACTTCGGGGCAGTGAAGATCACAGGGCACGGAGAAGGCGTTTTCATTGGTGAGCATATATTTTTCTGGCCTTTACAAGGCAACTTAGAATAGGTATAGGGGTGGGAATTAAGTGGGAATTTTGTTAGAACTGTGATTTTAGTCAATCTTCCCTCGTGTCCATTCTCTCCTCCCCTATTTAAGTAAGACGGTGTTGCACTGAGCAGAGAAGTGCTCCAGTGGACACTGAGTGGTGTACTGCGTCAAGCAAAAGTGCTGTACCAGGCATAGCTGTGCTGTATCGATTTTTAAGTTTCTTTTTGTTTCAATAAATACTGGTCTGTTTTGCACCCAAACCACGAGTCACGTTTGTTTTTCTGTCCACATCGCTACCGAATAAGTCTGGTGGTCAGAACCGGGAATAGGGGAGCGCTTCGAAACCGCACGGGGGTTCCTGGAGCAGCTCCGAGGCTTCTGACTGGCCAGGGACAAATACCCCCAACCCCGCTAGCGTGTGCTAATTCCTTACAAAATGGCGACCGTGGCAGGGACGTCAACAACGGTGTGCGATGTGGCAGACAGTGGTTTGAGTCTGGAGAGAGCAGCAGTTATTGGATTTCTTTTTATCCCACTGGTTTCTTTGTGGTTAGGTTCCCGCAGGCTTGGGGAGATTACCCGCAGGCTTAGGGAAGCCACGGCAGAGAGTTAGGATAGGGAAAGGGAGGTTGAGGAAAACCAGGCCAAGGTAGAGCGCCTGGTAGTTGTTTAGTGAGGGCAAAAGCCACACGAGGCACGAGTCAGAGTACCTGAAGTGCCTATTTGCAGAGGCCAAGAATAATGAGATGAGGGTGCGGGAGGAGAACGCTCGCCTCATACAAGAAATAAAAGAGCAGGAGGAAAAGGTTAGGGAGGTAAAGGCAGCATATAAGCTGGCCTGCGAGCAAGGGTTTGAGGAAGCAGATCATGGCCCCTGCAGAGCAGAGATAGAAAGCCTGAGTATGGCTTTAAAAGGGGCAAAGGGGATGATTTGCCTGATCAGCCCGAAGGCAGGTCTGAGCTTTCAGGAGCCCTGGCAGCAAAGGGGGGTGGAGGATGAGGTGGTAAAGACAGAAATTTCCCCCCCCTGGGTCGAGTCACTATTGGAGGCAGTGCGGTCTCTTCTGACTGCCCAGGGGAGCGTAGCAGCCACCAACGGTGCTTGGACCCCGTCTGCCCCATCCCACTCCCAGCAATGGCTAGAGCCAGTGCAGCCTGTCGACCTGTGTCCCCGCGAAAATGCTGTGGGGAGCAGACCCTATGTTGAGATGGGGGTGAAGATGGTGCAGGGGAGATATTGAGTGGACACTGGAGCCTCCAGCACGGTGGTCCACTCGGAAGACCTGACCAATTCACCCCGGTCTAACGAGGCCCCATCTAGCTTAATGGGACCCACAGGGAAACAGGCAGCTGGGAGTGAACCTGAGGTCAGAAATCCTCAGCCCACAGCAGGTACAAGCTCACAGGCTGCACAGGCAGGCACTGTGGCTTGTGCTAGGGGAGGAGACATTCATGACCAGTGCGAGCTGTTTAAGCAGGGGAACAGGGAAGGAGAGCTCTGGGACCCCTGTAGAGCAGGTCCGGTAGCAGAAATCTAGGATAAGGGAGGCACACAGGATAGTTTTGGCCCCAGATCGAAAGCAGGTCCAAGCCCAAAATTCCCCATTTAAAGCCACCCTGGTAAGAGAAAAGGAGTTTGAACAGGATTACTGGCAGGCAGCCAGTAATATCAAACAGTGCGGGTTGTTTAAGCAAGTAGTGTGTATAAGGTTAAGGTAGAACGTGTATTAAGGTAGAACGTGTTAATTTTAATTTTTATCTTGCAATTAATGTTAGTGTATAAGTTTTAAGTGTGGTACCATTCCAGAATTGTATTGTGGATCGAGGTTGCGGGACCTGATTACACTCCCCCGAGCCAGGGGACCTGGCAAGATTTTTTTTTGTTGTCTTTTTCAGAGTTCCGGAAGGCACAGAGGACCAGCGTGTTGAGGAGTGCTCAAGGAAGGAGCACTCCCAGCCTGCGAAGGAAGGGGTCTGCAGGAGGCAGATGCCCACAACATTTAAACTGTTACTGGAAATACAATTTAAGACTAAGAATTTACAAAAACTATTTTACTGCTTGTGTGGAGTTAAGGGAACAAACAGCATATGCCCAGGAATTGTTGTGCTTGCAGTTCAAGAATATTTAAAATACATTTCTGGCTGAAGAACAGTGCCATTTTAATAAAGTGCCAGGCAATTGCATTGTAATAAAAAAAAGGGGAAGCTGGTTGTCTTCCATGTGTATTTTTAGATGTATCATGTTAAAATTATGTTACAAGTGGTGCAGGGGCGTTGGACCCCCTCCATGCTTGAGTTACTGTGAATATAAGTGGTGTAGGGGCATTGGACCCCCTCCGTGTATTGATTATTTAATTAATTTTGGTTTTCTGTCGATAGATGCCTACCATACTGCGATTCTCTCTGGGCAGGGGAGATGGAGGTGTCGGGGGAATCAAAGATAGATTTAGATAAGTATAAGGGAGGGTTGTTTCTGGGGGGTCAGAAATTATTGCTCACCTTTGGCCAGAATACTACAAGCAAGTTTTAGTATCCGATGGGGGACTGTAGGGATTTTGCAATAATTTCAAGATTTCCTACAGTTCTGAAGATTAATTTTGATTAAAAGAATACCTGGGGTAATATACCTTTAAAAATCCAGGGATCAAAATGGCCATCAGACCGCATGGCAGAAGACAAAAGGACTTGAAAAGGCAGCCTGCTGTCTGTGAGAAAGGTTCAATGGAGCAGTCAATCTGCCAATCAAAGGGCAATTCCCCTCCCTGCAGAGACAATCGATGTGTTTACAGAAACTGCTACACAAAGGATTACTGCGGTTTCAGTCTGACCACAAGGACAATGACTTTTGTTTACACTACTCAAACAATCAAGGAAATAGACATGCTTTTTTTCAAACCACGGCAGCTTTATTCAAAAGCCCATCACAGACAATGAGGACACATTTAAACTGAAAAAAAACAGTTTAAACGAATGGGTGATTCATCCAAACCCATCACAAGACAATGGGGACAGTTGGATCCCTTTTGTTTAGTCCAGATACATCGGGATTTGGGTGGGCCCCAAATGGGGTATAAAAGATAGCTTCTCAGAAGCCTCTCTCTCTCTGTGGCCTCGCCTCCATGCTCTCTACAACGTGAGAGTCTGCCTGAAGAAGTGGAACACCAGCAGTTTACTTTTAAAACACGGGTGTTTTTACTTCGGGGCAGTGAAGATCAAAGATCGCAGGGCACGGAGAAGGCATTTTCATTGGTGAGCATATATTTTTCTGGCCTTTACAAGGCAACTTAGAATAGGTATCGGGGTGGGAATTAAGTGGGAATTTTGTTAGAACTGTGATTTTAGTCGATCTTCCATCGTTGTGTCCGTTCTCTCCTCCCCTATTTAAGTAAGATGGTGTTGCACTGAGCAAGGAGTGCTCTAGTGGACACTGAGTGTACTGCGTTAAGCAAAAGTGCTGTACCAGGCATAGCTGTGCTGTATCGATTTTTAAGTTGTTTCTTTTTGTTTCAATAAATACTGGTCTGTTTTGCACCCAAACCATGAGTCACGTTTTTTTTTTTCTGTCCCTATCGCTACTGAATAAGTCCGGCGGTCAGAACCGGGAATAGGGGAGCGCTTCGAAACTGCACGGGGGTCCCTGGAGCAGCTCAGAGGCTTCTGACCGGCCAGAGACAATTAACCCCAACCCCGCTAGCGTGTGCTAATTCCTTATAGAAGGTCTAAAGTTGCAAGTAACATTCACACCACACAAGTGCCAGGCAATGATTATCTCCAACAAGAGAGAGTCTAACCATTGCCCCTTGACAATCAATGGCATTACCACTGCTGAATCCCCCAACGGTGCACCCCACCAGAAATTTAACTGGACCAGCCACATAAATACAGTGGCTACAAGAGCAGGTCAGAGGATAGACATTCAGCAGCGAGTGACTCACCTCCTGTCATGACGCCCCAAAGCCTTTCCACCATCTACAAGGCACAAGTCAGGAGTGTGATGGAATACTCTCCACTTGCCTGGATGAGTGCAACTCCAACTCCAAGGACAAAGGGATTAATTAAGAGTGGGAAAATAGAATATGAGAGTAAGCTTGCAGGGAACATAAAAACTGACTAAAAGCTTCTATAGATATGTGAAGAGAAAAAGATTGATGAAGTCAAGCGTAGGTCCCTTGCAATCAGAATCAGGGGAATTTAGAATGGGGAACAAAGAAATGTCAGGCCAATTAAATACATACTTTGGTTCTGTCTTCACAAAGGAGGACACAAATAACCTCCCAGAGATGTCGGGGAACATAGGGTCTAATGAGAGGGAGGAATTGAATGAATTCAGTATTTATAGGGAAATTGATGACATTGAAGGCCGATAAATCCCCAGGGCCTGATGATCTACATCCTAGGGTACTTAAGGAAGTGACCCTAGAAATAGTAGATGCATTGCTGGTCATCTTCCAAAATTCTATAGACTCTGGAATAGTTCCCATGGATTGGAGGGTAGCTAATGTAAACCCACTATTTAAATAAGGTGGTAGAGAGAAAATGGGGAATTATAGACCGGTAAGCCTGACATCGGTAGTGGGGAAAATGCTAGAGTCCATTAAAAAAGATGTAATAGCAGAGCACTTGGAAAACAGTGACAGGATCGGACAAAGTCAACATGAATTTACAAAAGGTAAATCATGCTTGACTAATCTACTGGAATATTTTGAGGATGTAACTGGTAGAATAGATAAGGGAGAACCAGTGGATGTGGTGTATTTGGACTTTCAGAAGGCTTTCGATAAGGCCCCGCATAAGAGATTGGCATGCAAAGTTAAAGCACATGGGATTGGGAGTAAGGTACTGACTTGGATAGAGAACTGGTTGGCAGACAGGAAGCAAAGAGTTGGAATAAACAGGTCTTTTTCCGAGTGGCAGGCAGTGACTAGTGGGGTACCGCAGGGATCGGTGCTAGGACCCCAGCTATTCACAATATATATTAATGATCTAGACGAGGGAACTAGATGTAATATCTCCAAGTTTGCAGATGACACAAAGCTGGGTGGGCGTGTGTGCTGTGAGGAGGATGCAGAGAAACTCCAGTATGATTTGGACAGGTTGGGTGATTGGGCAGATGCATGGCAGATGCAGTATAATGTGGATAAATGTGAGGTTATCCACTTTGGTGGCAAAAACAGGAAGACAAATTATTATCTGAATGGCAATAGATTTGGAAAAGGGGAAGTGCAACGAGACCTGGGTGTCCTTGTACACCAGTCTCTGAAGGTAAGCATGCAGGTGCAGCAGGCGGTTAAGAAGGCAAATGATATGTTGGCCTTCATTGCGAGAGGATTCGAGTACAGGAGCAAGGATGTCTTGCTGCAGTTGTACAGGGCCTTGGTGAGACCACACCTTGAGTATTGTGTGCAGTTTTAGTCACCTTATCTGAGGAAGGATGTTCTTGCCATGGAGAGAGTGCAGCGAAGATTCACCAGACTGGTACCCGGGATGGCAGGAATGACGTATGAAGAGAGATTGGGTCGATTAGGCTTATATTCGCTAGAGTTTAGAAGAACAAGAGGGGGTCTCATTGAAACTTATAAAATTCTAACAGGACTAGACAGACTAGATGCAGGAAGGGTGTTCCCGATGGCAGGGGAGTCCAGAACCAGGGGTCACAGTCTAAGGATAAGGGGTAAGCCATTTAGGACTGAGATGAGGAGGAATTTCTTCACCCAGAGAGTGGTGAACCTGTGGAATTCTCTACCACAGAAGGCAGTTGAGGCCAACTTATTAAATATATTCACGCAGGAGTTAGATATATTTCTTAAGGCTAAAGGGATCAAGGGATATGGGGAGAAAGCAGGGACAGGGTACTGAATTTGGATGATCAGCCATGATCTCATTAAATGGCGGAACAGGCTCGAGGGGCCGAATGGCCTACTCCTGCTCCTATCTTCTATGTTTCTAACAATCAAGAAGCTCGACACCACCCAGAACAAAGCAGCAAGTTTGATTGGCACCCCAGCCACCACCTTAAACATTCACCCCCTCCACCACCAGCGCACTGTGGCTGCAGTGTGTATCATCTACAAGATGCACTGCAGCAACTCACCAAGGCTGCTTCTACAGCACCTCCCAAACCCACGACCTCTACCACCTAGAAGGACAAGGACAGCAGGCAAATGGGTACACCACCACCTCCGAGTTCCCCTCCAAGTCACACACCATCCTGAGCTGGAAATATATCACCGATCCTTCATCGTCGCTGGGCCAAAATCCTGGAACTCCCTCTCTAACAGCACTGTGGGAGTAGCTTTCCCGCACGGACTGCAGCGGTTCAAGAAGGAGGCTCACCACCACCTTCTCAAGGGCAATTAGGGATGGGCAATAAATGCTGGCCTTGCCAGTGACGCCCACAGCCCAAGAACAAAAAAAAAATTGCTAATTTATTCCAGAAATCGCTGCTTGATATTTATTTCTCTGGTCAAAAGAAATTGAAGGAAAAGAAACTGAGTGTATACCTGTGGGAGCACCTTTTATCGGATGGAGAAAGAGAGAGCTTAGGACACTATATTCAGATATAGATAAGTATTTGAAGCAGTGGAAAATATAGAGCTGCGGGAAGAGAGCAGGACAATGTGATTAGTTTTGGATTACTCCAAGAAAACTGGCACAGACATGACAGGCTGCATATCCTCCAGTGCATTAAACTTCTTTAGTTCTATGTTCATTGATATCAAAATACCCTAAGGAGCTGTTCCTGTGTTCTCTTTTCATTGGTTAGCAGAGATTAGCCACAGTGGGTTGTGACCACATTTGTGTTATCTAGAAGACAAATAAGTCACCTTTTGAACCTCTTTTATACCTTCAACTTCAGTCGCTTTGCAACTCCCACACGCACAAATATAGAGAAATTACTGAAAGCCAACACACGGATGATACAATGGCAGTGCAATCAATTTAGAACGCTTGGAAACTGAGCCTGGAAGGAAGCTCTAAGCTTCAAACAAAGCTCTCTTCCAAAATCCAGTCCTCGGTGCTGTCATTCTTAACATTTCATCTACAAATACAAAAAAACAAATTTCAAAATGATGTTTTCCGCTCACTCAAAGCAGTCACTACTCCAGTGGAGAGATTATTGGCAGCCTTGATGTTACAATGCTAGCTGCTTTTGGCACAAATGCAAAGCTTTAAAAGGGCAGCTATTTTTTAATTGGGTGATGGCACAAAAGCAAAGTGTTTTGCAAAGTAGATCTCTGAGGAGTTTTGGGTGTTTTGTTCTTACTTTTTATGGGAATATTTTGGATACATTTCCCTCCTGTTTTTTTACTTTTAGCTCATTTCTCCCCCTTCGTTTGGCCTGTTATCTACAGGCAAGAGAGTAAGAGACAAGTGTCTGTGTTGAAGGTTGTAACATACAGGAAACTTTTTTTTATCTGGCACCGACGGGACCGACGTGGTGCCGGGTCATCAAAAATTCCGGATAACCGAAAGCTATAGTAAAAGATACGGAGAGCTGACAGCTCCGTATAAAGCAACAAACCCTGTTGCTTAGCAACAAGTGCAGAACAATGGCCAGAAGTTCCTAGCATCTCTGTAGCTTAGCAACAGCTGCAGCCACACCCTTGCACAGCAACAGATGGAGGAAGGCAAGTACAATATGAAGTAAAACTTACCTGAACCTACTCCTGAATTTTGCCGGTTAACCGAGATTTCCGGTTATTTAGGTGCCGGTAAATCGCAAGTTTCCTGTACCTTCCAGATCAACCTAATCCCTCAGTGTATTGCAGCTACCTGTATTAATTATGTAAAACTCTCATATCTGTTGTTTGTCGTATGACTCATTCCCAGCTATCTGCTATTCCCTGTTTGATTCATTCTGATTCCTACAAGCATCATGAATATGTGGCAAATATATGACGGTAAAAGCCACTGAGTTATGTGTTTATATAATATTCATAGCCCACCCTGGTCCCCTGAATGTAAGTGCTTAGGGATAAGGTGATCAATGAAAGGTTTGCTGAGTCTAATCACTCATGTGCCACTCATGTTGCATTTTCATTAAGAAGTAGAGGTAAATGATCAAAGCCTATAGTGCCAGATACCACCAAGGCTGAAAGGAATAGAAGAAAAAAAAAAAAATCAAGAGATCTGGCGAAACCAAGCTTGGTTTTTAAAGCCTGTAGACTATAGGAGGGAGTGAAGGGATTCTATAATTGTGAATTCCTGGGACAGAATGAATTTTAGCAGGCGATGGTGCAATTATCCTTGATGTTGAATACTGTGAAGATGCAGAGAGGGAAGTACATGTAGTGCAGGAGATTTGGAGTTTGGGAAAACTAGTAAAATAATGGGTTTCCTGGAACAAAATATTTGTGGCACAGGATGGTCAATTAAGGACTTTGAGTGTAATTGCTAAAGAGACATTTCTGTATTTGCCCTTATGTATACAAGCTGGAAAGTTCCTCCATCAGGTTATATGAACTCTAGTGTAATTAGCCTAGCAGTGCAGACAAGTAGGGTGAGTTACTAGAATCATTTTTTAGTGGTTGAGGCATACATATTGGCCAGGACACTGGGGAGACCTTTCCTGTTCTTATTCAAATAGTACTATGGGACCTTTTACGTCCACCTGAGAGCAGATGCGACCTCGCTTTAACATTTCACCTGAAAGACAGCACCTCTGCCAGGATAGCACTCCCTCAGTACTGCATAGATTATGTGCTTAAGTCTATGGAAAGGGGCTTGAACCCATTACCTTCTGACTCAGAGGCATCATTCCCTGACTGAGTGGGTGGTCAGAAAAGTCTGTGCTGCTGTGTCTGTCAATGCCATATAATTAGACACTAGGGGCTGAATTTTTACCGTTGAATCGGGTCAGGTTGTGGGGGCCGCATTGCGGGTCGCTATCCCGAACTTTCCCTCCGTGCGCTCTGCAGTAACCACATCAATAGACTTAGACATGCGGGTTTCCCGGCCAATTAACTGGAGCGGGTCTGATGACGTCACGGATGACGCACCTTCAGCTCACCTATTTAAAGGATTCCTTCCTGGAAATCCTGCTCCAGGGAGTGAGAGCACGCAAGGAGGTCCTCTTCCCTGGTGACGGGAGGATGAGGCCAGCCGCTGAAACAAAGAGGGCATGGCTGGAGATCACGCACCAAGTGAGCAGCAGGGGTGTAGTGAGCCGCTCCTGGATCCGGTGTAGGAAGTGATTTAATGACCTCACAAGGTCAGGAAAGGTGAGTACAATACCGCATTGAACTACATCCTGATGTGCGTGTCACCCCAACCTCATCACTCTGCCTTCCCAAGCCTACACCTGCACGTCACTCCACACTAACCTACCTTGCAGATGCACCCATCCCTCACCGTCTATGCACTTACATCCCCACCTGACTATCCAACACTGGCACCCTCAGCCTAATGTAATCACAGAATCATGGAAAGTAATGCTACAGAAGAAGGCCTTTTGGCAATGTCACGCCACTCCCTCACCCTCCACAGATGTAGTCCATCCATCCCCTACACTCAATACATCACTCTAACTCAAAGTTCTCTTGTTTCTCTCCTTGCAGGAGAAGAGAGCGCAGAACAACAGGGAGAGATAGAGAACTGGATCTGGCCCTCCAATTTACAGTACATTGATGCCAGCAGAGGAGGAGGCGTTGGAAATAAGCAGAGTTGCAGAGCTGCTGGCGGTGGGAGATGGAGAGTGGGGGACCTCCCAGCAACCTGGTGACAGAATTAAATATCATACAACCATGGTATACAATAGTCACTCATAGTGACTTGATGTCAGCAGCCAGTGAAATATGTCATGTGCATAATGGTAACTTACAACATTCTTATCATAACAGTTCTAATTCACGTCTTTACTCTCCCACAGGTCCATCAAGTACCCCACCCCCAATTTTCCAGCCGGAGGAGGAAGACGACTCCTCAGAGGAAGCTGCAGTCTCCGAGGGTACAACATCACCCAACCCATGCACACACAAGTGAGCAAGAGCAAGATGGTGGAGACAGAGACAGCAGTGGAGAGTCCTCGCCGGAGGGCGCAGGCTGCTCCGGGCTCTGCCCGGTTGGATGCAGATGCTGAACTGCAGGGGCCGTCGACAAAGAGGATGATCTTGGAGGAGCAGCAGAAAATGCGGGAGGCTCTGGCAGCTTTTCTAGCCGCGATGTGCGTGATTGTAGAGAGAATGGAGGAGCCCATCTCTAAGATGAGCAGCACCATGTCACAGGGGATACTTGCTGTGAACAACAGCTTGCAGAATCTTATTGCAGTCATATTTAGGAGGGATACCAACATAGACTGGGCATCCATCGCCCCACTGCTGTGCAGCAAGGTGCTCTCCAGCTCCTTGCTAGCAGGGAAGTGCGGGTGGCCCACGAGAGGGATGATGGTGAGAGGGGGACATGGAAGTGGGGGCTCTGCTCAAAGCCCTCCCACTTCTCCCCCGTTGCCTCCCCCTCAGTCGGAGCCCCACATGCTGCCTCGGATCCTGACAGCAGAGTCTGGCCCTGCACAGTTGCAGGAGGGGCTGTGTTTGGCGGGGCCCTCACAGGCTCCAAAACCCAGAGGACGTCCACCAAGAGTGTCTAAGCAGTCAGAGCAGGGCAGTGAGCAGCCTGCCTCTACCTCTGCTGAAGCCACAGGGGTTGCACATCGTAGAAGTACTCAGAAAAGAAAAATGACACAATTGTGGATGCACAAAGGTATGCACGTGGGTGTTTGCCAAGATGTTATATTGTTAGGTTTCAGTTCTATTTATAACCCACATAAATTTATTTCGTTGAACCACTTTCCAACCTTGTCCATTTTTGCCTGCTACCTGGGAAGTGGCCCTGTCATTTGGAGTCAATGGTAAGACATTACTTAACCTTGAGCAGTGGATGTGTGAGTGACAGGAATGGTTTGGTCATTTTAGGACTGCTTTGTGGTTTTGGGGTGGGTGGGAATTTGTTTCAGAATCTGGGTGCCATGTGGGTGCGCTGGTGCAACCTAACTAAATTGTGCCATTATGAGTCCATCCCGGGCAGCAATGTGTGCCACTGCTGGTGCCATCTGCACCTCGGGTTCCTCCTCCTCGTGTTCCACCTGCTCACCCCCCTCCGAGGAGGCTCTGCGCCTTGCTCCTGCTGCAGCTCCAATCCTCGCTGCTGTGCTCTGTTGTGCAGTGCACAACATACAACGATCATTCTGGAGACCTTGGCTGGTGTGTACTGAAGGGCTCCTCCAGATCTGTCCAGGGATCTGAAGCGCATCTTTAGCATCCTGATTACTTGCTCTATTACACATCTGGTCCTGATGTGGCTTTGATTATAGTGCTTCTCGGCCTCATTGCTTGGCCTCCTCAAGGATGTCATCAGCCATGTCTTCAGTGGATAGCCCTTGTCTCCAAGCAGCCAGGTCGGAGGTGCGAAGAGCTGCGGGAGGGTGGACTGACGCAGGACGAAAGAGTCATGATGGCTCCCTGGGAATTTGGCACACACCTGCATGGTGATCTTTTTGTGGTTGCAGATGAGCTGCACACTGAGGGAGTGGAAGCCCTTATAGTTCACAAACACTCCTGGGTGACATGGGGTGCCTTGATGGGCACATACATGCAGTCAATGACGCCCTGCACCTGTGGGAAGCCAGCCAGAGCCTCAAAGCTGAGCACCTGCTCAGTAACACTGGCTTCATCAGTGGCAAAGTATACATAAGTGCCTGACTTGTGAAACATGGCATCGGTCACCTGGGTGATGCATCTGTGCGGCCGACTGTGAGATCCTGGAAATGTCTGCTGCAGATCCCTGGAAGGAGCCTGAGGCGAAGAGGTTGAGGGCGGTGGTGACTTTGCCAGCCACTGGTAAGGCGTGCCCGCCAGGTCCACTTGGCAGCAGGTCTTCTTCCGGCAAGTTACAAATGTCTGTACTAGCCTGAGTCGCCTGAGGCACTGTTGTTCAGTCATGTCCAGGAAGCTGATCCTCTGCCTGCATACCCTGTGTTGGGGGGTATCGCCTCCGGCGAGTTGCACCCCTGTGCTCATCCCGTCTCTCCTGTGGAGCAGCAGGTCAGTGAGGAGAAGGCTGTGGCTGTTGCTGCTGCTGCTGGTGTTGTTGCTGCTGGGGCTCATCTTGGTCCGAATCTGAGGTCCAAGGTGAAACAGCATAAGCGGCACCCATGCTGATCTGTTAGATGCCAGGTAAAGTGAAGATCAGAGGTACAATCCCCCAATGTAGTGAGAGTGGCTTCCGAGGTTGCAGAAATCACCTGCAAACTCCTGAAAGCAAAATCTCTGCAACAATGGTGTCAGCAACAGCCTTTCCCTTAGACAAGGAAGCAGCTGTGATGTGTGAGTATTTATATGATTATTTCAACTGTTAATTGTTCAACTCACACAATGACCGGCCACTTCTCGCCTTGCTTTGACAGGCGAGTTTCAGGAAGCCCGTGAATCCCATGCACAAGCAGCAAAAGCTGAAACCTCAGGTTAAAAAGCATCTTAATGGTCTGTTAACGACTTCTTAAATACTTCAACGAGGTTGCCCGCCTCTCCTGAGCGGGTCTCTGGCGTGTTGAGAAATGTGCCAGAGTAAAAGGCGGAAGACGGCGGGATGCAGGTGGGCTCCCGACGCGCTGTCAATTTCAGTGCTTTTAACAGCCCACCCGCTTGCAAACCCGCCGTCATTTCAAAGGGAAAATTCCGGCCAAGGAGATGCACGAGAGTGGGCCTGGGTGGATTTGTCTTTTGATTTCTTTTTCTCTGAATAAGTTTTTCTTCTTTCCAGCTCTCCTAACAGGCAAAGATCAGGAACTCCCAGCATGAGGAATCATAGGTGCAAGTCCGTGCCATTTCATGGCGTATGGGGCCTTAGTGCATTGATGGGCTGAACTCACTCACCCCATTGCAATTGTTACCCCTCAGTGTAAAAAGATCTTTCAATACTACAATCAGGAAAGGCAAATATGCTTCCTTACATGTGAAAGGGATAAAATCTACACACAGTTCATATCTGAACACTGAGAACTTTAAACACTGACATCGTCTTTGTATGGGCAATCCCTACTGTGACACGTGTCAACTGAAAACACAGGGAAGCAAACCTTGGAAAAAGTGCAAACTGTTTTAATAGCATCCCAGCTCAGAAGCACATCCTCTCAAGCAGTGTAATCTTTCACTTTTATATGACAGCAGTTCTAGTATTTTCTGTCATTTCTGTCTTAATTTGAAACTTGAAGAGAATCTCGAAATGCAGTAAAGATAGAACCCCACAGTTCATGCATGGAGCTTGACGTAATAAAACTCACTACGCACTTGGTTTGAGTATAAAGCAAGGCTTTAATCAACTTGTTTCAGAACATGGAGGTCTAGTTGTACTTCACTAGTTCCTGTCTTACAAAATGTCCCTGGGCAAGCTGGGCCCACGCGCGAGTATTTATACTCCTTGGACGGCGCCACCAGCTGGCCGTCCAGTGTTATTTCATGAGCAGTTTCTTTATGATGATGAGATTTATAACAGAGCTCATATCCACAGCTCCGCATTGTTTCTTTGGAATGTTAAAAATGAGATCAATACGTACCTAGCATGGCCCCCTGTTTTCTGTATGTCATGTTATATCATGAGTCTTTTCCACCCACAATGAGTGTGGTACAGAATTCCCTCATCAATGGTGCATTCAGACCTAATCACTCAGGTGCTGAGAGCCCGCACTAAAACTTAGCAACAGCAAACATGTATAGTGACAGCACGTTTTTTATGTTGCACATAAAATATAACTCATGGTTAGTTTAATTTATTTAAACAACACACAGAAAGCTAACCAGATATAAGATACAAGCAATTAATTCACTCACTCGTGTGATGCAATCATTTTGTTTGGAAAAATATCATAAATGAGCTGGATAATGATGTGTCTGACCTGAATACAGACAGTGTTGCGAAGGGTCAGTGGTACAGATAATGCTGAGGATGTCACTGAACAGCTGCAGGACACTCTTAGGGGGGAAGGTGAACAGACAGAGGTCGTTGTCCATATCGGTACCAATGACATAGGCAGAAAGAGGGAGGAGGTCCTGCAGGCAGAGTTTAGAGAGCTAGGAGAGAGATTAAAAAGCAGGACCTCAAAGGTAATAATCTCCGGATTACTCCCGGTGCCACGTGCTAGTGAGTACTGGAATAGGAGGATAGAACAGATGAATGCGTGGCTGGAGAGATGGTGCAGGAGGGAGGGCTTTAAATTCCTGAGGCATTGGGACCGTTTCTGGGGAAGGCGGGACCTGTACAAGCCAGACGGGTTACACCTCAACAGAGCCGGGACCAATATTTTCGCAGGGACGTTTGTTAGTGCTGTTAGGGAGGGTTTAAACTAGCTTGGCAGGGGGATGGGCACTAGCGTATAGGAGTAGAAAAGAGGAATAAGGTGCATAAAAGAGTGAGTGTGTTGGATAGTACTAGAGAAGATAGTACTAGAGGCAGTAGTAGTACCATATTAGATAGGAGCAGACTAAGAAAGACTACGAAAAATTCAAAAATGGGTTTAGAATGCATGTACGTAAACACACAAAGTGTGGTGAATAAGGTTGGTGAGCCACAAGCACAATTAGCTGTGTGGCAATATGATATTGCGGCAATAACAGAAACGTGGCTTAAAACGATGAGGACTGGACACTTAATATTCAAGGGTACAAGTGTTCAGAAAAAATAGGGAAGGAAAAAATGGAGGTGGGGTGGCAGTGCTGATGAAGGAAGACATTGTAGTGTTGGAAAGATTGGATGTTCTTGAAGGGACAAGGACAGAATCCATTTGGTTAGAGTTGAGGAGCAAAAAGGGTATGACCACGCTATTGGGCGTATTCTATAGGCCTCCAAATAGTGAGAGGGACGTAGAGGAGGAAATCTGCAGGGAAATCACAGAGATATGCAAAAGCTATAGAATGGTGATATTGAGGGACTTTAATTACCCAAATATCGATTGGGATAATGCTAAGGTAAAGGGAAAGGAGGGGGAGGAATTTCTGAAATGTGTTCAGGAGAATTTCCTTGACCAATATGTTCTTGGCCCAACTAGGAAGGAGGCATTGCTGGATCTGGTGCTGGGAAATGAGGTGGGCCAGGTCGATCAAGTGTCTGTGGGAGAACACTTGGGTACAAGTGATCATCGTATCATAAGATTTAGATTAGCAATGGAGAGGAGCAAGGAACAATCTAGAGTGGAACTTCTAAACTGGAATAGGGCTAACTTCAGTGGGATGCGAAAGGATCTAGCCAGGATAAAATGGAACCAAAGACTGACAGGAAAAATTGTTACAGAACAATGGGTGATCTTTAAGGAGGAGATGTTCCAAGTACAGGCTAGGTACATTCCAACAAGAGGGAAGGGCAAGGGAACCAAAGCAAGGGCTCTTTGGATGACGAGGGAGATAGAGAAGATGATGAAGCAAAAACATAGGGTGTATGATGCATGTCAGGTGAATTCTTCAAGGGAGAACGAGACCAAATACAATAAGTTGAGAGGGGAAGTGAAGATAAAAATAAGATTGGCAAAGAGAGAATATGAGAGTAGAATGGCGGTTAACATAAAAGGGCACCCAAAAATCTTCTACCAGCATGTAAACAGTAAGCGGGTAGTAAGAGGTGGGGTGGGGCCTATTAGAGACAAATAAGGTGATATATGCTTAGAGATGTAGGGCAAGGCTAGAATACTCAATGAGTACTTTGTATCGGTGTTTACTGAGGAGGTGGATGCTGACAAAATATCGGTAGAAGTGGAAAAGGTAGAAGCAATGGAAGGGGTGAAAATTGATCGACAGGATGTACTAGAAAGGCTGTGTGCGCTTAGAGTGGACAAGTTGCCTGGTCCAGATGGCTTGCATCCCAGATTGCTAAGGGAATTGGGGGAGGATATAGTGGAAGGGCTTGCTATAATTTTCCAATCTTCCCTAGATGCGGGGGAGGTGCCTGAGGATTGGAAAGTGGAAAATGTGACACCATTGTTCAAGAAAGGGTGTAAGGACAATCCTAGTAACTACAGGCTGATCAGTTTAACATCAGTGGTGGATAAAGTTTTAGAAACAATAATCAAGAAAAAAATTAACAGGCACTTGGAGAGGTTTAAGCTAATTAAGGTGAGCCAACACGGATTTGTAACAGGCAGATCATGTTTGACTAATCTAATTGAATTTTTTGATGAAGTAACAGAGAGGATTGATGAAGGGAATGCAATGGATGTTGTCTACATGTATTTTTGGAAGGTGTTTGACAAAGTACCACATAGAAGGCTGGTTAACAAAATTGAGGCTCATGGGTCAGTGGCAGCTTAAGGACAGAAAACAGCAAGTTGTGGTAAATGGCTGTTTTTCAGACTGGAGGATGGTAGACAGTGGTGTTCCCCATGGGTCAGTGCTGGGCCACTGCTTTTTTGATATATATAAATAAACTGGATATTGGAATACAGAGTAGAATTTCTAAATTTGCCGATGACACCAAACTTGGGGGTGTGGCAAATAGTGATGATGATACCAATCGACTGAATGTAGAAAGGCTAGCAGAATGGGCAGACAAGTGGCAGATGGAATTTAATATAGTGAAGTGTGAGGTGATGCATTTTGGCAGAAGGAACTGGGAGAGGCAATATACACTTAATGGCACAGTTTTACAGAGTGTGCAGGGACAGAGGGACCTGGGAGTTAATGTGCATAGGTCCCTGAAGATGGCAGGACATATTGAGAGAGTGGTTAACAAAGCATATGGGATCTTGGGCTTCATAAATAGAGGTATTAAGTACAAAAGTAGAGAAGTTATGATGAACCTTTATAAAGCGCTGGTTAGGCCACAACTGGAATATTGCATCCAATTCTGGTCACCACACTTTAGGAAGGATGTGAAGGCCCTTGAGAGGATGCAGAGGAGATTTACCAGAATGGTTCCGGGGATGGGGGATCTTAGCTACAAGGACAGGTTGGAGAAGCTGGATTTGTTTTCATTAGAGCAAAGGAGGTTGAGGGTGATTTGATCGAGGTGTACAAGATTGTGACGGGTTTGGATAGGCTAGACGGGGAAAGGCTGTTCCCACTAGTTGATGGTACAAGGACTAGGGGACACAGATTGAAGGTTTTGGGGAAGAGATACAGGGGGGACGTGAGGAAAAAAAATTTTACGCAGCGAGTGGTGAGGACCTGGAACTCGCTGTTGACGGAAATGGTGGAAGCGGAGACACTCAGGCCTAGAAATTCATTAAGGCGCTGCCAGCTTTGCGGCCAGTTACCGCCTAAAGAGGGCTTCTGTGGCAAAAATGAGTTTGCGTTGATATTCAGCGCAGCGGCATTGGCGGCGGTAGCCGTTAGCGCTGCGCCGGCACCGATGACGTCATCGGTGTGCGCAGTGCCCCGGTTCCGCCCCGAAACCGGCCCGATCCCCATATTTAGTAGCGGCCGCCTCCTCCGAAGCGGCCGCAAACAGCGACCAGAAAACGGGGCCGTGCTGTAGCCTTAATGGGGCGCTTTAAAGGGGAAGGTGCGGCCGGCCGCTTTTTCGGCGGCCGCCTGCCCGCACCTCCTTCCCCGGCCTCCTCCACCTCCCCCCCCGCGGCATTGCCGGCTGCTTTCCGCGAACCCGGCACTTCTCCGTGGTGCCGGGCTCATTTGCCGGCACTCTCCAG
Organism: Somniosus microcephalus; assembly: GCF_052327205.1. NCBI lineage: Eukaryota > Metazoa > Chordata > Chondrichthyes > Squaliformes > Somniosidae > Somniosus > Somniosus microcephalus. The sequence continues at coordinate 436,560,911 of NC_140987.1, read as the reverse complement.
CGGCGATCTCCCCATTGCAGGCAGCTCCCCCTTAAGAGAAGGAGGAGGCCTGCAGTACCGCAGCCTGCCGCTCCGCAGCGGCTGGCACAGCAGCGCCAAGAGCGCTGAAATTCAGTGTCAGCGCCCCAAGCGGAGGCGGGCACACCCTGGTATAGCGCCCGGTTCCGAATTGGGGCGCAAACACTGAATATCTGACGATCACTAATGGCTCCCCGCCCAGCGCTAACTTTTGGGCGCGAGCGAGCTGGCCGCCCCAAAGTGAATTTCTAGGCCTCAATGTTTTCAAGGGGAGACTGGATAGGCACTTGAGGGAAATAAACTTGCAGGGCTACAGGGATAGAGCGGGGGAATGGGACTGACTGGATCACTCCACAGAGAGCCGGCATGGGCTCGATGGGCCGAATGGCCGCCTTCTGTGCCGTTATGACTCTGTGAGAATCGGAGATGTGTCTTGGCCCCTGCATTGTACATGAAGGTTAGGGGTGCACCTGGACTGGATTCAGGCAATTTAGAAGATGTAGTGGCTGGGTATGGGCAGTGTAAAGGAGGGTTGGTGGTGTCTGGGCTGGGTATATAGATGGTATACAGGAGAGTTAGTGCTGTGTCTGGGCTGGGGACAGGAGTGAATGTCATGTTTCAAGGCAAAGTGCAGCCATAGTTAAAGAGGGTTAATGACGTGCAGGGAAGACAATGAAGGCAAGGACAAGATTAGCTTAGGGAAAAACAGATAAGCTCAGAACAAGAAAGAGATGGGATGAGTTCAGAGTGAAAGAGAAAGCAAAAGATGACTTTAGAAAGGCAAGAAAGAGAAAAGAATAAGCTCAGAAGAGTAAGAGATGGAGGAAGAATGGAATGAGAAATACAGATAAGCCAAGGGATTTCTGAATATCCTTGATACAGGCAGACAGCTGTGAAACACCACAGACACAAATAAAAAACATTTTACAGGCGTTTATTTTATTTCCCAATGGGTTTAAGATGTTTATTTTGTAACAGTTTATTATTTCTCATGTTACAGTCTGTTGCGGAATAGGCAGTGCTTGGGAAGCAATTGTTGATCGCTGATGTAAAGGAGTCTGCTGATAAACTGATACGACACTAATCCTGAGACCACAACCATTAATCAGACGGCTCACATCTACAAAGCCTCTGGCCCAGAAATTAGTTGGTGCCTGAGTATCCAATATGGCAGGCAGCATGTACACCCGTCCACACCACAAGCTGCCGCCTGCCTTATGTGATCGGGCTCCCCGTAGGTGCCCACCGGAATCATTTAAAAGCCTCATTCTAATATTTCAATTAAGGTTCTATACTGGTTGTAGGACCATTTTATGAAACTGGACTGCCCCAACGCTACGCGATAATCTCGCTTTGCAACTCATGGGTGCTAACAGGCAGCAAGGGCACTTCAGCAGCGCTATTTAAAGGGCTCATCTACTACATAGAGGTTAGTTGCTGTAGGCTGCTGGTTAACATCTGGACCTTCTTTTTAACCATTTTTTTCTCACTTCTACAGCTGATTTCTGATCTTCCTGGGCCTTCTCACTTAGCCATCTGCTCTGATTTTCCTGCCAGCATCTGGAGCGGGCACACATGTTGCGTTTGTACTGCTGTGGACCGCCTGCTCCGAATACAGTAGGACCTGGTCCCTGTGAGTTGGGATGAGGCCTACAGCCTAGGCTACAGACTGCTGCATTTCTGGCGATGGGGAAGGACTCCCGGAATTTCAGCCCCAATATCATCGCACATAACTTGCATAAAATACATCAACATCGTTGAAGATCGACATAGGATTTTGTAAGTCGCTTAAAAAACTATCAGTGCATGCTCACCCGGAAAACTAAAATACAATCACGCCATGATAATGGCAGGCTGAATCTCAGCAGGTTTAGTAACTATGCTGTAACGTTAACATAACTCAGGCCTTGACATCAATGGTAACAGATTCCCTCGGAACCCACATGGGGTGTTTGCGGCTTGTGGTGCTTTCTCATCAGCCCATGGTTTTCTACGAGCATGCAAAATTGACGGGCTTCTCACTCGCCATTTCGTCCGAGTCCTGATCCTGCTGTTCCTCCCTGTCCCACAATTACAAAGACAAACGGGAGAGAAGTAAGAGCAGAAGATCAAGAAAGGGAATGAGAAAAAAGGAAAGGAAAAGTGAAAACGGTAAGAAAAGAGAGACTGAAGTGAAGGAGGAGAGAGGGATAGACAGAATTAAAGGAGGAGAAAGACAAAGGTGAAGCAGGGCAGCAGATTGAAATGGAGGAGAGAGAAGAAGACAAACGGATAGAAGAATCGCTGAGCACCATCTGAGCAAATCGATCGGCAAGTAAAATGGGAAACAACACTAAAAGCTGCCCATCTCCACCCGATATGCAAGTGCCCCCACCTCTCCCTCAGACCTGGACTTTCCCCCAATGAGCAGGACTCAGGGACATCGCCATCTCCATGACCGGTAAGTCATGTATTTCATTCATTTCTCCCCTTCTCACCCCTCCAGCTGGCTCAAATTCCTATTTGTTCACTGCTGGCGGCAACTCCTCTAACGTGACCCTGTATTTCTTCTAACCCAAACCCTGGCTGTTTACTCTTTCCCTCCCTACACCCTCCTTTCCCTCATATTGGCTGCCCCTCCCCCCCTCCTCCCTCCCCCTTCCTCTCCCCTACCCTCTCCTCTCCCCCTCTCCCCCTCTCCCCCTCTCCTCTTCCCCTCTCCTTGCCCCCTCTCCCCTCACCCCCTCCTCTCCCCCTCCCCCTCCTCTCCTCCTCCTCTCCCCTCCTCTCCCCTCCTCACCCCCTCCCCACTCCCTCCCCCTCTCTCCCCCTCCTTTCTCTTTCCCCCTCCCCTCTCTCCCCCTCATCCCTCTCCCCTCCTCTTCCCCTCCCCCTCCTCTTCCCCCCCTCCCGCTCCCCCTCCCCCCTCCTCTTCCCCTCTCCCCCTCCTCTTCCCCCTCCCCCTCCTCTTCCCCCTCCCCCTCCCCCTCCTCTTCCCCCTCCTCTTCCCCGTCCCCCTCTCCCCCCTCCTCTTCCCCTCTCCCCCCTCCTCTTCCCCTCTCCCACCTCCTCTTCCCCTCTCCCCCCTCCTCTTCCCCTCTCCCCCCTCCTCTTCCCCTCCTCTTCCCCTCTCCCCCCTCCTCTTCCCCTCTCCCCCCTCCTCTTCCCCTCTCCCCCTCTTTCCCTTCCCTCTCCCCCCTCTTCCCCTCTATCCCCCTCCTCTTCCCCTCTCCCCCTTCTCTTCCCCTCTCCCCCTTCTCTTCCCCTCTCCCCCTCCTCTTCCCCTCTCCCCCTCCTCTTCCCCTCTGCCCCCTTCCTCTTCCCCTCTCCCCCTCTCCCCCCTACTCTCCTCTCCCCCTCCCCACCCCCTACCCCTCCCCTCCCCTCCCCTCCTCCCCCTCTCCCCTCCTCCCCTCCCCCTCTCCCCTCCTCCCCTCCCCTCCTCCTCCCCCCTCTCCCCCCCTCTCTTCCCCTTCCCCTCCCCCTCTGGTAGTGGAGGGTGCTCCTCCTTTTGCCATCACAATTTCACCTTTATATCTAACTCCAGCTCCATCTATCACTCACTCTCTCTCTCTCTCTCCCCCCTGCCTCAATTCACCTGTTGTGCTCCTGGCCATTTCAGAAGTAGTAGCCTTTTTACAATTGTGACTAGCCTCTCACCCTACATACTCTATTTCTTTTTCCACCCAGTAATCCATCACATTTCTCTTATAACTTCAGTAACCCCAATGAATCATTATATTTCATGCATAACCTTAGTGATCCTGATTATATTATTAAGTGCCTTTATCAAATTACCCAGGAATCATTAATCATAGCTCTGCAAACCACAGTACAAGCTGAGCGTTTCTATAGAAATAGGGGCCTTTGTGCATTTGGAAGATCCATTGTCTTGTCACCTGGAGATAAGTGAATTGTGGCCCCTCACTGCGAGACACAGCGAATAGAAAACTGTACAAATGAAAACACTAATTGAGCCAGGGAATTCTAATCTTCAGTGACAGTAATGTGGAACCTTCACCTTATGCCCTGCTTCACATGCATGAGTCCACAGCAGAACATTAGCAACAATTTGGCACTAATTGGGCTGAGCTCAGAGTGTTCAATGGGGTGGGATCGAGGGATCTTTACCCTGTGCCTAACCTGTGCCATATGGAGAGAAAGGAAGAAAGAAAAGAAAAAAAGGAAAGAAAGAAGACTGTTCCCCAATGTCATCAACAGAGAAACAAATTTGCACTTGCCCCTTTGTTTTAAGGAGGCACAACTAATAAAAGAATTGAAACATCAAGTCCCATTTCAACAGAACAAAAAGGAAACTTACCAAACCAAATCATAATGTTAATATGTGCGTCATTTCCCCGTGTGATATTAGGACCATTGCTTTTCTTGCTATATATAAATGACCTGGACTAGGGACAGGGAGTACAATTTTGTAGTTTGCAGATGACACAAAACTTGTCAACATGGTAAATAGTGAACAGGATAGTGGCAGACTTCAGGAGGACAGAGATAGACTGGTGAAATGGGCAGGCACATGGCAGATGCAATTTAATGCAGAGATTGAAGTGATGGACTTTGGGAGAAACAACTTGGAGAAGCAGTATGATCTAAATAGCACGATTTTGAGGTAGGTGCAAGATCAGAGGGAGGGGGGTGCATATTCACAAATCCTTGAAGGTGGCAGGGCAAGTTGATAAGGCGATTAAGAGCGTGTAAGGGATACATGGCTTTGTAAATGGGGCATTGAATACAAAAACAACTTATATTTATACAGCGCCCTTAACATAATAAAGTGTCCCAAGGCACTTCACAGGAGTGTTACCAAAAAAAAATTGACACCATAAACCTTTACAAATCACTGGTTAGACCACAGCTGGTGTATTGTGTCCAATTCTGGGCACCACTCTTTAGGGAGGATGTCAAGGCCCTGGAGAGGGTAGAGAGGAGGTTTACCAGGATGATACCAGGGATGAGGGAGTTCAGTTATGTGGAGAGATTGGAGAAGCTGGGATTGTTCTCTTTAGAGAAGAGAAGGCTAAGGGGAGACCTATTCAATTCAATTTTTTATTTGTCATATATGCAGCAGACGTGTGTACTGCACAATGAAATGTTGATTTTTACGAGTCCTCCCAACATTGGAATAAATCGAGGTATTCAAAATTATGAGGGGTTTTGATAAACAAGTAGGGAGAAACTATTTCCTTTGGCAAGTGGGTTGGTAACCGGAGGTCATTGATTTAAAATAATTGACAAAAGAGCTGGAAGGGAATGAGGAGAAATATCTTCACACAGAGGGTTGTTAAGATCTGGAATGCACTACCTGAAACTTTCAAAAGACAATTGGACATGTACTGGAAGAGGACTAATTTGCAGGGTTGTGGGGAAGAAGCTGGGGTGTGGGACTAAATTGGATCGCTCTTTCAAAGAGCCGGCACAGGCACGATGGGTCGAATGGCCTCCTTCTGTGCTGTAATATCCTATGATTCTAGGACACCAGAAGAACTCCCTACTCTTCTTCCAATGGCGTCATGAGATTTTTATGTCCACCTTAACATGCAGACGGGGTTTCAGTTTAAAGTCTCATCTGAAAGAACACACCTCTGACAATGCAGCACACCCTTGTACTGCCCTAAAGTGTCAGCCTACATTATGCGCTCAAGTCCCAGAGGGGTGAAGAAAAGAAATGACGGGTTTGGATGATCCCCCACTGATGTTAATGCCCAAGCCAAATGCCCCAGTTACCTCTTGTGTGCTCATTCTTAAAATGGTAAGAGAGCTCTACTCGGAGAGGCCTTGTGTAAGTTATATGTGATGGTGGCTGACAGATTTATGGATGCAACAACAACAAGGGTGTGTAAAGATGCTTTCAATTATGGTAAGAAACTCGGAAGCTAACCTTGGTTTGGGAAAATACAAGAAACTCCTGAAAAACACAACTTCCCTGTGCAAGTAAAAGAACTTGCATTTGAACAGAAATTCCAGACTAGAAGTAACTTACACTTAATACATAAACACCTCCAATATCTGGTTACTATCATTAATTCATTTTTGCCCCAGTTTTCTCCACTCTTCTACAAAAGCAAAATACTGCGGATGCTGGAAATGTGAAATAAAAACAGAAAATGCTGGAAATACTCAGCAGGTCAGGCAGCATCCGTGGTGCGAGTAACAGAGATAACGTTTCAGGTCGATGACCCTTTGTCAGAACTGGAAAAAGTTGGAGATGGAACAGGTTTTTAAGCAAGTGTAGTGGCAGGGAGAGGGGGGAGGGGAGGAAAGAACAAAGGGACGGTCTGTGATAGGATGGAAGGCAGGAGAGATTAAGAGACAAAAGGGATGATGGTGCAGGGCAAAAGGAGATGGTAATGGGACAAGTTAAGAAACAAAAGATGACTCTAGATGAAGTGTAAATGGCAGAATGATTGACAGCTGCCCTTCTTCATTCTTCTCCTAACTTCATCCCAACATGAAAACAGTGTAATGTAGGCACATTTCAAAAGTACTTCATTGGCTGTAAAGCGCTTTGGAATGTTCTGAGATACTGCACTATATAAATGCAAGTCTTTCTTTTCTTTCTCTGATTCTCCAGTATATCATAGAATGATACAACACAGAAGGAGGCCATTTGGCCCAGCATACCTGTGTCGGCTCTTTGATAGAGCTATCCAATTAGTCCTACTCTCCTGCTCTTTCCCCATAGCCCTGCAAAATTTCCACCTCAAGTATTTATCCAATTCTCTTTTGAAAGTTATTATTAAATCTGCTTCCAACACCCTTTCATTTCAGATCATAACAACTCGCTGCGTAAACTTTTTTTCCCCTCATGTTGCCTCTGGTTCTTTTGCCAATTACCATAAATCTGTCTCCTCTGATTACCGACCCTTCTGTCACTAGAAACAGTTTCTCTTTATTTACTCTATCAAAACCCGTCAAAATTTTGAATACCTCTATTAGGTCTCCCCTTAACCTCTGCTCTAACTTCCTTGCTTTTGTACTCTATACCTCTATTTATAAAGACTAGGATCCTGAAAGCTTTCTTAACAGCCTTCTCAACTTGTCCCGCCACCTTCAAAGATTTGTGTACATACACCCCCAGGGCTCTCTGTTCCTGCACCCCCTTTAAAATTGTACCGTTTAGTTTATATTGCCTCTGCTCATTCTCTACCAAAATCTTGGTCTCCTTACCGAAGGAAGGATATACTTGCCTTAGAGGGAAGGTTCACCAGACTGGTTCCTGGGATGGGGGGATTGTCCTATAAGGAGAGGTTGAGGAGCCTAGGCCTATATTCCCTAGAATTCAGAAGAATGAAAGGTGATCTCATTGAAATGTATAAAATTCTTACAGGGCCTGACAGGGTAGATGCAGGAAGGATGTTTCCCCTGGCTGGGGAGTTTAGAACCGGGGTCACAGTCTCAGAATAAGGAATCAACCATTTCGGACTGAGATGAGGAGAAATTTCTTCACTCAGAGGGTGGTGAATCTTTGGAATTCTCTACCCCAGAGAGTTGTAAATGCCCAGTCATTGAGTATATTCAAGACAGAGATTAATAGATTTTTGGATATTAAGGGAATCAAGGGATATGGGGATAGTGCAGGAAGGTGGAGGTGAGGTAGAAAATCAGCCATGATCTTATTGATTGGCGGAGCAGGCTCGAGGGGCCCACGCACATAATTATTGGGCACATTTTCCTATGTGGATGAAAACGGAGGTTCTGCTTAAAGGGGAACAGGCAGCAGAAACAGCCTAGCAGAGGAAGCTAAAAGTCATGGCAGCCAGAAGACCTGCAGGAAGGAGAGAATCAAATGTCATCCATGTTGAGATGGAGGTACCCTTGGAAGCAATAAGGGCAAGGTGGGTACAACTGTGGTACACAAAGGAAGAAGTCATCACGGGCAAAAGTGAGGGTACAGTGGCGAGACGTGGTTGAAGCAGTTAATGCCACCTCCGCAACCCCCCAGATCAGCAAATCAGCGCTGAAAAAAAATGTAATGGCGACCACCTATTCCATTAAAGGTCCAACACAGGGTTCCAAAACGGGAAAAATGTTCCATCTCTGAACACTGAACAGCCCTCACCTTGATGAGCACAAATTCACCAAAAAAAAAGTCCTGAGATCTCACTGCCTTCTAAAGAGCTATGTATTCGATAGTGAACAGAATGCTAACACATCTCCTTGGCTGAGAAAAGGTGCATGATGCATGGATGGAAATTGGAAAGATGAAAAAAAAAGTGACACATTGGAAATTATAAAAAAAACTGAACACAGAAAACTGAAAGGAAAAAGAGTTCAGGCCATCAGCAGAAGCTATTTCCAAACGCTTGACAAACTGTTGACTGACCTGCATTAGAAATGTCTACATTTCTAACACTAGAAGCAACAGTGAAAGAAGCACAATATAAAATGTTTCCTTCCTAAGTGGACATGGCGATGGCACCTGTCACATCTGTGTGTTCTCACTGTCTTCAGCTCACTGTCCTCACTGCGAGGACCATGATCCTAGTTCTAAGGGTTGTGGGATTCCACTTTACTCAGCTAGGATATGACGGATTCAAACTGGGACTTTTCTCAAAATTAAACCTCATCTACTCTTCCTTGTGCATGAAGAGCATTGTTTAAAGATAGTTTTGACACGGCTAGCTGTTGTGTTGGGCCAGTGTATGCAACAAGATCTTTCTACTTTGTTGCTGTTTTTCTTTTTTTTCCTTTTCACCTTACAAGCTCTTGCCTCCATTTTGTTGTTGAATTCTCAACGTCACTTGATGCCAGTTGAGGAAATGCTGCAGAGCTTGTCAAATAAATAGTACTTAAAAGCTAGTTAAGGAAAGGAATGAAAGAATATATAACTGGCAGGCTATTGCACAACAGCAGAAAGATATGCTATTCTCATCCATACCTTTGTCACCACCTTCTTCTACGATCTGCTTCCAACACCACCCCCCACCCTGCCCCCCAACACCATCCTGCCCAAGCGTCATGCCACCAGGCCTCTGCGCAACACTGTCCCCCACTGAACATGACTGAAAACTCAGAATTGTGAGGGAAGTGCAATACTAAGCTTCCATTATGAACACTGTTGAGCTGAGAGAACTGATAGTTGATGCAGTGACAGACATGATAGGATAAAAGTCGATAAATCCCAAGGCCCGGATGACCTACATCCTAGGGTTTTGAAAGAGGTGGCCATTGGGATAGTGGACGCATTGGTTGTCATCTTCCAAAATTCTACAGATTCTGGAACGGTTCTTGCAGATTGGAGGATAGCAAATGTAAACCTGCTGTTTAAGAAAGGAGGGAGAGAGAAAATGGAGAACTACAGACCTGTTAGCCTCACATCAGTAGTTGGGAAAATGCTGGAATCTATTATAAAGGATGCAATAACTGGGCACTTAGAAACTAATAGTAAGATTGGGCAGAGTCAACATGGATTTATGAAAGGGAAATCCTGTTTGATAAACCTATTGGAGTTCTTTGAGCATGTAACTAGTGGAGTAGAAAAAGGGGAACTGGTAGATGTGGTGTATCTGGATTTTCAGAAGGCCTTCGATAAGGTCCCACACAAGAGATTGATGAACAAAATTAGGGCACATGGAATTGGGGGTGATATACTAGCATGGATTGAGAATTGGTTAACAGACAGAAAACAAAGAGTAGGGATAAACGGGTCTTTTTCAGGATGACAGGCTGTGACCGCAAGGATCAGTGCTTAGGCCCCAGCTATTCACAACCTATATCAATGATTTGGATGAGGGGACTGTATTGATTTGTATGTGGGTTCAATGACGACACATTCATGAAAGAGAATGACTTTTTATCTAAAGTATGTTCAACTCAGTTAACAGCATTACAGGAGACATCATGTTAGAGATCCATCTAAAATGAAACTGAAACTAAACTAAAACTGCCTCTCTCACATGCCCTCTGCTGGTCAGGCATAAATAATCAATACATGCAATTATGCTGGTAAGGCATCATAATCAAACAGGCAAATACCATCACTATTTGCTGATATCATTATAGGGACTAAATGTAACATTTCCAAATTTGCTGATGATACAAAGCTAGGTGGCAGTGTCAGTTGTGAAGATGATGTGAAAAGGCTTCAAGGGGATCTCGACAGGCTCAGTGAGTGGGCAAGAACATGGCAGATGCAATATAATGTGGATAAATGTGAAGTTATCCACTTTGGTAGAAAAAACAGAAAGGCAGAGTATTTCCTAAATGGTGAAAGATTGGGGAATGCAGATGCTCAAAGGAACCTGGGTGTCCTTGTACATGAGTCACTGAAAGTGAATGTGCAGGTGCAGCAAGCCATTAGGAAGGCAAATGGTATGCTGGCCTTCATTACAAGAGGATTTGAGCACAGGACTAAAGAAGTCTTACTCCAATTATATAGGGCCTTGGTGAGATCACACCTGGAGTACTGTGTACAATTTTGGTCTGCTTACCTAAGGAAGAATATACTTGCCATAGAGGGAGTGCAACGAAGGTTCACGAGATTGATTCCTGGGATGGCGGGACTGTCGTATGAGAAGAGATTGAGTAAACTAGGCCTGTATTCTCTTGATTTCAGAAGAATGAGAGGGGATCTCATTGAAGCATACAAAATTATTACAGGGTTTGATAGGGTGGATGCTGGGAGAATGTTTCCCTTGGCCGGTGAATGGAGTTGAGGCAGAAGATCAGCCATGATATCATTGAATGGCTTATGTTCTTATGTTCTTATGTTCTTATGATTTGGCATAGAGTCTCCAACTGACAGGAGATAGAGTCTGGCTGAGTTTAAGAGGGTTGGTTCTCTAACCCTGTTAAAAATAATAAAAGAATTATTTCTATACAAAGAGTATCATCTAGGGTATGTTAAAGTTATGGTTAGCAGAGTAAACGGGCTGGCGTGGAGCCCGTTTATTCATGAGTGGTGGGTCACACTGCAGGTGCTAACACAATCTGGTGTACTTTCCTGTTTTCCAGCTCTCTGGGCTCAGAACTACCATTTGCAAACACAGCAAAGCAGCTGTGATCAAAGCTGAGCGTGGAAAGCTTTGACAGCTCAGGAGATAGATGTTTAAATAAAAATAATTTTTAAAAGATCAACAGACATCGACAGAGTAATTGCACTTTCTTGATCTCTGATTAATTAATATATCCGTCTACATCTGTCCACACAAGGAGCAAGAGAAAATCTGTCAATGGATGGAACAGTGCCAGATGAAATTCAACAGAAATAAGGAAGGTAGAAATGGCAGCACATGCACTGTATGTGAATGGTGTCCAAATAATGAAGGCCGACTGGAGAGATCGAATGACGTTGCTAGATTCAGTGCTTAACAGGTAGGATTTTCCTCTACTTTACAGCCTGATTTTTTATGGTACTTGGGTGGGATTAGGACCTCTCATGGTGGATCCCACTTGTCCAGCTGTTTGATTATCCAGTGTTACTTCCGCTGGACATAACTTATGCCTGTATACAACAGGCATCCAGCAATGTTAGGCAGTTGAAAACGTTGAAGAAAGTTTAAACGGCTACAAAAAGAATTTGCATTTGTATAGCGCTTTTCATGACCGCAGGACGTCCCAAAGCTCTTTACAACTAATTAAGTACTTTTGAAGTGTAGTCACTGTTGTAATATAGGAAACGCAGCAGCCAATTTGCACACAGCAAGATCCCCCGCTAGTCACTGGTCACTGGTTTGTGGCTGTGCCTAGTTTGGTACCCGTACACGTTGAATTTAAACTAATTCTGGTAGAACCAACACGCAGGTTTTGAATTAACATATAGGTTATAATAAGTTTTGTGTTGATAAATAGTTCTTCACATTCTGTTATTATCTCAGACTGTTTCTCTATTGAAGTAGATGGCTATTTAAAAAACACGCCCCATACGTTTCACTGAGATACAACAGGTCAGTCCATGAGCTGAATTCCAGAGGTGAGGTGAGAGTGACTGCCCTTGACATCAAGGCAGCATTTGACCAAGTGTAGCATCAAGGAGTCCTAGTAAAACTGAAGTCAATGATTTCCATGAAGATAATATAATTCCAACAGAGCGAGGCCCATAAGGAAATGACAGAGAAATTAAACAAAAACTTAGGGCTGGATTTTGCCAATGGGGAGCTTTGGAGGCGGGACTCCCACTTGTCGGGTTTCAGTCTCGCCTCCATCAACTTCTGGCCAACCCACACTATTTTCCCTTGATTGACCTTGTTTTGCCCGCCCAGCGGGCTTAGCAGGCCAATTAAGGGAAAGCCGGTTACAGAGAACGTCAATGTATGACGTTTCATCTGTCAAAAAGTTTTAACAGATGAATTGTCATTGTTTGACAGCTCTGTGAAGCTGTCAAACAGTGACATTCTCTGTAGTTTGATGAGTTCTTGAATATAAGAACTCATCTAACCTCTTTCTTTTGCAGGAATTAGATGGTTGTTGCATTTGAGAATGCAAAAGCCATCTGTCATCTCTGCCGTGGAGGTGCGAGACTCTCCGCATACCCACCAATTGAAGCCTGCAGGAAGAAACAAAGGTAAGTACACTTTTTCTAACGCTTTGCACTTACCTCACATACTCACCTCTCCACACTTACACCCGTCACTCACCATCACAGCACACTTTTGGACCCCTCCGACACCCGCAGACCCACTACTTGCCTCGGAGAACCTGGCGGGTTTCAGAGCCTTCGGGAAGCCTGCATTTATGTGGACAAAATGGGGATAATCCTATTTAGGGGTGGGTTCCTTGAGCAGTATGTAACTGAACCAACCAGGGGGCAGGCAATCTTAGATCTGGTCCTGTGTAATGAGACAGGATTAATAAAAAATGTCCCAGTAAAGGATCCCCTTGGAATGAGTGACCATAATATGGTTGAATTCCAAATTCAGTTTGAGGGTGAGAGAGTTGGATCTCAAACCAGCATACTGAGCTTAAATAAAGGAGGCTATGAAGGTATGAGAGTAGAATTGACTAAAGTGGACTGGGAAAACAGATTAAAGTGTAAGACGATACAAGAGCAGTGGTCTACATTCAAGGAGATATTTCACATCTTTCAAGATAAATATATTCCACTGAGGAAAAAGGGGAGTAAAAGAAAAGACAGCCATCCGTGGCTAAGTAAAGTAATAAAGGATAGTATCCGACTGAAAACAAGGGCATATAAAGTAGCCATATCTAGTGGGAGGATAGAAGACTGGGAAGCATTTAAAAGCCAGCAAACAATAACTAAAAGATGAATTAAGAAAGGGAAGATAGATTATGAAAGTAAACTAGCAAAAAATATAAAAACAGATAGCAAGAGTTTCTACAGCTATATAAAAAGAAAAAGGGTGGCTAAAGTGAACGTTGGTCCCTTAGAGGATGAGACCGGGAAACTAATGGTGGGGAACATGGACATGGCAAAGACGCTGAACAAATATTTTGTATCAGTCTTTACAGTAGAGGACACTAAAAATATCCCAACACTGGACAAACAGGGGGCAATGAGGGGGGGGAGGAGCTAAACACGATTAAAATCACTAAGGAGATGGTACTCGGTAAAATAATGGGACTTAAGGCGGACAAATCCCCCGGACCTGATGGCCTACATCCTAAGGTCTTCAGAGAAGTGGCAGTAGGGATTGTGGATGCATTGGTGATTATTTTCCAAAACTCCCTGGACTCAGGAAAGGTCCCAGCAGATTGGAAAACTGCTAATGTAACACCCTTATTTAAGAGGGGAAGTAGACAAAAAGCTGGAAACTATAGACCAGTTAGCCTAACATCTGTGGTTGGCAAAATGTTGGAGTCCATTATTAAGGAAACAGTAACAGAGCATTTGGATAAACATAATTTAATAGGACAGAGTCAGCATGGTTTTATGAAGGGGAAGTCATGTTTGACAAATTTGCTCGAATTCTTTGAGGACGTAACAAACAGGGTGGATAAAGGGGAACCAGTGGATGTAGTGTATTTGGACTTCCAAAAGGCATTTGACAAGGTTCCACACAAAAGATTACTGATCAAGATAAAAAATCACAGGATTGGGGGTAATATACTGGCATAGGTGGAAGATTGGCTATCTAACAGAAAACAGAGAGTTGGGATAAATGGTTCGTTCTCAGGCTGGCAATCAGTAACTAGTGGTGTTCCGCAAAGCTCAGTGATGGGACCCCAACTCTTTACAATCTATATTAACGATTTGGAGGAAGGGACCGAGTGAAACACATCCAAGTTTCCCAACGATACAAAGATGGGAGGGAAAGCAGTGAGTGAGGAGGACATAAAAAACCTGCAAAAGTACATAGACAGGCTAAGTGAGTGGGCAGAGATTTGGCAGATGGAATATAATATTGGAAAGTGTGAGGTTATGCACTTTGGCAGAAAAAAATCAAAGAGCAAATTATTATCTAAATGGAGAGAAACTGCAAAGTGCTACAGTACAAAGGGATCTGGGGGTCCTGGTGCATGAAACACAAAAAGTTAGTATGCAGGTGCAGCAGGTGATCAGGAAGGCCAATGGAATCTTGGCTTTTATTGCAAGGGGGATGGAGTATAAAAACAGGGAAGTCTTGCTGCAGTTATACAGGGTATTGGTGAGGCCACACCTGGAATACTGCGTGCAGTTTTGGTTTCCATATTTAAGAAAAGATATACTTGCTCTCAAGGCGGTTCAGAGAAGGTTCACTCGGTTGATTCTGGAGTTGAGGGGGTTGACGTATGAGGAAAGGTTGAGTAGGTTGGGCCTCTACTCATTGGAGTTCAGAAGAATGAGAGGCGATCTTATTGAAACATATAAGATTGTGAGGGGGCTTGATCGGGTAGATGCGGTGAGGATGTTTCCACTGATGGGTGAGACTAGAACTAGGGGGCATAATCTTAGGATAAGGGGCTGCCCTTTCAAAACTGAGATGAGGAGGAACTTCTTCACTCAGAGGGTAGTAAATCTATGGAATTTGCTACCCCAGAGAGCTGTGGAAGCTGCAACATTAAATAAAGTTAAACGGAGATAGACAGTTTCCTAGCAGATAAGGGAATTAGGGGTTACGGGGTTACGGGGAGAGGGCAGGGAAGTGGACATGAGTCTAGATTTGGATCAGCTATGATCCTATTGAATGGCGGAGCAGGCCCGAGGGGCCGTATGGCCTACTCCTGCTCCTACTTCTTATGTTCTTATGTTCTTATGTTAACAGGCAGTTAATTGGCTGTAATCCCTTCCCGCTTCCAAGGAGACGGGACCCGGCACGGGACGGCTACCCGCCTCCTGGCAAGATAGCATGGAGGCGGGTTGGGAACCCGCCCCCAAATTCTGCAATTTTCCTGGCAGCCCCACCTCCATACCCACCTCCCCAGGGCTGGCAAAATCCAGCCCATTTTATCTGTCTTCACGGAAGAACCAAGGTCTAGCGAGAATGAGGAACTGAAAGAAATTAGTATTAGTAATGGGAAATTAATGGGATTGAAAGCCAATAAATGCCCTGGACCTAATAGCCTACATCCCAGGGTTTTGAAAGAGGTGGCTGTAGAGATAGTGGACAATGCATTGGTTGTCATTTTCTCAAATTCCATAGATTCTAGAATGGTTCCCGCAGATTGGAAGGTAGCAAATGTAACCCCACTATTTAAGAAAGGAGGGAGAGAGAAAACGGGGAACTACAGACTTGTTAGCCTGACATCAGTAGTAGGGAAAATGCTAGAATCTATTATTAAGGACATGGTAATAGGGCACTTAGAAAATAATAATAGGATTGGGCAGAGTCTACACAAATTTATGAAAGGGAAATCATGTTTGACAAATCTGTTAGAGTTTTTTGAGGTTGTAACTGGGAGAATAGATAAGGGGGAACCAGTGGATGTAGTGTATTTGGATTTTCAGAATGCATTCGATAAGGTGCCACACAAAAGGTTATTAAACAAAATTAGGACTCATGGGATTGGGGTAATATACTAGCATGGATTGAGGATTGGTTATTCGACAGAAAACAGAGAGTAGGAATAAATGGGTCATTTTTGGGTTGGCAGGCTGTAACTAGTGGGGTACGGCAAGGATCAGTGCTTGGGCCTCAGCTATTCACAAACTGTGTCAATGATTTGGATGAGGGGACCAGGGGGCAAAAATTTGGTTGCTTTGTGCCTCCCGTTAGCGTCCCGAGGGGGCGCTAACTGAGCGCAAAGCACAAAGCACCCGGGCACGGTGCCACTAACACCTCCCGCTAAATTCAGCGGGAGGATAGCGACGGCGGTAGCCGGTAGCACCCCGTGGCACTGTGCCTCCGGTGATTACATTATCACCGTGCGCAGTGCCCCGCTCGCGCCCCGGCCACAAACTTGGCTCGCGCCCCCTGACCTACCCCCGGACGCTATGTCCAACAGGGTCAGGGTGGCGTTTTTGCGGTCGGGGTGGCGCAAATTAAAGGGCAGGTGCCGGGCGGCCATTTTTTGGAGGGCCGGTGCCAGCACCTGCCTCCTCCGGTGGGGTGCCGGCTGCGATTGGTCAGCCCGGCACTCCTCTTGAGTGCCAGGCTCTTTTGCCGGCACTGCGCTCCCCAGTGGTCCAGCAGGGCCCCAATGCGCAGTGCGCTAGGCCCCTCCCCTTTAATCAGGGGAGGGGGACCTGTAATACCAGGGGGTTATGTGCCGACGTGCGTGGCACTGCTGCACGTAGCGCTATTCAATGGTAGAGCCCAAAGAGGAAGGGGAGCACTTCCAGTAGTGGGGCACTACCATTCAATTTCGGGTGCGGGGGTGCTAACTTTCTCAGGGCGCTAAAAGTAGCACCGCGGCGAAGTTAACGCCCCAAAGGGGGCGCCACCCAACTTTTCCCCCCAATTGTAATATATCCAAGTTTGCTGATGATACAAAGCTGGGTGGGAATGTAAGTTGTGAGGAGGATGCAAAGAGGCTTCAAGGGGATATAGACAGGCTAAGTGAGTGGGCAAGAACATGGCAAATGGAATATAATGTGGAGAAGTATGAAGTTATCCACTTTGGTAGGAAAAATAGAAAAGCAGAATATTTTTTAAATGGTGAGAGATTGGAAAATGTTGGTGTTCAGAGGGACCTGGGTGTCCTTGTACACAAATCACTGAAACATGCAGGTACAGCAAGCAATTAGGAAAGCAAATGGTGTGTTGGCCTTTATTACAAGAGGATTTGAGTATAAGAGTAAAGACGTCTTACTGCAATTATATAGGGCCCTGGTGAGACCACACCTGGAGTATTGTGTACAGTTTTGGTCTCCTTACCTAAGGAAGGATATACTTGCCTTAGAGGAGTGCAGCGAAGGTTCACCAGACTGGTTCCTGAGATGGGGGGCTTGTCCTATGAGGACAGATTGAGTAGATTAGGCCTATATTCTCTAGAGTTTAGAAGAATGAGAGGTGATCTCATTAAAACATACAAAATTCTTACAGGGTAGATGCAGGGAGGATGTTTCCCCTGGCTGGGGGTTCTAGAACCAGGGATCACAGTCTCAGAATAAGGGGTCGGCCATTTAGAACTGAGATGAGGAGAAATTTCTTCACTCAAAGGGTGGTGAATCTTTGGAATTCTCTACCCCAGAGGGCTGTGGAGGCTCAGTTGTTGAGTATATTCAAGACAGAAATCGATAGATTTTTGAATATTAAGGGAACCAAGGGATATGGGGATAATGCAGGAAAGTGGAAATGAGGTAGAAGATCAGCCATGATCTTATTGAATGGCGGAGCAGGCTCGAAGGGCCAAATGGCCGACTCCTGCTCCTGTTTCTTATATTCTTATGTAAGTACTCCACTGAGTTTTGAAAAATCTCACACCTGTGAGCAGTAACTCGTACTCCGTGCTTCTCTAGCTGTTTGAGCAATTCATTCAACACCTCATCATGGATTTGCCTGTTTGGTGCTGAAATGAGTATGTCATCCAAATAACACACCACCCCTTCAATCCCTTGCAAAATTTGGTTCATCACCCCCTGAAATATGCCGGGGGCAGAAGACACTCCAAATGGTAGCCTATTGAACTGATATAGGCCTCAGTGAATATTTATAGTCAAGCATGACTTGGACTCTTCATCTAACTCAAGTTGTAGGTAGGCGTTTGTTAGATCTAACTTCAAAAAGATCTGGCCACCTGTCAGCGTTGTGAATAAACCTTCCATATTTGGCAACATATTGGTAGATTACATGGTTTACGATTACCTTATAAACACCACACAACCTTATCTTACCACCTGACTTAGGTACAACAACAATGGGTGTAGTCCAATTACTCAGATCTTTCCTTAGAGATAATGGGCTAGAAATTCAGTAGGCTTTGCGCGCAGTTTTCGCCCAAAGAGGGCTTTTGCGCCACTTGTTGAGCTTTCGCCGATATTCAGCGCTGCGGTAATGGTGGCGTTAGCCAGTAGCGCTGCACCGCCACCGATGACGTCATCGGTGTGCGCAGTGCCCCGCTACTGCCCCGCTACCGGCCCGACCGCCATATTGAGTTGCGGCCGCCTCTTCCGCAGCGGCCGCAAACAGCGATCAGAAAACGGGGCTGTACTGTAGCGTTAGTGGGGCGAGTTAAGGCGGATGTGCGGCCGGCCGCTTTTTCGGCGGCCGCCTGCCCGCGCCTCCTTCCCCGGCCTCCTCCACCCCCCCCCCGCGGCATTGCCAGCTGTTTTCCAGGAGCCCGACACTTCTCCGTGGTGCCGGGCTCATTTGCCGGCACTAGCGAGCGGCGATCTCGCTGTTGCAGGCACCTCCCCCTTAAGAGAGGGAGGAAGGCCTGCAGTACCGCAGCCTGCCGCTCCGCAGCGGGTGGCGCTGCGGCACCTAGCGCGCCGATATTCGGTTTCAGCGCCCCAAGCGGGGGCGCCGAAACCCTTGAATAGCGGCCGGCTTCGACGTGGGGCGCTGAAACTGAATTTCCGGCGGGCGCAAGTGGCTCCACGCGCAGCGGTAACTTCTGGGCGCAAGCGAGCTGGCGGGCCCAAACTGAATTTCTAGGCCAATGTTCTCAGTTTCTAGTCTTTTGAGTTCTTGCTCAACTTTCTCCTTGAGTGCATATGGTACGGGATGTGGTTTGCAGTAAACTGGTCTTACGTCCTTCTGCACTCTCCCTTGAAGTCTTAGATCGGACTGCCCGTTTTGCTGAACACCTTCGGATACTGCTTGATGACATCATCTTTCAATGCAAATTTCGCTTCCACGCGAAAAATCTCATTCCAATCCAGCTTCAGTGATCCCAACTAATTCCTACCTATTAAGGCAGGCTTGTCTCCTGCCACTACTATGAGAGGCAAGCTCTAACACTGATCCTTGTATTTCACTGGTATGGTGACACTTCCTACTACAAGGATTTGCTCTCTTAAGTAGCCTCGCAGCTCTACCTTCGATTTCTCTAGATGATAATCACGCAACTTGTCGTAATATAGTGATTGCGGTACTACGCTCACGGATGCACCAGTGTCGATTTCCATGGGTATCCTGGTTCCTGCGACATCTACTTGGATGACGATGCCTCGCGAATTGCTGTTAGATACCTTCATGCACCTGATGACGTGAATCTCCAGAAACTCCTCGTCCTGCTGCTTCTCTTCAATGGTATGTAGTGTCTGGCGATTTCTACTTCTAGCATTTCCAGTCAGGTTACTCTTCTGTCGGCACGCCTTCGCAAGATGCCCAGTTTTCTTGCAGTAGAAATACTCTGCCTTCACATATGGACAGCTTTGAACGATGTGTTGTCCCAGGACAACTTCAATGCATTGTTACCTTGCCCATTTGCTGAGGCCTTGGAGCCCAACTGCCTTTTACTTTTAGCCTGCAGCTGATTCACCTCAGTTGTCTGACAACTGGAAATGGCGCGGAACTCTCAGGAGTATCAGTCGGCCATATCCATCGACATAGCTGTCTGACAAGCTACGTCAAAAGTCATGTTGGGGTTGTCAACAATTTACTTCTGATACGTTCATTTTTCAACCCACAAACAAAGCGGTTATGCAAAGTTTGGCCCTGAAAATTTCCGAAATGACAGTGAATGGATAGCTTTTTTAAAGCTACAATGTACTCACTGATACCCTCGTCATTTAATTGCTCACGTGTTCCAAAACAATAACTTTCAGCAATTTCAGGGGCTCAGGACTGTAGTGCTGTTCTAACTTGGTAAGGATCTCCTTCAGTGGCATGTCCTTCGGCTTGGCGGGAACAAGCAAAATTTTCAGGGTTTCATACACCTCGGGGCCTGCTTCAGTCAAACAAATTGCCTGTTTCATTTCTAAAACCACCCGGTTATGGTTAACATCTTCGGGGACTTCGACAATACTATTCGCGGTGAAGAACCTTTCTAACTGCTCCACTTATGCTCCGAAAGTCTCTCGGTCATGATGGAACTCACCCAAGCGCCTTATTATTCCCATAGGCGCGACCATCTGGACTCTGGCAATGTCAACAGTTCAGCTACATGTGCTCGAAATTTACCTCAGATTTTTAAGTTTTTCTGCAAAACGAAGAACCTCTAACAGTCCCTCCGTCAGTTGGCAAGATTATCCTCCAACAAAAATTTAAGCTTGGGAGTCCGCAATCGCATCTTCATCGCCAATTCTGTGATATCTTGAGACGCAGCATATATATATATACACAACAGCACAACATGGCTTCTGGTAAGAACTGTACTGCATATGGCTTTATTATTATATACATTAGTAGTTCACCAGGTAGCTCTATTACAATATAAATTAAATATCTGAAAGTCCTGCTGGGCATTTAGACGATTAGATTATTAACTGCCTTCAGCACAGTTTTCATTCATTGGAAGCATAGATTGTTTTTCTGTCTACAGTCTAAGAATTTACAGGATATTCAACAAATCTCAATCATCTGCTGTTATCTGGGGCGATAGCACTAATGGAATCAAACAAGCATAAAAGGCAAAACAATTGTCCTATGGTGTGCATGTAAGTTAATGAAGATGAGAAATACATTTTCCTGATGAAATTTTACTTGCTGTTCCCCATCTCCTTCACAACAAGAACTGTGGCACAGCAGAAACCTCGATGGAAGACTTCGTTGAAGACACCTATCATCCTGACTGATTGTCCCATCGGACAGAAGTCCTTTTTTAAAAATTCGCTTATGGGATCTGTGCGTCGCTGGCAAGGCCAGCATTTATTGCCCATCCCTAATTGCCCTTGAGAAGGTGGTGGTGAGCTGCCGTCTTGAACCGCTGCAGTCCATGTGGTGAAGGTACTCCCACAGTGCTGTTAGGTAGGGAGATCCAGGGTTTTGACCCAGTGATAATGAAGGATCGGCAATATACTTCTAAGTCAGGATGGTGTGTGACTTGGAGGTGGTGGTGTTCCCATGCACCTGCTGCCCTTGTCCTTCTAGGTGGAAAGGGTTGCGGGTTTGGGAGGTGCTGCCAAAGATGCTTTGGCGAGTTGCTGCAGTGCATCTTGTAGATGGTACACACTGCAGCCACAGTACGCCAGTGGTGGAGGGAGTGAATGTTTAAGGTGGTGGATGGGGTGCCAATCAAATGGGCTGCTTTGTCCTGGATGGTATCGAGCTTCTTAAATGTTGTTGAAGCTGCACTCATCCAGGCAAGTGGAGAGTATTCCATCACACTCCTTACTTGTGCGTTGTAGATGTTGGAAAGGCTTTGGGGAGTCAGGAGGTGAGACACTCGCCACAGAATACCTAGCCTCTGACCTGCTCTTGTTGCCACAAAATTGATGTAGCTGGTCCAGTTAAGTTTCTGGTCAATGGTGACCCCCTAGGATGTTGATGGTGGGGGATTTGGTGATGGTAATGTTGTTGAATATCAAGGGGAGGTGGGTAGAGTCTCGCTTGTTGGAGATAGTCATTGCCTGGCACTTCTGTGGCGCGAATGTTGCCTGCCACTTATCAGCCCAAGCCTGAACGTCGTCCAGGTCTTGTTGTGTGCGGGCATGGACTGCTTCATTATCTGAGGAGTTGTGAATGGCACTGAGCACTGTGCAGTCATCAGCGAACATCCCCATTTCTGACCTTATGTTGGAGGGAAGGTCATTGCTAAAGCAGCTGAAGATGGTTGGGCCTAGGACACTGCCCTGAGGAACTCCTGCAGCGATGTCCTGGGGCTGTGATGATTGACCTCCAACCACCACAACCACGTAAGTTCAATGACTCATCAGTGTAGCTACTTCATGCGCTTTATGTTTTCACATGGGTCCTGACAGCTTGGCTCCCATAGCCAGGTGTTGCCGGAATCACTGAGGGAGTGCAGCTTCCACCTCAGTGTCCTTCCTATTCAGGATCTCATTGGTTCGCCATTCCACCACGGTCTGTTTCAGCCGATCCCCCAGCTGGGCTCTTGAAGATGCCAAAAAAATTATCAGCAGAAGAAAGAAAGAAAGACTTACATTTCTAAAGCTCTTTTCACATCCTCAGAACATCCCAAAGTGCTTTGCAACCAATTAATTACATTTGAAGTTTAGTCAATGTTTAATGTAGGAGATAAAACATAATGGGAGCTATTACTTTGACTCTTTCTGCCAGTGATAATTCATTTATTTTTCTTTTATGTGACCATAATCAGAGGCAAGCAGGCAAAGCTCATCAAGGTTGTTCTGAGCACGACAAACTTAGAGGAGCACTGCAGTATTTAACATGCAAAAACAGTTGTCAGCTTAGCAGATTCTTGCGTGATCATCTGCACAACTCTGCCAATGTGAATAAAACAGATGAAGAGAGTGACGAAGCATCTATGAAAGTCCACAATTCACACACAGCGATTTTCACACCTCTGCCAGTAGGATTCATCTGGCAGTGTACTGACAAACATAGTTAAAGCAAAGAAACTGATTATTGCTTTTATGACCTACCAAAATGGAGTGCATGTAAATTACCATCAGGTTGGTCCATAGCAGAAGTCTATTAGTTCACATAAATTAAGGGAAATTGTTTTTGACCCGAATCACCCTTATAAAGTGGATGTGCCGCTTATCTGTATCACGCTTCTACTGCATTGCCTGTTCAGAAATTTGAATAACAAGTTAATAAAATAGAAACATAGAAGATAGGAGCAGGAGTAGGCCATTCGGCCCCTCGAGCCTGCTCCGCCATTTAACGTGGTTATGGCTGATCATCCAAATTCAGTACCCTGTCCCTGCTTTCTCCCCATATCCCTTGATCCCTTTAGCCTTAAGAAATATATCTAACTCCTTCTTGAATATATTTAATGAATTGGCCTCAACTGCCTTCTGTGGTAGAGAATTCCACGGGTTCACCACTCTCTTTTATGTTCATAAATAAATAGACGTTTTTATCATGAACAGCTAGCTTGATCTAGTCATTTATTCAGCCATGTTGACTTGTATACAGTAGCCATTTTGACTCTCTCGACCAGTGCCACGCGTTAAACAAGACAACCCAAATAGATGTAGCCCACTACTAAAACATAGAGCTACACCTAGTGTACCATTCTAGAATAACATGTTACTGCATATCATTACATCCCCCTTCCTTTGAGGTTAAATAAAATCAATATCAATCAACTTTCAAGAAAAACAATAAAGATGATATCAGTAACACTTTTGTTAGTGCTCTATAAACCTTTGAATGAACTTGTTTTTTTTTACATAACGACACAAACATTTTTTTTTAACGTCTTCACAACAGTCAACACATCTTCTAAGCTTTTCATTCTTTTACTATAGTTTTCTTTGTACTCAAAGATTAAGTCTATCAGGCTTTTTTTACTTCACATGTGGATCTTCTCAGCACAGGTAAGTCTGATGTGTTTGCATGAGAGCCTGTATGTGTGTTTGTGTTAGATTGTTCTGGTGGTGAGTGACAAGATTCAGTTGCGGCATTGTCATCGATTTGCTCTTGGATAGTTTCTTGTGTTTTCAGGAGGGAACAGCGGTTCCTCCTGAGAATCTGTCCTTCCTCAGTTCTAACAGTGTATGACCTTGGTCCTACTTCCTCAAGAACTGTAGCTTTCCTGTTCCATGCATTTGGATCCTCAATCCTGACAACATCAACCCTTGTCAATGATTTCATAGTTTTGGATGACTTGTCATAGTGTGATTTCTGTTTCAGCTTTAACAGTTGAAGTCTCTGTCTCAGTTCCTTACTCTGCTTTTCTTTTGCACAGCAGGGTAGCGTGGTGCGCAACTTGCGACCCATTAGGAGTTCAGCAGGTGAAGAACCACAGTCTAAAGGGGAGGCTCGGTAGCTCAGCAGGGCGAGATAAGGATCAGACTTGCTTTCTGTTGCTTTCTTCAGTAGCTGTTTGAGAACTTGAACACCTTTCTCTGCCTTACCATTCGACTGAGCATACAGAGGACTGGATGTGATGTGCTGAAAGTCATAATGTGCTGCAAACAGTTGCCACTCCTTACAGTTGAAGCACGGACCATTGTCGCTAACGGCAATCCTGGGAATCCCATGTCTGGCGAAGATGGATTTAACATGCATTATGACACTGCTTGCTGATGTGCTTGAGAGCAGCGCCATCTCAGGATAGTTAGAATAGTAGTCAATCACTAATAGATAGTCTTTACCATTCAAATGAAAAAGGTCCATACCAACCTTTTGCCATGGTGCTGTTGGTAAGTCAGCTACTGTCATTGGTTCCTTTGCTTGTTTGTTTTAGTGTTTCTGACATGTCTCACATTTGCCTATCATGTTCTCAATGTCCTTATTTATGCCAGGCCAATAAACAGTGTCTCTTGCTCTCCTTTTGCATTTTTCAATTCCGAGGTGTCCCTCATGAATCCATTTGAGCATGTCTCGATGTAGAGCCTGTGGGATGACTATTCTGTTTTGTCTTAGTAATAGTCCACTTGCGACACTCAACCCTGACCTGATGTGATAGTACTTTGGACAGGAACCTTTTGGCCAACCATGATGAATGTTCTCTATTACTGTTTGTAGCACTGTGGGCTAGAAATTCAGTAAGGCCCCGCCAGCTTTGCACCCAGTTACCGCCCAAAGAGGGCTTCTCCGCCAATAGAGGAGTTTGCGCTGATATTCAGCGCAGCGGTAATGGCGGCGGTAGCCGGTAGCACTGCGCCGGCACCGATGACGTCATCGGTGTGCGCAGTGCCCCGGTTCCGCCCCGATACCGGCCCGACCCCCATATTTAGTTGCGGCCGCCTCTTCCGCAGCGGCCGCAAACAACGTTCTGCAACCGTGGCTGTCCTGCAGCCTTAGTGGCGCTAGTTAAGGCGGAGGTGTGGCCGGCCGCTTTTTCAGCGGCCGCCTGCCCGCACCTCTTTCCCCGGCCTCCTCCACCACCCCCCCCGCGGCATTGCCGGCTGCTTTCCGTGAGCCCGGCACTTCTCCGTGGTGCCGGGCTCATTTGCCGGCACTATCAAGCGGCGATCTCCCCATTGCAGGCACCTCCCCCTTAAGAGAAGGAGGAGGCCTGCAGTACCGCAGCCTGCCGCTCCGCAGCGGGTGGCGCAGCGGCAACTACAGCGCTGAAATTCAGTTTCAGCGCCCCAAGCGGGGGCGGGCACACCCTGGAATAGCGCCCGGTTCCAACTTGGGGTGCAAAAACTGAATTTCTGACGGCCGCAACTGGCTCCGCGCGCAGCGCTAACTTTTGGGCGCAAGCGAGCTGGCGGGGCCTTACTGAATTTCTAGGCCTGTATCTTTTACCGTTTCTTCTGCTATTTGCTTTGATTTTGTGTCTGACATGGGCAGCGCAGCAGTGACCATACTCACATGAACATCCACATCTTCCTCAGTAGAGCTCACATGACTTATTATGGGTGCTCGGGATAGTGCATCTGCTAACACTATGTGTTTGCCTGATGTGTAGATCAGTTCAAAGTCATATCTTTGCAGCTTCATCATGAGTCGTTGAATCCTTGGAGACATCTCATTCAGGTTTTTTTTTATGATGGCAACCAGTGGGCAGTGGTCTGTCTCAACTCTGAAGGTGGGAAGTCCATATATGTAGCCATGGAACTTTTCTAGTCCAACTACCAAGCCTAGACATTCCTTTTCAATCTGGGCGTATCGACACTCAGAATCAGTCATAAACCTGGAGGCATAGGCAACAGGCTTCCAATCTTCACCCTCTGCTTGTAGCAAGACCACGCCTAGGCCATCTTTTGATGCATCCGTTGACACTTTGATTCTCTTTGTTGGGTCAAAGAAGGTGAGTACAGGTGTGGTTGTCAGCACTGTTTTGAGGTTCATCCACTCTTGTTCATGTCTTTCTGTCCATGCGAACTCATTTGTTTTATGTAGCAGGTCTTGCAGACAGGCTGTCTTGGCTGACAAGTTAGGAATGAACTTTCCAATGAAGTTTATCATCCCCATGATGCGTAGCACTCCTTTTTTGTCAGTGGGTCGGGGCATGTTGAGTATGGCGTTTACTTTTTCCATATCTGGCTCTATTCCTTTACCAGATAGATTATCTCCTAGGAAAGTGACTTCCTGGACACCAAACTGACACTTGGCTTTGTTGAGCTTCAGTCCATTCCGGCGTATGCTCTGTAGCACTTTAGTCAGTCTCTCATTGTGTTCTTTCAGTGTGGAGCCCCAGATGATGATGTCATCAACATAGACCCGAACTCCTTCCAGACCTTCAATTATGTGTTCTATCGCTCTATGAAAGATTTCAGATGCAGATATTATCCCGAAAGGCATTCTGAGGAAACAATACCTGCCAAATGGTGTGTTGAAGGTACAGCATTTGGTGCTCTCTTCATCCAGTTTTAGTTGCCAAAATCCCTGTGAGGCATCGAGCTTTGTGAAGTATCTGGCACCTGACATTTCACTGGTGATTTCTTCTCGCTTGGGAATCTGGCAGTGTTCATGTTTTATGTTTGCATTTAAGTCCTTTGGATCCATGCATACTCTTAGATCATTGTTCTTTTTCTTTACACATACCATGGAGTTAACCCAGTCTGTTGGCTCTTCGACTTTCCTGATAACTCCTAGTATGGTCATTCTGTCCAGTTCTTTCTTGAGCCGGTCACGCAGGGGTGCTGGAACTCTCCGTGGAGCATGTACCACTGGCTAAGCATCCTCCTTTAGCTGGATCTTGTAAGTGAATGGTAGAACTCCAAATCCATTGAACACATCCTGGAAATTACTCACTACAGAATCCACTGAGTCATCTAGTCTGCTTATGGCACAGTTTATACGGCAGACTCTCTTGACCAGTTCTAAGTCCTCACAAGCTTTGTCACCTAGTAGTGAATCAAGTCCTTCAGCCACAACAGAAAACATGAGATGATGCACTTTGTCTTTGACTGTCACTTTAAGTCTGCATACACATAAGCTATCTATTTTCTGTCCATTATAGTTCTTCAGTAGTACTGACTTTTTCTGTATTTTGGGCTTTTCTTTCATATTTTTAATGTCACTCATACTGATTAAGTTTGCTTTTGCCCCAGTGTCTAGTTTCAATGTAACTAATGCTCCATTTACCTGCAGTGGCATCATCCATTTGTCCTCTTTTACTGCATTAACTTTATGTTCAGCATTGTCCATTCCTGAGGGCTGCACATTTTCTGTATCCTTTTCTATATTGTCACATGACACCATTCCTACAAAAAATGTCTCACTTAAATCAATGTCCTCTTTTACTGTATTAACTTTATGTTCTTTCTTTCTTTTTACTTTTGAAAAGCATTGTTTGGCAAAGTGATTCTTTCCATTACATTTTGTGCACATTTTCCCAAACGCTGGGCATTGTCTTGACTGGTGCTGGTAACAACAGCATTTACAATTGAAAGTTCCATCCTCCAATTGCTTTGCATTCCTGTTCTGCCCACGTTTCTTCCCCTTGCAGGACACAGCACCGACAGTCGCACCATTATTAATTTCACTGAAAGTCTTTGCGTGCTACTGAGCTAGCTCACTGGCATGGCATATTTTCACAGCATCCTCCAATGTTAGTTCGGTTTTTCTCAACAGACGTTCCCTGACCTTTTTTATCATGAATACCAAACACAATCTGGTCACGAATCATGGATGATTTCAGTTCAGAGAAATTACATGTCTGTGCTTTCAGTTTCAGATCGGTCACAAAGCTATCAAAAGTCTCATTTTGCTGCTGTGTCCGTGAATGGAACACGTACCTCTCATAGGTCTCGTTCTTTTTGGGAGAACAATGTGTATCAAACTTCTTTAGCACGTCGTCCATTTTTTCTCTGTCCTCCTCTTGATCAAATACAAACGTATTAAATACCTCTATCACCTGCGGGCCTGCAACCGTGAGCAGCAATGCTATTTTCCTTGCATCTGGCTTCGTACCAAACCCGATGGCGGCAATGTAGAGTTTGAATTGTTGATTGAAAGTCCGCCAATTGCAGTCGACATTCCCCGTGAGTTTCAAACCCTCCGGGGGCTTCAAATTCCTCCTCATCTCTGTCCTAAATGGCTTACCCCTTATCTTTAGACTGTGACCCCTGATTCTGGACTCCCCTGCCATCGGGAACATCCTTCCTGCATCTAGTCTGTCTAGTCCTGTTAGAATTTTATAAGTTTCAATGAGATCCCCTCTCATTCTTCTAAACTCCAGCGAATATAAGCCCAATCGACCCAATCTCTCCTCATACGTCATTTCTGCCATTCCAGGTATCAGTCTGGTGAATCTTCGCTGCACTCCCTCCATGGCAAGAATATCCTTCCTCAGGTAAGGTGACCAAAACTGCACACAATATTGTGTGGTCTCACCAAGGCCCTGTACAACTGCAGCAAGACATCCTTGCTCCTGTACTCGAATCCTCTCGCTATGAAGGCCAACATACCATTTGCCTTCTTAACCGCCTGCTGCACCTGCATGCTTACCTTCAGCGACTGGTGCACAAGGACACCCAGGTCTCGTTGCACTTCCCCTTCTCCCAATCTATTGCCGTTCAGATAATAACCTGCCTTCCTGTTTTTGCCACCAAAGTGGATAACCTCGCATTTATCCACATTATACTGCATCTGCCATGCACCTGCCCAATCACCCAACCTGTCCAAATCATACTGGAGTTTCTCGGCATCCTCCTCACAGCACACATGCCCACCCAGCTTTGTGTCATCTGCAAACTTGGAGATATTACATCTAGTTCCCTCGTTTAGATCATTAATATATATTGTGAATAGCTGGGGTCCTAGCACCGATCCCTGCGGTACCCCACTAGTCACTGCCTGCCACTCGGAGAAAGACCCATTTATTCCAAATCTTTGCTTCCTGTCTGCCAACCAGTTCTGTATCCAAGTCAGTACCTTACCCCCAATCCCATGTGCTTTAACTTTACATGCTAATCTCTTATGCGGGGCCTTATCGAAAGCCTTCTGAAAGTCCAAATAAACCACATCCACTGATTCTCCCTTACCTATTCTACCAGTTACATCCTCAAAAAATTCCAGTAGATTAGTCAAGCAGGATTTACCTTTTGTAAATCCATGTTGACTTTGTCAGCATATGATTCATAACAAAATTCAGAAACCTACTGAACAAGCATGGAATGCAAAAAACTGATTTGTCCTACCTTGCCTGCTCTGTTCACAAACCCTGCACAATCAGGGCTGTAGGAAATTGGTTTTCATTAAAACGAGAGTGCCAGTGTTTACACGAGCCCTTTCACTTGCTATATGGATACTGGGGTAGCTCTTCTTCCAGTTGTATTCCCTTGCTTTCTTTCATTGGACAGCAGAAAATGGTGGTAAGACAACGGTGAACTCCAGCTCTGCCAATCTCCCACCGCCACTTAGTCCGTGAATAAGATGCCCACAGACACATGGTGCTGTAGGTATGCTGAGGGCCACTTCTGCTATTTTGGTTCCTGTTCCTCAAAGGAAAGACTAGTTGGCAGTTGCGTCAAGCAGTTACATCAATTAGTTGACCTAGAAATGTCAAGATTTATTTCATGGTGCTCTTGGGTTACACTACTGCGACTACTCACACTTCCTTAAAGCTGCACCCCATCTGTCATAGGTGAGTATTAGCCAAGGGAACTATAATTGAGCTCTGTCTAAATAGGACCTATGGGCATCTCGCTGGCCATCCCAATATATCTCCTTAAGGAGGAAGGGCAGGATCACAGGAAACATGCCATATAAGCCAGCCTAGGCATCTAAGATAATTGAACCTGATGTGCCTCACACACTCTTGTCCTGTAAAGGGCCATTGTCATGAAATAGGTGGGGATGACGAGAAACTGTCTCAACCCAGTGGCCCCAGCCATCAGCCATCTTATGTGTCCATGAGCATACACCATGTGTTGGCTGAGGGCTTGCAGTTCGCTCCTAGCCCCATTTCACAGTGAATATATGTTGACATGGTAACAGTACCATGTAGTGCCAAAAGATGGGCATACCTGTATATTTGAAAAGTTGCCGAACAGTTCCCAGAACGCTGTATGTTCTCCCTCTGAGATGCTCCACCCAGCTTATAATGAAATGCTGTTAGGATGCATTGTAAGGCAATATTGTAAAATTCAGCCAAATGTGAGCACACTCAGTGCAACTTTTGGAGAACAACACAGTTGTTCCTCACTTGCTCCCAGGATCTTGTAACAGGTGAGACATGATGCATTCTTTCTGCTACTCCTGTTCTTGCAGCTCTCATGCAGCTCTTCAGAGGGCGATGCCTCTCTTCTCCAAAAAAAAAGACCATCCTTCCCTCCAGCACCTCTAGCAGCAGGACCTCCATAACTGCTTCCTGGAAGGATGCCTTTCATTATCCTAATCTTTCTGTAGCCATTTCTACCCTTCAGAAGCAGCACAGTTTTCAGCTGGCATCAGATAATGTGCTTCTTTACTTACTTTGCCGTACACTGGGAACACTTCAATATTATACATCCCATCATTTGTCTGTAACCAGTTACACAGAATTTACAGCACAGAAACAGCCCATTTGTCCCAACTGGTCTATGCCGGTGTTTGGGCACCAGGCGAGCCTCCTCCCACCCAATTTCATCTAACCCTATCAGCATATCCTGCTGTTCCTTTCTCCTTCATGCACTTACCTAGCTCCCCCTTAAATACATCTATTCTATTCCATGTGGTAGCAAGTTCCACTCTGGGTAAAAGAAGTTTCTCCTGAATTCCTTATTGGATTTATTAGTTCATTGATACCGCAACAAATACAATGTAAGAACAAAAAACATTTTGTGGTCTTTGACATTTAGCTATCAGAAGCATAAATGTACAGTTACTAGAACCATCTGGACCAATTGACAATTCATTCAACCCTACAAATGCCCATATTCACACACATTAGAAGGTGTAATGGAAAAAAAACTCTCCCTCAAGTCATTTACCACTGCACTTGCAAATTCCCAACTATCTAGCTTTTGGCCCACACTTAATCATGACATTTCTGCAACTACCAATCTGCTAAATCATACCCTCTCCACCACCTTTGATGCCCTTGTCACTATTAAAACCATTAGGGGGAAAAATAGGGTCGCGCCTCCTTTGGGGCGCTAACTTCGCCGGGGCACTACTTTTAGCGCCCTGAAAAAATTAGTGCCCCCATGCCCGAAATTCACTGGTAGCATCCCAAGAGGGAGGCGGGGCACTACTGCAAGCGCCCCGCCTCCCTCTTGGGGGTGCTGCGAGTGAATATCGCGACGCTACGCACTGCAGCGCCACACTCTACTGCATGTCGAGCCGCGGTACTGCAGGCCTTCCTCCCCTTATTAAAGGGGAGAGGCCTAGCACAGCACGACCCCGGGCCCAGCTGGGCCACCAAGGATCAGCAAAAGAGCCCGGCTCTTGAGAGAAGTGCCGGGCTCACAGAGCACAGCCGACACTCTGCGGGGGGGGGGCGGCTGCAGAGGAGGCCGGGGTGCGAGCGGGGCGCTGTGCATGGTGATGATGCCATCACTGGCAGCACAGCACCGCGGGGCACTAATGGTTACCGCCACCACTAACCTCCTGCTAAATTTCCTCTTAGGGCGCTAATGGGAGTCGCAAATCCACCGAATTTTTAGGCCTTAAGTCTCTCTCACCCTAGTCGTACCCCTGGTATACCCCTCATCTCTGCTTCCTTAAGTCCAAGGGATGCAGTTGACAACTGGTTTAACCATCCCATTGCCAGATCTGGCTGGACTACATAAAGCACTATTGGGTCCCGCTCTCCATTGCTAAAACTGCTGACTATTTAAAGATCATCCTGGAATGCGAAGACAACCCCTGGCTTCTCTTTTCCACCACAATCCATCTTCTTAAACCACCCTCCCGTGCCTTCTCCACCCTCACCTATCCTTGGCCCCCTTCTATTTCTCATCTACAAGCTACGCCTCGGTGATATCATCCGAAAACACATCAGGTTCCACATGTACGTTGATGACACTCAGTTCTATCTTGTGAAGGAATAAGCCATATTTCAGAAAAATACACCATCATATGAACAGAATTCTGATATTATTAAAACATGATATACTGGGTTTAAAAATCTAAAGTCTCAACGACACAAGCTGTGCAAACAGGCTTCTGAGATGGGATGTTTTGATAACACAAAAGTTGTAAACACCACAAGCTTTTGAAATGGGAATTGGTTAAAAATACTAAAACAATGGCCCTATTGAAATAGCAGTTTGGCGTTTCAAGAAGGTCTGGAGTTTGGGAGAAACACAATGGAATGACCCAAGTAAAGTGTTAAAAACTAACACTTCGAACAGGAACACAGAATATTAAAAAACCATGTGCCTTTGTAAAAATAACATCAAATGAAACAGGAAACACAATTATAAAATAACCAACTAAGATGGCTAGGAAAACAAACACCCTAGTTGAAGTGTCTTTAATTTACATGTTGTAAATATGATACCAACAGAACACTTTGAAGATATGACTTCAATAGATGCTCCAAGCAATCACATGGTGTCTGTATTGAACTTGGAATACCATGGAGACAGGAGTCTGTGGTTGTAACCAGCTAAGGTGGTTTTAGAATTGAATGGAAGTCCTTCGATGGCATCAAATAAATACTACTGTCATATTGTGTTTTATGATAAGTTTTTGAAACACCTAAGCAACAGACAGAAGTCTGCAAGCTAACAGTTGAATTGGCAGTAAGTATAGAGAAAAGTCAACAGGAAGATGACTAGAGATAATTAGCTTACATCAGCAGAAAACTTCAAAGGATAAACCACTAAAAAAAGGTATAAAAATAGAGCTTTTCAGATAGACAGTCAGAAGTCGCTGGAAAGGAGCAAAGCGATTCTCTCAACTTCAGAGGCATGCTCTGTAAGTTTTTAACTCTGAGTCTCGGGGATCAAGGTACTTTTAAATTGATTTTGGTGGATATTCTGGATTAAAATTAAGAATAAGAAATGTAAAAATGTACGAAGTTAAGATTTGAGAATAAGAATCTCTGAGGATAAGAAATATAAGCTATTTGTTTTAGAACTGTTAAAGTTGCGATTGACTCACAAGCTGTTAACTGTATGTTAGCTCTTAAATAAATCTATATATTTTTAGAATTGTCTCAGAGTATTTCGGTATCAAACTCGCGAACTCAATTTCTGTACACTCTTTTGTAAAGAGTTGCAGAATTCTGGGGGGGGGGGGTTTCCGGACCCTCATAATATCCGGAAGGTTACAGTCTAGTTAAACTTATTAAAAGTGCTATCCGGAGGATGGTAACATCTTCACGTCATTCCTTTCCTTTAGGGAGAGATAGTCTGAACCTTTAGACCCATTTAAGTGTCTTATAGAACTCGGCTATCTTTAATTTTAGTTGAAGGTGAACGTCTGGGGAATACGCCTGATCTGGAGTAGCCCGAAAAGGGCTAGGACTAGTAATTATCCCTTCACTCTCACCACCACCTCTCTTGACCCCTCCACTGTCTCTGATTTGTTACACTGCGTGTCCAACATCCAATATTGGATGAGTAGAAATTTCTTCCAACTAAATATTGGGAAGACTGATAGGGTTGAATGAATTGTCAATTGGTCCCCACCACAAACTCCATTCCCTGACCACTGTTTCCATCCCTCTCTCTAGCATCTGTCTGAAGCTGAGCCAGACCATTTGCAACTTTGGTGTTGTGTTGACCCCAAAATGAGCTTCCGACCAGATATCCGCTCCATTACCAAGACTGCCTACTTCCTCCTCTGTAACATCGCCCGACTCTGACCCTGCCTCAGCTCATCTGCTTCTGAAACCCTCATCCATGCCTTTGTTACCTCTAGACTTGACTATTCCAATGCTCTCGGGACCAGCCTTCCATCTTCCACCCTACATAAACTTGTGCTCGTCCAAATCTCTGCTGCCCATATCTTAACTCGCACCAAGTCTTATTCACCCATCACCCCTGTTCTTGCTAACCTACACTGGCTCCTGGTCTGACAGTGCTTCAATTTTAAAATCCTCATCCTTGTTTTCAAATCCCTTCATGGCCTCACTCCTCCCAATCACTGTAATTTCCTCCAGCCTTACAAGTCTTTGAGATCTCTGCGCTTCTCCAATTCTGGCCTCTTGCATGTCCCTGATTTTAACCACAACACCATTGATGGCTGTGCCTTCAGCTGCCTTGGCCCTCAGCTCTGGAATTGCCTCCCTAAACCGCTCCACCTCTCTCCCTCTCTCTCCTCCTTTAAGATGCTCCTTAAAACCTTCTTCTTTGACCAAGCTTTTGGTCATCTGTCCTGATATCGCCTTCTGTGGCTCAGTGTCAAAAATGTTTTTATTGATAACACTCTTGTTTAGCACCTTGGGGCGTTTTGCTACGTTAAAGGCGCTATATAAATGTTTTTGTTGTTGTTGTCGTATCTTAACAAAGAAATATATCAAACCTCCACTTCAAAAAGATTGAAATGTGAAAGCATAAGAATATAATGAAAGTTCCATTTGCATCACAAAAACCTTGTTGAACAAGCTCCAGCCTAATACCTTTTATCTTTTAACCTACTTTCGACTTGCCTTTTGTTAATTTGCTCCAATTTTCTTTCTGGCAGCACAGGATGAATTGGAAGCTACTGACTGCATTTATTTGTGTTACTCTGCAATTAAAAATAATTGCTCATGGTGAAAAATAAAACAAATGCATAATGGGACGAGAAAAGGCACTCTCTCTTTGACCGTCAAGAGTACGTGGCTGTTGAGTGCTGAGTTTCCAATGTGATATTGTCAAGAGCACTAGCCTTGCTTTGAAGGTATCTTCCCAGGATTACAGTTTTATCAGTTCTTCAGTCCATTTCCACAACCGCTTTATATGTTGATAATTTTATCAGTCTTCAGTTTTCTTTTTGTTCCTTCTCATTTTTCTTCCAATTTTCTTCACTACTCTACTGATGCCGATTGATCCGATGGCTGCAGACCTGACACTATCGGGCAAAAATAAAGTGTTAATGGTCAGAAAGAGAGAGGTAGAAATCCAGATTTAAGAATGATGTCAAGAAGTTCTCTTTCACGCAGAGTGATCAACAATTGGAATGTACTTGCAGATGGGTAGTGGAGGCAAAAAATCTTGGGGGGAAAAGTTCAGTTGTTTGCGCCTCCCGTTAGCGCCTGAAGAGGGCACTAATGGGGCGCAAAGCAACTAGCGCCCGGGCACGGCGATGTTTGCGCCGCTCGTGAAATTAACTAGACATTTTGCGGCGGCGCTAAACACTACCGCCACGATCTCCTGCGCCAGCAGATTGTAACGTCAGTCGAGTGCGCAACGCCCCGTTAGCGCCCCAGACCGGATATTGACTGGCGCCCCCTGCCTTACCGCCTGCCGCTAGCAACGACAGATTGAGGGGAGCGTTATGCTGTCAGAAAGGGACTAGGGGAACGCTATTTAAAGGCGACCGCTTCCTGCCTTTTTTTGTTGGTGACATTTTTGCACCACGCATTCTGGGAGTTTTGAATACTGAGCAGCACTTTGCAGGTTTATTTTGATTTGCCCTTCCTTGCTTCGCCAACGCTCTGAGGTAGTGCCTCGCTCCTCGGCCTTTGTGCCTTAAGACAGGTGTGAAGCACCTGAGTTAGCGCTCCAATCACCTCAAGGGGTGGTAAAAGCCAAGTTTGCTGTCGGAGGCGATAATTAGCGCCAGGCGCTAAACTTTGCGCACAGCCGCTAATGGCGCCCCAAACAGGGCTATACCATATTTCTCCCCCTTGGAATCATGTAAGAAACAGCTGAATGCTGTGATAGGGAGACCGCAGATTTATCAAGATGGATGGGATACGATGGGTCAAAAGGCTTACCTTTATCTTGTGACCATAAATCCATTAAACAAATATATGGCCATTTGTGTTACATAATGAGATGCATTAAAATAGGTTAAACAAAAATAAGCATCCAGATGAGTGATGCCAGGCAACAGTGAACACTGCATCAACTCATCAACTTGCCATTCTACAGGAGGGTCAGCAGCAATGTTCCCTTTATGCTGCTTTTATATTGAAAAAAACGCACAGACACGGAATATTGACTGGGTCACGCAGCCCATTAAAGAGGCTGTGTAGCTCAAAAAAAAATTACAGCGAACATTGGTCACCAGGCTATTTAAGCGTAAGGCTAGGGTTCCACAGCAGAACCTGATTCTAATTTTTTTTAAATTTGTTTATGGGATATGGGCGTTGCTGGCAAGGCCAGCATTTATTGCCCATCCCTAATTGCCCTTGAGAAGGTGGTGGTGAGCCGCCTTCTTGAACCGCTGCAGTCCATGTGGTGATGGTACTCCCACAGTGCTGTTAGGTAGGGAGTTCCAGGATTTTGAGCCAGCGACGATGAAGGATCGGCGATATACTTCTAAGTAAGGATGGTGTGTGACGTGGAGGGGAACTTGGAGGTGGTGGTGTTCCCATGCGCCTGCTGCACTTGTCCTTCTAGGTGGAAGAGGCCGCGGGTTTGGGAGGTGCTGCCGAAGAAGCCTTGGCGAGTTGCTGCAGTGCATCTTGTAGATGGTACACACTGAAGTTCTCACTCAACATCCACCTGCATACATCACTTTCCATCAGAAGTTACTGGATAGCAATTACCAGATGACTTTTCTCTTGCTTAGCTCTGGGGAGCTGAAGTTGGCTGTAACAACCCCAACTGCCATCCAGCAAACTCAATGCACTGTCCAAAGATCTTGATCAAGGGATTATATTTCTGTTCAAGAATCAATCAAGTTTCTAAGCCCTGGCGTACAGATTGGAATTTACTGTATTAAAGTCAACATTATGAGGAGATATTATCCAAATTACAATGAAAACTGGCAGAAGTGACTCACTGGCACAGGCTTCAACCTTAGACAGCTGCCGACATGAGCAACTATTAGATATATCACACCATCAAATCAACATACAGCTGCCTCTCTGAGTAAGTTAGCAGGCTCCCTACCTGGAAAAAAATTTAGCTAACCACTCTTGTATGTTCAATCCCCCCTCCTAGTCGTGGAGCTAGGCTGACCATTGAGCTAGTGAACTTCTTCTTCCTTGGTGCGATGGCCTCAGCTGTACAGCCGGTTCCCCTGTAGGCAGAGAATGAGGCAACACTTAGGAGTCCCCGCCTTCAGCCCCATCCCCTCTAATACAGGTGCCCAAGTAAGGGGCAGGCAGAGGATTTGCCCCTTAGTAGCCCACATGCAAACACCTGCTAAAGGCCTGCACCCAGCATTTCTGTGCCCTCTTAGAGTTAGTGGCTGTTCTGCCATACTCCTTCCAGATTTATGGTGGGAGGCTGCTGGAACAGATGCACAACTTGCTCACCTCCGCCCCCCCACCCCCCCACCACCCCCCCCAACCCACTCATTAGCCCAGTGAAGTCATCTGCTTATTCGATAACAGCAGCTAAAAGTTGTTAAGGCTAATTTTTATCTCTGGGCCCCTGCTGGGTGCCAGACAGATACCGTATACCAGAGGTGCACAGTGTCTGTGAGGGAAGGAGTGCATTGGAATTTTCCTGGTTTGGCACAGGCCCACCCACTGGCAGGGCTTTGTACCGGGATCAAGAGGCAGCAACAGGGGCACAGCAGCAAGCCTGAGCGACCTGCTACTGCTCGCTGCCAGCCATCAGGAATTTTATACAATCCTGAGGCCTGATGATCATGCTGGGGAAGAAAATAGAATCATAGAGTCATACGGCACAGAAGAAGGCCATTCGGCCCATCATGCCTGTGCCGGCTCTTTGAAAGAGCTTTCCAGTTAGTCCACCCCCTTGCTCTTTCCCCATAGCCAAGCTATTTTTATGAATGTGAGATACATTCACACACCTGATGCTTCCCTGTATCTTTGCACTGCCCCCAAAACCTCAGTGAACCTTCTGCACAGCGTAGGATTCTGGCGCAAGCCCCACCATCAACTTTCCTAAGGGCAACTTCCCGTTTGGGTGCTGCACAGATGGGAGGGCTGGGCACATCCCCTGCTGCAGTTGCAGGCCCATTTATGCCAATTTGGCGGATCCCCCGAAGATCTGCCCTATTGTTTCACACCACACTTGCTGACTCATGTGCTTAATTAAGAGAGAGAGGGAGAGAGTACAGCAGAAGGAAAGGAAGAAACAAAACATGGAAGATGCATTAGAGCTGGCCATGCGTTTAGTGGAAAGTCATAGTACGTATTCTGCCCTGTGACATGCACATGTACCTACACAAGCATGCACATATGACCATCTCAGCAAGAGAAAGCTCAGCCAACTTCCCTTGTGTAGTGTATGTACCTTTAAGGGGAGAACTACTTTTTACAGCTCCTGTATACTGTAGTACCGGCAGTTACCACACCTGTATATAAACCCTGAGTAGGGATCTGTACTTTTAGTTTTTGAGTAACCCTCATCCAGTAAACACCTGTTGATTGCTCCTCTGCAGTCTCTGTCTATTGATTGAAGGACACACCTACATCAAGATTCACGGATTTAACATTGGCAACGAGTCGATTCGAACCTACCTGCAACTCTGCAGAAGAAGGCCGATTCCACCAGCGCGGGCGTCGACCATCCAGAGAGGACTTGAGCATCGCAGAGGAGGCTGTGGAGAGCTGGGCTTGGTTCTCCAGTCGTGACGATCCAGCGCAGTGGGCTGGCAGCAGGTACGGCGCAGACCCTTCCCGGACAGCGGCGGCTGGAGCCGACCGACGGCACAGAAAAAGGCCGAGCAGCGTCGACGGGGTAAGAGAGAGGGTAAAGCGCACAGGGAGCAGCCGGGGTTGAAGACCGAGCAGCATCAACGAGAGAGGGTAAAGCGCACAGGGCGCAGCCGGGGTTGAAGACCGAGCGGCGTCGACGGAAAAAAAAAGAGAGAGAGGGTAAAGCGCACAGGGCACAGCCGGGGTTCTGGACCGAGTGGCGTCAACGAGAGAGGCGCGCAGGAAAACGCGCAGAGCGCGGCCGGTGTTCAAGGGCTGAGCAGTGTCCGCGGGGGGGGAAGAAAGGAAAGCACGGGAGACGCCATTTTGAGCCAGCGGAGAAGAAGGGAGAGCGCGGGAGATGCCATTTTGAGCCAGTGGAGAAGAAGGGAGAGCGCGGGAAGAAAGGAAAGCGTGGGAGACGCCATTTTGAGCCAGCGGAGAAGAAGGGAGAGCGCAGGAGACGCCATTTTTAGCCAGTCTAACAACACCCAGGGATGCCGAAGAGTGGCAGTGTCACAGCGTTCGACAATGAAGTCGAAGATTGGGCGACATATGTAGAACGCATAGAAGTGTACTGCAAGGCGAATTAAGTGCCAGATGCCAGGAAAGCACTAGTATTGTTGAACTCCATGGTTGCAAAAACGTATGGCTTACTGCGAAACCTAGTAACCCCAGAGAAGCCAGTGGAAAAGGATTTTGAAAGCATAGTGGCAATCCTACAGGACCACTTAAACCCCACACCGCTGCTGATAGCAGAAAGATTTAAGTTTCACAAAAGGAACCAGCATAAAGACGAAAGTAATGCTGAGTATTTAACGGAACTGCGCAAGCTATTGAAACGCTGCCAGTTTGGAACGGGACTAGCAGATACTTTAAGGGACAAGTTTGTGTGTGGGCTTCAAAGTGAAGGAACCCAGAAACGGCTTCTATCAGAAAAGGATCTTACGCTGGACAAGGCTTTCAGCATGGCAGTATCACACGAAGCAGCCGCACGGGGCGCTGCAGAGATACAACAGAGACCGCAAGAATATGGTACAAATGAAATGTCATATGGAGCAGTGAAGTGTTATTGCTGTGGCAGAACAACACACGACCATAAGGATTGTTGGTTCAAGGACCAAGTGTGCAGACAGTGTGGAAAAGTAGGACACATAGCAAGAGTCTGCAGGTCGGGAAAGAAAACCAGCAGCAAGAAATCTCCACAGGAGAAGTACAAAAAGGTACATAAGGTGACGGAGAGTAGTTCAGATGAACAGAAAAGTGATACAGACTCCGGAAGCAAGGAGCTGGGTTGTCTGAAACTACATAATGTAATCAAAATGGAGGATCACCAAAGATTGTCTTGAAGACGTACACGGGGCAAAAAGTCTACCCCAAAGGAAAAATAAGGGTGAACGTGATACACAACGGCAAGGAAACACCAAAAATGGACCGAAATGTATTGCCAGATGGAGGACCACCACTACTAGGACGTGAATGGATCCGGAAGATACAGTTAGATTGGCATGCCATACAAGCACTGATGGTAGATGCCAAAAAGGATGACGACGTCACACCTGAACGACTGTCAAAAATGCTAACTGACGCACAAGAAGTGTTCCAGGAGGGACTCGGAACACTAAAAGGCATAACAGCAACGGTCGAAATAGAGGAAAATGCAAGCCCAAAGTTTTTTAAGGCCTTATGCGATCCGCCCAGCCATCGAAGCAGAGCTGGAAGGTTTGGAACGTTCTGGAGTACTGTCCAAAGTGGACTGGAGCGAGTGGGCTACACCCATCGTTCCTGTAATGAAGAGGTTGATGTAAGAAAAAGGAGTCTTACCATCAAGTAACTTTAAAGTAAGCTTTAAGTAACTTATAAACACACTATATACAAGAGAGGTCTTTACCATGCCTCTGGTAGAAGCCTCTTACAATACTGAACAGACCAGTATTTATACCAGTCCAACAGGAAGTGACATATGACAGGAAGTGAGGTATGTACACAGTTCATAGTTCATAGTTCACAGTTCACAGGAAGTGATGACATAACTTCCCGGAAGTTATTATTATTATCACATTCTTCCCTCCTGCAGGATTAGGAGGCTGTGGTCTACCTTTTGGTCCGCAGCCGCCGAACAAGGAAGAGTCGCACCCGTTTGGATTCCCGTCGTAGAGGGTCGCTGGTCCGCTTACATGCGGTTGGCCATTGGTCAGAGTCTGTGTGGCCTGGATTGCCCTGTGAAGGGTCGGGGAGATCATGGCTTCGAGTACGAGCCCCAATAGGTTCAAAGTCGGACTGCCTCTGTTCAGAGGGAGGTGCAGAGCTGGTCTGTGGCGGATCAGTACTTTCATGCGCGGTACTGGGAGGGTCGCAACCTTGAGTACGGGGTTCTACCGGCACCAAGCTAGTTGGTGTCCGATCAGGATCCTGGAGAGGGGTACCCGATAGGTCCCAAGAGGTTCCTGGTGAAATGCCATCACCCGATGTCCCACTAGGTCCTGGTGGGCAGGGAGCCAGATCCCATAATGATACGATAGATTCTCGGCCGTCGGAATATCGTATGTTTGCATAGGTGGGGTTGGCATCGGTTAGTTCGACCTCGTCTACGAGAGGGTCATTTTTAGACGTCCGAACGTATCTTCGGAGTAATACAGGTCCAGGAGTAGTTAGCCATGACGGGAGTGATGTCCCATGAGATGAGCGACGCTGGAATCCAAAGAACTGCTCATGAGGTGTAGTATTTGTGGCTGTAGAAAGCAGGGACCGTATAGAGTGCAATGCATCCGGAAGCACTGTTTCCCATTGCTGGTCTGGTAGGCCCCGAGATCTTAAAGCGAGACGTACGGAATTCCAGATGATACCGTTATACCTCTCTACCTGCCCATTTCCGATGGGATGGTATGGTGTTGTTTTGCTTGTAGCAATTCCCCGTTCTGAGAGGTAGTCCTTGAGTTCCCTTGATATAAAGGATGGACCCCGATCTGAGTGAATATAAGCCGGCATGCCACAGAGAGAAAATACCTGCTCAAGGCAGCAGATTACTGTGGACGCCAGCATATTGGAGCAGGGGAAGGCAAACGGAAAACGTGAATATTCGTCGATCATGGTGAGCAAATATGTGTTCCGAGTTGAAGAGGGCACTGGGCCCTTAAAATCGATGCTAAGTCGTTGCATCGGTTGGGTTGCATGTATGAGTATACCATCTGAGGGGCGGAAGAACTGAGGTTTTAATTCCGCACAAAGCCGGCATTCTGAGCATATTTTCTTTACATCTCCAGTGGAAAAAGGGAGATTCCGTGATCGTACGAAATGTAGCATGCGCGTAACGCCAGGATGACACAATCCATTGTGGACATCCATGAGAGTAGAGGATGACATAGTGGAGCAGAATGCCCGTGTGAGGGTGTTCGGGGCCACATTCTCCTTGCCAGGCCGATAGAGAATGGTATAACCAAAAGAGGCCAGTTCCATCCTCCAAAGTTGTATTTTATTATTCTTAATTTTGGTTCGTTTTCGATTATCGAGCATGAAGGCGACTGATCGTTGGTCCGTGATCAATGTAAAGTGCTGGCGAGCTAGAAAATGGTTCCACTTCCATACTGCCTCTATGATGGCTGTGGCTTCTTTCTCAACCGGAGGATAATGTAGCTCGGCACCTTGTAAGGTCCTGGACATAAATGCTACAGGACGACCTTCCTGATTCAAAGTAGCCGAGATCGCCACCTCCGAGGCATCACATTCAACCACAAAAGGGAGATTCTCATCGATGGAGTGAAGAGCCGCTTTCTCCAACTGTTTTTTGAGAAGGTTAAAGGCTGCAACAGCCGCTGTTCCTAGTGGAAATGATCTAGCATGCAGCAAGGGTTGGATTTTGTCCGAAAAATGAGGAATCCATTTAGCGTAGTATGCAAACAGACCGAGAGCCCGACGTAAAGAAGCCGGATTCTTAGGTGACGGGAGCTCTTGGAGCGGGCGAAGTCTTTCTGGGTCTGGCTTAATGATACCATTGCCTACGCAGTAGCCAAGGATGTTGATGGTCGGTTGCGACTCAACAGATTTGGATTCATTCAGGGTCAAATTACGGCGATGGAGGGCATCCCGAAATTTTTGGAGGTTGGCGTCGTGTTCCTGTTGATCGTGACCTGCAATGGTAATGTTATCAAGATAGGGAAAAGTGTCCCTTAGGTTTTCCTGCTTAACCAGGCCATCCATTGCCCGTTGGAAGACAGCCACTCCATTAGTAACCCCGAATGGGAGGTGACGAAATTGGTACAGCCGTCCATTAGCCTCAAAGGCCGTGTACTGCTTATCTGAGACCTTCAAGGGTACCTGATGATAGGCACTTTTTAAATCGTAAGTTGAGAACACTTTGTATTCGGCCAGTTTATTAACCATATCATCAATGCGTGGCAATGGGTAGGCGTCCAAGTCGGTATATTGATTGATGGTTTGCGAATAATCGATGCATAGTCGCTGTTTGTGAGGTTTTAGAGGGTTCTTGACAATGACGACTTGAGTCCGCCAGGGCGACGAACATGGTTCGATGATATCCTCTGCTAGAAGTCGAGAGATTTCAGCCGCAATAAAAGATTGGTCTTCCTGATTAAAGCGCCGCGATTTTGTTATTATTGGTTTGCATTGAGGCGGAATGCTGGCAAATAATGAGGGTTCATCAAGTGAAGCTGCTGACAGTGCACAAAACGGTAATTTAGACGGTATATTAGAAATAGTAAGTCCGGGTTTGGATCCACCAAACTCAATGGTGAGTTTCTTATGCTGTTTTTGGAAGTCCAGCCCTAAGAGGAGATCACTACATAAGTCTTTGAGCACCGAAAGTCGGGTGGAGGGATACATACGACCATGAAGT
The DNA here is from genome assembly GCF_052327205.1 of Somniosus microcephalus. Taxonomy (NCBI): domain Eukaryota; kingdom Metazoa; phylum Chordata; class Chondrichthyes; order Squaliformes; family Somniosidae; genus Somniosus; species Somniosus microcephalus. The sequence goes on along the minus strand of NC_140987.1, from coordinate 436,517,149 downwards.
GTCATATCAACAACACAAAAGCCGGAGATTCTGGTATTAAGTGATGACTGAGCCATCGCAATTGCCTGGTCCGATGGGAAGACATGTAGTTTCAATTTCGCAACAATCTGTTCCTTAATGAAACTATCAGTACTTCTTGAGTCAATTAAGGCATCTAAGGTATGCCCTTTAATTGAAATTTTTGTGGCTGCATGAGGCAGGTTCTGTGGGCAAGCAGCTGTAATTGGTGTCGTTGCACAGAGAGTGGCTAAAACTCTCGGTGTGCTTCTTCGGGAGAGAGCTCGAGAGGAAGCTTGATAGGTCCTAGCTGGAGCATCTTGATAGGCCCTAATTGGGGCAGTTCGGTAGGCCTTAGCTGGATTGGCCCTCGTAGAGGCCCTTGATAGGCAAACTTTAGCAAAGTGTCCTTTTTTTTTGCAATAACTGCAGATTGCATTGCAAGCAGGGCAGGTTTTCCTAGGGTGAAAAGCATCTCCACAAAAGAAGCACTCCTTCCTAGATTGCCAAGAGGCTGCTAAAGTGGGGTCATCCTCCTCTTCTTCATCAGAATTATCAGAATTAGATTCCCCCATGATAGGGTTCACCTGAGACCGCTTGAATTGTCTGGTTGCAGCTACAGCAGCAGATCGAGATCTGGGCAGCTGATAGAGGTCTGCATTTCTCTTTGCCAAATCCAGAGAACAAGCTAGGTCAAAAGCTTTTTGTAGCTCAAGTGTTTTACTTTCTAGTAGACGCTGGCGTATAAATGGAGAGGCAATCCCGCAGATGAAAGCATCACGAATCATTTCTTTGCGGTACAGCTCAGCTGAGGCTGCCTGAAAGTTATAATCTATGCTGAGCCTGCGAAGTTCTTGCAGGAATTCATCAATTGATTCCCCTGGCCCTTGTTAGGCTGTGGCCAGTAGATGTCTAGCATAGACCTCATTTGGAGTCTTGGCATACAGTTTCTTAAGTGCCCGAATCACCTCATCGTAATTATCCCATTCATCAACATATTCGAACACTTTGGGGGTCACATAATTGATAAGTATCCTCAATCTAGCAGGAGCGTCCGCTTTACATTCATCCAGGAAATTCTCAAAAGTACGGTACCAATGCTTCCATACCCTGCCAGCTGCTGGTGTATTCGGGTCCAAGTCCAGACGAATAGGTCTAAGGATTCTCTCCATGATGGGTGGTTCCCTGGATCCTTAACTCCGAGTTTGTCCGAAGGTCTAGTATTTGTGAGTGTAAATACTAAGTTACTTAAATTGATGTAAGAAAAAGGAGTCTTACCATCAAGTAACTTTAAAGTAAGCTTTAAGTAACTTATAAACACACTATATACAAGAGAGGTCTTTACCATGCCTCTGGTAGAAGCCTCTTACAATACTGAACAGACCAGTATTTATACCAGTCCAACAGGAAGTGACATATGACAGGAAGTGAGGTATGTACACAGTTCATAGTTCATAGTTCACAGTTCACAGGAAGTGATGACATAACTTCCAGGAAGTTATTATTATTATCACAGAGGTCATTGAGTAATACGCCTTGGGAACCAAAGAAGGTTCGCATCTGAGGGGACTTTAAGGTGACAGTGAACCCAGACCTTCACACGGTACAATATCCGCTTCCGCGGATTAAAGATATTTTCGCCTCGCTATCTGGAGGAAAATGCTTCACTAAGATTGATCTGGCCCAGGCGTACCTGCAAATGGAGGTAGAAGAAGCCTCAAAACAGTACCTCACGATCAATACTCACAAAGGTCTCTACCAATACAACCGGCTGGTGTTCGGGGTAGCATCAGCTCCGGCTATTTGGCAAAGGGCAATGGATCAAGTCCTGCAAGGGATTCCAGGGACCCAGTGTTATTTGGACGACATCCTGGTCACAGGCGAAAATGACAGTGATCACCTCGCCAACCTGGAGCAGGTGCTCACTAGATTGAAGGAATATGGGCTCCGAGCTAATTGCCACAAATGCGAGTTTTTCCAGAAGCAGATCTCATATTGTGGCCACGTTATTGATGAAGAGGGGTTACATAAGTCCCCTGAAAAGATTGAGGCAGTAGTCAAGGCTCCAGCACCGGAAAATGTGTCACAACTGAGGTCGTTCCTCGGGTTGGTGAACTACTACCATAAGTTCTTGCCGAATTTGTCTACAGTACTACACCCACTGAACACCCTACTGCAAACGGGGGTACCATGGAAGTGGAATGACGAATGTAAATGAGCTTTCCAGAAGTGCAAAGAATTGATCACATCAAAAGAGGTGTTGGCTCATTTCAACCCAGCACTACCAATTCGGTTGGCGTGTGATGCATCACCCTATGGTATTGGAGCAGTGCTGTCCCACAAATTCCCGGACAGCTTGGAGAGGTCAGTAGTCTTTGCGTCTCGGTCACTAACCTCAGCCGAGCATAACTATGCTCAGATTGACAGGGAGGCCCTCAGCCTAGTGTGGGGAGTGAAAAAGTTCAACCACTATCTGCTTGGGCAGAAGTTCACCTTGCTGACTGACCACCAACCACTTGTCTCCATCTTTAATCCAAAGAAGGGCGTTCCGGTGATGACTGAGCAACGGCTACAAAGATGGTCCCTTTTTCTAGGGGCGAACCAATATGAGATAGAATATAAGGGCACGAAACAGCATGGAAACGCTGATGGGCTATCACGCCTGCCACTGCCTACTGCGGAGGAAGCACCAGCAGTGGACCCTGTCGGAATATTTTATTCGACTATAATTGAACGCTTGCCAGTAACGAACGCGGGTATAGAGAAGGAGACCCGAAATGACCCGACACTGTCTCGGGTATATGATTTGACGGTGAAGGGATGGCCAACACATGACGACTCACTGTTGCCAGCATTCTCATCCAGAAGAGAACAGTTGTCAGTATGCCAGGGGACCTTGATGTGTGGTTCCCGAGTGGTAATTCCACCCAAGTTAAGGGAGAGAGTGCTCAATGAGCTTCACGAAGGCCATCTGGGAGGGGTGAAAATGAAAAGCCTTGCTAGGGCTTATGTGTGGTGACTGGGGATCGATCAGCAAATCGAGGACCTGACAAAGAGCTGCTCAGGATGCTAGAAGGTCCAAAATGCACCACCACATGCCCCTCTACACCCATGGGAGTGGCCCTCCTCTCCATGGCAACGGGTGCATATTGATTTTGCTGGTCCATTCATGGACTCAATGTTTTTAATAGCCGTGGATGCGCACTCGAAATGGTCTGAGGTGATCAAAATGTCCTCCACCACCACGGAGAAAACTATTGCAGTCCTACGGACCATATTTGCCAGGAACGGCTTGCCAGAGCAGATTTGCTCTGATAACGGACCACAGTTTGTGTCCGAAGAGTTTCGGAAATTTATGAGAAGAATGGGATAAGGCATTACACATCCGCCCCGTATCATCCAGCCACAAATGGATTGGCTGAGAGGTTCGTACAAACCTTTAAAAAGGCAGTAAGGGCCATGTGCGATGACGACATTCCACTGCAGCATAAGGTGGACAATTTCCTGTTAGCCTACAGAAATGCAACACATGCAGTCACCAACCAGGCCCCGGCCATGATGTTCTTTAACCGAAGGTTGAGATCTCATCTGGATTTGCTCAGACCAAATGTACGAAGAAATGTTGAGAATAAGCAATTCCAGCACATCAATGAGAAGCCGACAAGGAGCTTCAATGTAGGGCAACCAGTCTTGGCCCGCGACTACCGAACAGAGAAATGGCAACCAGGAACGATATGCACACGGCAGGGGCCACTAATGTACACAGTGGATGTTGGGGAGAACATTGTGAGATGCCATGTCGACCAGATCCTAGCGTCACAGGAATGAGTCAACCCCATGTCTCGCGTACCTGGTGATGAACCCGACATACAGGTAGCATCTACCCCAGAAACAGTAGCATCGGAAGCTGATGAACCAACCGACGACAGGGGGGCAGAATCGCCTCCGCACCAAGAGCAAGACACTCAGGAAAGGCGCTATCCAGAAAGGATCAGGAAGCCGCCCCAAGACTGAATTTATAAATGGACTATTTTCAGTTAATGTTGCATGTTAAAAGTGTTAATTGTTAAATGAATGTTATGGTACTGTTAATCTAAAAGGGGAGGAATTGTAGTGTATGTACCTTTAAGGGGAGAACTACTTTTTACAGCTCCTGTATACTGTAGTACCGGCAGTGACCACACCTGTCTATAAACCCTGAGTCGGGATCTGTACTGTTAGTTTTTGAGTAACCCTCATCCAGTAAACACCTGTTGCTTGTTCCTCTGCAGTCTCTGTCTATTGATTGAAGGACACACCATACATCAAGATTCATGGATTTAACACCTTGACCTTCAATGGCACCACCATCACCAAGTCCCACCACCCCCCACCCTGATCAACATTGTGGGAGTCATCAGTGACCAGTAGTTTAACTGGGCCAGCCATATCCACACAAGTGGATTACCTCCTGATCCTTCAAAGCATTCCCATCTGCAAGACACAAGTCAGGAGTGTAATGGAATACTCACCACTCATTTAGATGTGTGCAGCTGCAACCACACTCAAGAAGCTCGACACCAGGACAAAGCAGCCCGCTTGATTGGTACCCCATCCATTACCTTAAACGTTCACTCCCTCCACCACCAGCGTATCGTGGCTGCAGTGTGCACCATCTACAAGATGCACTGCAGCAACTCGCCAAGGCTTCTTCGACAGCACCTACCAAACCCACGACCTCTTCCACCTAGAAGGACAAGGGCAGCAGGTCCATGGGAACACCACCACCTCCAAGTTCCCCGCCAAGTCACACACCATCCTGACTTAGAAGTATATCGCCGAAATCTCATCGTCGCTGGGTCAAAATCCTGGAACTCCCTACCCGTGCAGATGACATCATTTGTGCCCCAACCGTGCAACAACATTAAAGTTATTTGCTGAACAATTTTCAGCGATAACAATGCCTCTTTAAGTGGTATGATATACGACCTTTAACCTTTCACTTAACAGATTAATGCTTCAGAAAAATTTATGGATCCGGCTTAAACAGCTTTGTCATCAGAAGCTTCATTTATTTTATTTAACGAACCTCTTTTAATCTGGTTTAATGATACAGTTAATTGTATCTTTAGTGATTTGTTATTAGGTTTGTGGTTGCAAGTCATTAAAATGCCAAGTTTATTTGGTATGACGGTTACTGGGTCTGTAGGTAAGTTCAGCATTAGGTCTTTTTTAGCTGTTCAAGTAAACCTGAGGTATTGAGATAAACTATTTATCAATACCTCCATTGATTCCATTGGAGAATCAATGTCCTGATGAGCACAACCTAACTGGTTATTGTTTTAAGATCAGTTGCCATGGTCTAATCTGACATGGTGCTGGGATCACTACATTGCGCAATGAGTACAGGGTTGGTGATAGCATCCTCTCTGCTTTAACTACTGGGATCACTGCGCTGCACTGTGGCTACCAACATAACTGTACCAGTTACCAGTTTTCCTGCAACATGTGCAAGGGGAAGCGTTACAAGTTTAGCATCTGCTCACATAGTGGTCTGAGTGTCTTATATTCAGGAACGTGCCATACTGTTCAATGTCTAAATATACGATAGGTAACTCAATGGGTGTAACGATAGGACCCCACCACCCCACCACCCCCCACCAACCACTGCCCCCCCACCCCACCTTGTGATCTGAACTGTATGTTGTGTATTTGTGTGCCCTTCTTCAATCTTTTCAACTGTGAACTGAAACACTTGGTGAAACATGGTCAGACATGAGTCATTAAGCTGCTCTATTTCGCAGTCAGCAAGTGAGTAGTGGACAGAGTATTGATCAACAAATAACAGAAGCTTGTAACAAAGGTAATTTAATCTTCATATAGACTGGGCAATCAAATTGGCAAAGGTAGTCTGGAGGACGAGTTCATGGAATGCATTCGAGACAGTTTCCTAGAACAATACGTCATGGAACCAACCAGGGAACAGGCTATTTTAGATCTTGCATTGTGTAATGAGACAGGGTTAATTAGTAATCTCATAGTAAAGGATCCTCTGGGGCAGAGAGATCTCTGGAGTTTAGAAGAATGAGAGGTGATTTTATTGAAACATACTGAGGGGGGTTGACAGGGTAGATGCTGCGAGGTTGTTTCCCCCTGGCTGGAGAGTCTAGAACTAGGAGTCACAGTCTCAGGATAAGGGGTTGGCCATTTAAGACTAAGATGAGGTGGAATTACTTCATTCAGAGGGTTGTGAATCTTTGGAATTCTCTGCCCCAGAGGGCTGTGAATGCTGAGTCATTGGGCTGGGTTTTGTGAATGGAGGCGAGTTGGAGGCGGGACAGCTGTTTGTCATGTCAATGTCCCGCCTCCATCCTCGCCTGGCCAACCAGAGGGATTTTCCCCTGATTGAGCTTGTTAAGCCCACCCTGCGGGCTCAGCAGGCCAATTATGGAGGAAGTCACTGACAGATCACATCAACGTCAGACGTGCTATCTGTCAAGACTTCTTGAAAGAAGAAATGTCAGCATTTGACAGCTCTGTGAAGCTGGCAAACACTGACATTCTCTTTAGTTTGATGAGTCCTTGTGTTCAGGACTCAGCAAACCTTTCAAATTTGTAAATTTCACATGGCTATTGGTACGGAGGTTCCATCAGCCAGTCTGTGAAATTGACAAGGAGGATGTCGGCTCTCCCGATCCACCGTGGCTGAAGGCTGTAGAAAGAAAACAAGGTCAGTGAACACTTTTTAAAACTTATCACTCACCTTGCATACTTACCACTCCACACTTGCACCCATCACTCACCTCTACATCTTACTTCCAGGTGCCTCCGACCGCCGCAGACCTCCTCCACGTCTCCTCCAACCCGACGGGGCTCTCTGAAGTCGAGAAGCCTTCACCTGTGAAGGTAAAATGGCACTAATCCTTTTTTCTGCCCGTTAACTACCTGTTAACAGGCAGTTAAAAGGGTTAAATGCCTTTCCCGCCTCCAGGAGACGGGACCCGAAGCTGCACATCTTCCCGCCTCCTGGCAAAAGGGCACGGAGGCGGGATGGGGGCGGCTTTGCCACCCGCCCCCACTTTCTCCGGATTTACCGGCTGTCCCGCCTCCATGCCCACCTCCTCGGGGCTTGGAAAATCCAGCCCGTTGAGTATATTCAAGGCTGAGATAGATAGATTTTTGGACTCAAGGGATATGGGATCGGGCGGGAAAGTGGAGTTGAGGGCGAAGATCAGCCATGATCTTATTGAATGGTGGAGCAGGTTTGAAGGGCCGTACAGCTTACTACTGCTCCTCAATTCTTTTGTTCTTATGTTCAAAGCAAATTCCATTTACTTAACTCAAACTCGCTGAAAAAATGGCTTTCTTTCTAGGCAACCTCCTGCATTTTAGCTTGCGAGCCAGGCCTACACCTCACAATCTCTTGTTTGAGCCTGGCTGCCCATGTGCCCTGCCCTTTTCTATCCTGGGAGAGGGGAGGGGGGTGGTGGGTGAGGTATGAGGCTGCCCTCTTCCCCTTATGTGATTCACCAGTAGACCTGTCAATATTAACTCTCGACCTTGGAATGTGGGTTTCATCTCCTTCAGTTCTCAAAATAATTGTGGGCCATCCTGGCTGATGAGCTTGGAATGAGACAATTGACTCTCATTTCGTCAGGCTGAAATAGATTGTGAGCCATGACATCTCACAAACTGGCCTGTCTGCCAGTAAGACACGTCTTCAGCGCCTGCAGGCTGTGGCATTTTTGAAAAAAAAACTGTCTTCATTCATTTTGTTTTAGAACAGAACGTTTAAACTTAACTCAATCGCAAAATCCCTTCTGTGAAAAAAATCCAGAAACGTGACAGGAAGTCAGTGCCGCTGGGATTCTCATATTATCATATATATTCTTATATTATACATTGTTATACAAGTAACATGACTAAAATACATCACCTGGACATTATCACATTGCTGTTTGTGGGAGCTTGCTGTGCGCAATATGGCTACCGCGTTTCCCACATTACAACAGTGACTACACTTCAAAATGTACTTCATTGGCTGTAAAGCACTTTGGGATGACCTGAGGTTGTGAAAGGCGTTATAGAAATGCAACTTAGTTTTATTCTTTCTTTCTTTCCTTCTATATATCTATCTATCCTTCTATCTATCTATCTATCCTTCTATCTATCCTTCTATCTATCTATCTATCTATCTATCTATCTTTCATTCACGGCTGCTGTATATTCCCACCCATCTTCTATTCCCCTGTACATTAGACTCCTTGACATAGAAACATAGAAACATAGAAGATAGGAGCAGGAATAGGCCATTTGGCCCCTCGAGCCTGCTCCGCCATTCAATGAGATCATGGCCTTCTCTCCATATCCTTTGATCCCTTTAGCCTTAAGAAATATATCTAACTCCTTCTTGAGTATATTTAATGAATTGGCCTCTACTGCCTTCTGTGGTAGAGAATTCCACAGGTTCACCACTCTCTGGGTGAAGAAATTCCTCCTCATCTCTGTCCTAAATGGCTTACCCCTTATCCTTAGACTGTGACCCCTGGTTCTGGACTCCCCGGCCATTGGGAACATTCTTCCTGCATCTAGTCTGTCTAGTCCTGTTAGAATTTTAAAAGTTTCAATGAGATCCCCTCTCATTCTTCTAAACTCCAGCGAGTATAAGCCCAATCGACCCAATCTCTCCTCATATGTCATTCCTGCCATCCCAGGTATCAGCCTGGTGAATCTTCGCTGCACTCCCTCCATGGCAAGAACATCCTTCCTGAGATAAGGCGACCAAAACTGCACACAATACTCAAGATGTGGTCTCACCAAGGCCCTGTACAACTGCAGCAAGACATCCTTGTTCCTGTACTCAAACCCTCTCACTACGAAGGCCAACATACCATTTGCCTTCTTAACCGCCTGCTGCACCTGCATGCTTACCTTCAGCGACTGGTGCACAAGGACATCCAGGTCTCGTTGCACTTCCCCTTCTCCCAATCTATTGCTATTCAGATAATAATCTGCCTTCCTGTTTTTGACACCAAAGTGGATAACCTCGCATTTATCCACGTTATATTGCATCTGCCATGCTTCTGCCCAATCACCCAACCTGTCCAAATCATACTGGAGTTTCTCGGCATCCTCCTCACAGCACACACGCCCACCCAGCTTTGTGTCTTCTGCAAACTTGGAGATATTACATCTAGTTCCCTCGTCTAGGTCATTAATATATATTGTGAATAGCTGGGGTCCTAGGACCGATCCCTGCGGTACCCCACTAGTCACTGCCTGCCACTCGGAAAAAGACCCGTTTATTCCAACATGCAATCCTCTATAACAGACTTCTAGCTGTGTGCTATCCTTTCTATAACGCTCCAGCCTATGTAACTTTTTTTTTGAATGGGTCGAGGGTCATTCCCTTTTTAAGCTAAACTCAAGAAAATGTGTTTTTGAGTTCCCACCCCGTCCCTCCCCCGTATAAACTGCAGTTTATTCTCTCTGTAATATTCTGAAAGGCTTTTTCTGTTCACCTGCCATTTTACAGTATGTAGCTAAGTGTCACAGTGACCCCCAGCAGAAAGCCGCTATATATAGAACTACACATTCAAACCAAACTAAACACTGACCACCTGTTTAAAATTAGCTTTACCTTAACTGCCATAAATAAATGTTAACAGTTTCTACTGGATAATTCCTCATGTGAGAAGTTTAACATTTGTCCTCACTTATCCCCTGACAGGTGTTTCTTAATTAAAACAGAAAATGCTGGAAATACTCAGCAGGTCAGGCAGCATCTGTGAAGAGAGAAACAGAGCTAACATTTCAGATCGATGACCCTTCATCAGAACTGTGTTTCTTAATTATGGCTGTGTAACTTTTCTAAAGTTTTGTGAGTCATTCAACTGAGTCTGGGAACTGGGGATCAGCCAGTGTGGAGTACTGTTGATATATGACCACACTTTATGGGGTGTGGGAGTGTAGTGGTTATGTTACTGGGCTAGCAATCCAAGGAATATGGAATTCATGGCAGCTTTGAGAATTCAAATTCAAGTTTAAAAAATCTGGAAATAAAAAGCTGGTATCAGTGAGAGTGACCATGGAGCTATCGGACTGTTGCAAAGATCCAGCTGGCTCGTTAATGCTTTTTAGGGAAGGAAATCTGCCGTTCTTACCTGGTCTGGCCGAGTATGTGACTCCAGTCCCACACCAATGTGGTTGACTCTTAAAGGCCTAGCAAGCCACTCAGTTGTATCAAACCGTAACAACTGTTCAAGAAGGCGGATCACCACCACCTTCTCAGGGCAACTAGGGATAGGCAATAAATGTTGGCCGTGCCAGCGACGCCTACATCCTGAGAATGAATAAAAGTGAATGCAGCTCAAAGCAATTCATTGGATAGACTGCTTTGAGACACCCCGAGATCATGATAAGGTATGAATGTGATTTCTTTCTTCTTTGTTGTTCTTGTTTAAAGGCTTGAGCCCTGATTTTAACTGGGGATGTGAGAGTGATGTGCGGGGGGCTGGAGCAACAGGAAATCCCCCATGAGGCCTGCGGCGGGAGACCCGAGAAAATGTAATGCCCAAACCTCATTTCCATTTTGGGGTTCAGATTCCCGCCCGAATCCGGCAGGGATTTCGGCAACAGGAGGCCACCGCTGGAGACCTGGTGTAACGGTTCCTGGCACAAGGTAAGTGGTGAGGTGGGAGTAAGGGTGGGGGGGGGGGGGCGGCTACCAGAGGAGATCAATATCGGTTGAGGTAACCTTTAAATTAGTTATAAAGAAAGATCAAACTTACCCCTATGGCTATGATCCGGCCTTCACATTTCACTGGCAGATCTGGCACTGGGCGTTGCAGCCAGAGTTAAAATAGTGTCGATGTCTGAATGGCATCATCGGACCCTGACATGTGGAGTGGTCAGTGGAGTGGAGTAGGTGGAGGACACAGCTGGGGAATGGAAAGAGAAAGAAACGGAAGGAGAAAAGAGCCCAGGAAGAGTTCTGAGCTGGAGCGGGGAACAGGATGGAGATTGTGGAAAATCATAGAATCATAGAAAGTTACAGCACAGAAGGAGGCCACTTCGACCCATCATGTCTGCGCCGGCCAACAAAGAGCTGTCCGGCCTAATCCCATTTCCCAGCTCTTGGTCCATAGCCCTGCAGGTTACACCATCCCAAGTGCACACCCAAGTACTTTTTAAATGTAGTTAGTGTTGTGTATGTAACCTGTTCCACCTTAAGAGAGCTTAAGCCTGTTCCACCTTAAGAGATGTACTACTTTCTCAGGCTGCTGTAGACGTAATACCAGGGGTGAACACACCGGTATATAAGCACTGTGCAGTAATCTTGTATTCAGTATAGTCCCTACCTCCAACCAGTAAAGACCTGTTTTTATTGTTACTCATTAGTCTGTGTCTTAATTAACTAAATAATTCACAGACTTAACACTGGCGACGAGTCAGGTTCTTACCCTGCGGCAGTTATTCCACGGCGGTTGAAGAGAGGTTTCAAACCTCACCACACACCACCCCACTGGAAGCGACAGGCATTAGGACCCTGAAGCCTCCATCAGCTTGTGAACCGGAGTAGAAGACAGGGCTGGGGAAGAGAGAGGTACAGGGCGATAGCGATCGGCAGATAAGGGCCGGGCCGCTTTGAAGTGAGGGGCGCAGCCAGGCCATCGATCGCAACCACCGATAAGGGCTGAAAGGGCAGCGGCTGCAGAAATTGAAGGCGCGAGAGCCGCGGTGCACAGCGCGGGCCATCGATCGCGATCGGGAGATAAGGGCTTTGGAGTGCGAGGCACAGCCGGGCCATCGATCGCAAGCACTGATAAGGGCCGGGCCGCTTTCAAGTGCGAGGCGCAGCCGGGCCATCGATCGCATCCGCTGATAAGGGCCGCACTCGGGCGATCGCGGCGAAGATAAGGGCCGCACTCGGCGGCTGAAGGGAGACGGCGTCAGGGGACGGGTGAAGACCGCCAAGCGCGGGAAAACCGCCATTTTGTGGGCGGAGGACGACGGCAAGAGCGGGAAGCCGCCATCTTTGATAACAAGTAAAGAAAATAAAATCTGAGAAATTGCAAATCTACAATGCCTAAACACGGGAATATTAGCACCTTTGATAGTGACCTCGAAGATTGGGCCATATATGTTGAAAGAGTAAAAAATTATTGTAAGGCCAATAAAATTCGTGACCAAGATAAAGCTCTAACATTATTAAATTTAATGGGTGCGAAGACATACGGGCAATTGAAACACCTGTTATCACCAGATGAACCGGCGGATAAGACGTTCGATGAGATTGTTACTGTCCTGAAAGATCATCTAAACCCCACGCCGCTGATGCTAGCGGAACAATTTAAATTTTACGACAGAAGGCAGCTACAGCATGAAAGCAATGCTGAATATTTGCTGGAATTGCGTAAATTAGCGAAATATTGCCAGTTTGGAACGGGACTGACAGATGCACTACGAGACAAATTTGTGTGTGGTTTATTTAAACAGGATACACAAAAGCGACTGCTCGAGGAGAATGAGCTGACGCTTGAGAAGGCGGTCACTATGGCAGCAGCACACGAAGCCGCAGCGAGAGGCACGGCAGTAATGCAGCTACGGTCACCGGAGCTCAGTGCACACAAATTGGGTGTGAGTTCTGTTAAATGTTATCGTTGTGGAAAGACAACACATGATCAGAACCAGTGTTGGTTTAAAAACCAAGAATGCAGAACATGTGGTAAGCTTGGACATATAGCTAGAGTATGCAGGTCAGGGAAGAAGACCAGCAACAAGAAGTCACCGCAAGGGAAATACGCAAAGGTACACAAGGTGGCCGAACAGGAGTCCGATTCAGATGCTAGCAGTAATGAACTGGCTGGCTTAAGCAGTATTGAACTGGCTAGCTTAAGGGTACTCAACATTGGTAAGGGTGCAGACCTCCAGACAATTTGGGTTACTCTTCAGATAGAAGGAGTCCAAGTAAAAATGGAATTGGACACTGGATCGGCATTGTCGGTCATGAATAAGAAAGATTACAGAAGGTTATTCCAACATATTCCCCTACAGGATACGGAAATTATATTGACAACCTACACGGGGCAGAGAGTGTACCCCATCGGGACAATAAAGGTTGCAGTGGCCAACAAGGGCGAAGGAAGTCAAATAATGGACTTATATGGTATACATGGATTTCAGTAAGGCCTTCGATAAAGTCCCGCACAGGAGACTGGTCAAGAAGGTAAGAGCCCATGGAATCCAGGGTGCCTTGGCACATTGGATACAAAACTGGCTTAGTGGCAGAAGGCAGAGGGTGATGGTCGAAGGTTGTTTTTGTGACTGGAAACCTGTGGCCAGTGGGGTACCACAGGGATCGGTGCTGGGTCCCTTGCTGTTTGTGGTCTACATTAATGACTTGGATATGAATGTAAAGGGTATGATCAGTAAATTCGCGGATGATACTAAAATTGGTAGGGTGGTAAATAGCGAGGAGGGTAGCCTCAGTCTGCAGAACGATATAGATGGGTTGGTCAGATGGGCGGAACAGTGGCAAATGGAATTTAACCCGGAAAAGTGCGAGGTGATGCACTTTGGGGGGTCTAACAAGGCAAGGGAATACACAATGAAGGGAAAGACCCTAGGCAAGACGGAGGGTCAGAGGGATCTGGGTGTGCAGGTACACAGATCCCTGAAGGCGGCGGAACAGGTGGATAAGGTGGTAAAAAAGGCATATGGGATACTTGCCTTCATTAGCCGAGGCATAGAATATAAGAGCAAGGAGGTTATGATGGAGCTGTATAAAACACTGGTTAGGCCACAGCTGGAATACTGTGTGCAGTTCTGGTCGCCACACTACAGGAAAGATGTGATCGCGTTAGAGAGGGTGCAGAGGAGGTTCACCAGGATGTTACCAGGGCTGGAGCGCTTCAGCTATGAAGAGAGACTGGGCAGATTGGGTTTGTTTTCCTTGGAGCAGAGGAGGCTGAGGGGGGACATGATTGAGGTGTACAAAATTGTGAGGGGCATAGATAGGATGGATGCTGAGGAGCTTTTCCCCTTAGTAGAGGGGTCAATAACTAGGGGGCATAGATTCAAGGTAAAGGGCGGGAGGTTTAGAGGGGATTTGAGAAAGAACTTTTTCACCCAGAGGGTGGTTGGAGTCTGGAACTCACTGCCTGAAAGGGTTGTGGAGGCAGAAACCCTCACAACATTTAAGAAGCATTTGGATGAGCATTTGAAATGCCATAGCATACAAGGCTACGGGCCAAATGCTGGAATATGGGATTAGATTAGACAGGGCTTGATGGCCGGCATGGACACGATGGGCCGAAGGGCCTCTATCCGTGCTGTATTACTCTATGACTCTATGACTCTATATGTGCTACCGGAGGGAGGTCCACCACTACTAGGCCGGGAGTGGTTTAGAAACATAAATATGGACTGGCATTCGCTAAAAGCCATAAAGAGTGAGAACTCGGTGCAGATAATCAGCCCAGACTCTAGAACTGATGATGGTAAGACCAACCCATGTGCAAAAGACAAAGTTTCAGCACAGAATTCCACTGAGCAACAACAACATAGTTTAACAGAGAATTCTGAGTCTGTCAAGTCTACTGATATGCACATTTTTGAGGGACACTGGGCTCGAACTCAACTCCATTTCAAACTACAACAGCAATTAGAACAAATGATTCGCCGTTTTGAGCAAGAGATGAATGAAATAAAAAAGTTCTTTGTTACAGAGTGGGAGAATCTGGAAAGGCAACAGAAGCAACTGATGGAGAAAATGGAGCAGGAGCACACCAACCATCTGCGCAAGGAGGCCGAACGAATCAAAGCTGATTCAGGTTCTGAAGGTGCGTGCCATAATCTGGTGTCAGAAGAGTTAACGGTCAGCCAACTCCTTCATATGCTGAGGGACAAGACTCTGAAATGGGACAAACTTGAACACGAGCTGCGATCTTCAAAGGAAAAGGGTTCGGAGCTCTCAAAAGTCATTGAGATGGCTGATGTGACGACACAGACTGAAACGACTGCAACAGAGCAGCCATTGGATGCCAAAAGTACGCTGACTCACGTCAAAGTAGAACAACAGACCGCTGAAACAGCTGCTCCGGTAGAGGGATTGCATAGTCCGATCAATCAATCTCCAAAGGAAGTTGAAGTATTAAAATCACAAATGAGGTCACTAGTAAATGACTTGCTGAAAGCCCAGAAAAAGCTGGATGCAGAGGTACACATGAAGAAGTCTCTTCAGGAAAGATGTCTGGATTTGGAACAAGAGCTGGCTAACGTCCAGCTGGGTATGGAGGAAATAGACGACCCTCTCACTGGTCTAGCTCAGGACGACACCGAATATTACCATGACCTGGTGGACGACACCGAATATTACGATGTCCTGTCCTGCCCAGCTTGTAACTTCGACTCCCAAAGTGCAGAAATCATGGAGGAGCACCAAAAGTCTACGGAACATCGGGAGAAGCTGGCTCTACGACGGAAACAGGAGGAAGAGAAGGAGGAACTGCGCATGCAGCTGGCAGCTGTGGCAGCTGACAATGGAGCCCAGAGAGTCTCCAAGAAGCAGAAAAGGAAAAGTAAAAACAGAAGATGACCCATCTGAACCATTATCACCTCTACCAGATCACACACGTGGTCCCTCCGAACGGAGCCAAATCAGTTCGGAAGTTCAAGCTGTTAAATCCATGAAAGGACTATTGAATGAGTAACGTGAACCGACTACACCACAGAGATTGAATCTGTGAACTGTTTTCCGCAGAGACTGAATCTGTGATATGTTACGTTAAACATGAAGTTATATATGTATATATGTTATTACGTTATGTTAAATGGGGGGATGACTATAAAGCTAAGAAGGGAGGAGTGTTGTGTATGTAACCTGTTCCACCTTAAGAGAGCTTAAGCCTGTTCCACCTTAAGAGATGTACTACTTTCTCAGGCTGCTGTAGACGTAATACCGGGGGTGAACACACCGGTATATAAGCACTGTGCAGTAATCTTGTATTCAGTATAGTCCCTACCTCCAACCAGTAAAGACCTGTTTTTATTGTTACTCATTAGTCTGTGTCTTAATTAACTAAATAATTCACAGACTTAACAGTTAGGATTCCTGCCTCTACCACCCTTTCAGGCAGTGAGTTCCAGACCCCCACCACCCTCTGAAAAATCCCAAATACGGCGGTAAAGGAGAAAGACAGCGGAGAATGTGGAGGAGATGAATGTTTAATTGGTGGAGTCTCCAGGGCAATGGTGGAGGGTTGTGAAGCTTAATTAGGGCCTGTAGTTTATGTGTGGGGGAGGCTGAACAGCTAAAGTGAAAGGTGGGGGAGGGGAGAAAGGGAAACTAAATACATATAAGTTATTAAAAAGAATGAGGGAGAGGAGAGCAAGCCTTTAAGTAAAGAGAAAGCCAGTAGGCTGATGACAATGGCCACACTAGTCTGTGACCAAAATTGGTGAGATTAAACTGGCGGCGAGCGCGAACGCCTCAGGAATGCTGCAGTAAGTGCTCGACCGCCATTTTAACCATCCGCCCTGTTCCTGCCAGGCGAGCAGGATTAAAAAACGGGCCGTTGAATTCTGTGTGGGTAGCAAGGTGTTAACTAGTCCTAGCCATGCCAAATAACAGGTTTAGGTCAGTTTGTGCTCAGCTTTAGTCTTCTTAGACTTCCTGCTTCTCACAGTTGTAGGTCTGAATATCTTTATAACAAAAGTATGATTGAATATTCTCCCCTGCCATTTTTATCCTATAGCTTTCCGGGATGGCTCACAATGCACTGAATGATGCACCTGGAGCCTTTGTTAGATTGACCTGTGCTTTATATTGACTTCATATTGTGAAAAATAGTGTAATGACAGCTATTTTTTCCAAAGCTGAAATCATTGTCATTAAGTTGCAATGGTGCATTGATATTTTATTGTAAATTTTCTCTAATTTAGCGCAGTTTCATTTTGTGTTGTCCTGTTTCCCATTTTCTCATTAATTTCTGGATTTTTTTTGTTCTAATGTTTTAGGCAGGTGCACTGATGACTAAGCGCATTAAGGCAGTGAGTAGCTGAGTCATGCAGTCCAGGGAAGTCCCGGTTTGATAGCTGGTCTGTGCTGACCTAGTTGTTCTCAGTCAGGCTGACAGTAGGAGATGCCAACGGGCCTCAGTGGCCCTGGATTAATGACGGGATGTTTCGAGTGTGTGATATGCTCTGCATAAATTAGTTGGATAGCTTTGGGACCAAATTTGATACTTATGGAACTCGAATGTTGAATTCTGCTTGAAGGAACGACATCTTGCACCTTCCTTCATTGATGGTAGCTGTAAAAAGTCAAACTGCTTGTGCTGGCTGAGTGACTGGGGGGTCATTTTGATTTTGTGCGATTGCGGGAAACGGGCAACAGCGGGTCGGCAGCCCGTCTTACATCTCTCCTGATTCTTATTTCCATTGAACATAAGAACATAAGAAATAAGAGCAGGAGTAGGCCATACGGCCCCTCGAGCCTGCTCTGCCATTCAATAAGATCATGGCTGATCAACAGAGAGTAATATTGGGCGGGGCATAAAGCCTACGTTCCTCCCGATCCCCGTGGGTTTCCCGCCCAGCGAGTTAGGTTAAAATCACCCCCAATGATACAACATCAAGCACTGAATCTCCTTCCCTGCCCTTCAAAGTATTGTATTCAATAGATTTCTGGTGTCACCGAGTATGTTTCAGCCGGAATGCATCTTTTCTGGATCTGCGAGTGACATCATGTGGAAGCTCCAGTGAGCTGGCCTGCGGTACAGCCCTCCACCTTTTCTATCAAAGAAATCATACCTATTTATAAGGAAGCCTGTGTAATGTGATTTAGTTGATAGATTAAAAAATATATAATTTAGCAATAAATTCCGATTTACCGATAAGTTCACAATATAGGTTTAGGTTACGATGGCCATTCAACACATCTTTTCAGAATGACAGCATAAACTGTTTTACATTTACAGCATCTAGGCCTAGAAATTCGTTTGCCCCCGAAAACGGGCACGGGGATCGCGAGGCGCTAACAACGCGCCCGTTCGGAGGACTGCAGGCAGCACGTGAACCTTATGCTGCCTGCTCATTTCCATGATTGTGGCGTTCAGCCCAGCACTGAATGCGCTGCTGAGTGGCTGAATCCTCAGCAGGGGGCCCAAGTTCGTGCGAGGCTAGGACCAATTAAAGCTAGCCTGCACAACTTAAAGGCAGTCTGCACCTCTTAAAAGGGAGGTGCATTCTGCCTGCAGCAAATCATTGAATCAAAATCAATTAATAATGGCACAACAGGGGAGACAGCATGCACCAAGATTCTCCGATACAGTACTGGAGGCCTTGGTGCAGGAGGTCAATAGGAGGAGAGAGGTCCTCTTTCCACAGGGGGCTAGGAGGCCTTCCAGGCAACAAATCAAAGTACAGTGGGAGCAGATAACCACTGTGGTGAATGCCAGCAGTGTAGCCCCGAGGACGTGGACACAGTGCAGGAAGAAGCCTCACACACTGCTCAATTCACCACACCCCCATCACTCACCAACCAACAATCTCTATCAATCACGATTCATACCTCACATTCACATGCTCCATCTCACCCTCACAAACTTACCACTGTTGCAAGCCTCACACCCCCATCTCACAGCTTGCAGACACTGTCAGCTATTCAATCATGACAGGCACATCACCCAGACACATTGCACCACACTCACTGACACACTTCCCTTTCTCTTTCAGGAAAAGGGGCGCATAACCAGTGCCAGTAGAACCTAACTGGTGGGCAGCAGGCTCGTCTGCAATACCTCCCCCCTTGGAGGAGACGGTGCTGGCTATTCTTGGGAGGGGCATGGCTGAGCCCATGGGCAGCAGCAGGGCTGACAGAGTACAAGATGCTGGTATCCTCAATCGTTATCCTCCTTCTCACATCCCACTTCCCCCTCATCCCACAATCTCTTCTGATTTAAAAGCTGCACATGGTGTAAGCATGCAGCTCTTGTTTTCCCCACCCTCCACTCAGCACAATCCTACCCTTGTGCCTTTCTCATTTCAGAGACCCAAGAAATCTAATCTGCCTAGCCAGTGGTTGTAGAAGAAGAGGGAGAGGAGAGTGATGAAGAAGAAGAAACACCGTCACTCGACCTGACAGTCGCAGCCACCAGCTCAGACACTGGTAGCTTACAGGCGGGATCTGCACGTGTATAGTCACCAGGCATGAGTGGGCTGCAGCCAGGGCAAGAGGAAAGATTCATCCTCAGTTGCAAATTGAAAGTAACATTTAGCTATTTTTTATTCATTCACGGGATGTGGGTGTCACTGGCAAGGCCAACATTTATTACTGTAGTGTATGTACCTTTAAGAGAGAACTACTTTTACAGCTCCTGTATACTGTAGTACCGGCAGTGACCACACCTGTATATAAGCCTGGAGCATGCCTCTGTACCCCAGTCTTGAGACGACCCTACTCCAGTAAATACCTGTTGATTGTTAAGTTACAGCATCCGTGTGGTTATTGAAAAACATCCTACTCTCAGAATCATGGATCTAACAGTGGCGACGAGTGTCGATTCGAATCTACCTGCAACTCTGCATTTCCCTTCGAGGATTCGCTCCGGAGGGTGGTGGAAGAAAGTCGAGGCCAGAAGCACGGGCGTCGACCACGAGCAACCGCCCAGTCGTCCGGCAGAGAGTGAACATCGCAGGGGAGGCTGTTGAGAGCCGGGCTTGGTTCCCCAGCCACGACGATCAGCAACAGACTGATGACAGGTACAGCGCAGACCCTTCCCGGACAGCGGCGGCTGGAGCCGACCGACGGCGGAGAAAAAGCCGAGCAGCGTCGATGGGGTAAGATAGAGGGTGAAGCGCACAGGGCGCAGCCGGGGGTTGAAAACCGAGCGGCGTCGAGGAAAAACAAAACGGAGAGAGGGAAAAGCAGCAGCCAGGTTCAGGACCGAGCGGTGGAAACGGGAAAGGCACAGAAAAAAAAAAATGCACAGAGCACAGCCAGGGCTCAAGGGCTGAACATTGTCCATGGGGAGAAGAAGGGAGAGTGCGGGAGACGCCATTGAGCCGCGGAGAAGAAGGAAGAGCGCGGGAGACGCCATTTTTAGAAGCCGCAGCGGAGAAGAAGGGCGAGCGCGGGAAGGAAGGTAAGCGCGGGAGATGCCATTTTGTGCCAGCGGAGAAGAAGAGGAAGCACGGGAGATGCCATTTTTGACAGTTAAATCACACCCAGGGATGCCAAAGAGTGGCAGTATCTCTACGTTCGACAATGAAGTTGAAGATTGGGCGACATATGTGGAACGTATTGAGGTGTACTGCAGGGCGAATGAAGTGCCAGATGCTAGGAAAGCACTGGTTTTGTTGAATTCCATGGGTGCAAAAACTTATGGGTTACTGCGAAACCTAATAACCCCAGAGAAGCCTGTGAACAAGAATTTCGAAAGCATAGTAGAAATCCTACAGGACCACTTAAACCCCACACTGCTGCTGATAGCAGAACGATTTAAGTTCCATAAAAGGAACCAATGCAAAGACGAAAGCAATGCTGAGTACTTAACGGAACTGCACAAGCTATCGAAACACTGCCAGTTTGGAGTGGGACTAGCAGATACGTTAAGGGACAAGTTTGTGTGTGGGCTGCAAAGTGAAGGAACCCAGAAACGGCTTCTATCAGAAAAGGATCTTACGCTGGACAAGGCTTTTAGTATGGCAGTATCACACGAAGCAGCCGCAAGGAGCGCTGCAGAGATACAACGGAGACCGCAACAATATGGCACCAATGAAATGTCCTATGGAACAGGGAAGTGCTATCGCTGCAGCAGAACAACACACGACCAGAAGGATTGTTGGTTCAAGGACCAAGTGTGCAGACAGTGTGGAAAAGCAGGGCACATAGCAAGAGTCTGCAGGTCTGGGAAGAAAACCAACAGTAAGAAATCTCCACAGGAGAGGTACAAAAAGGTACACAAGGTGATGGACAGTAGTTCAGACGAACAGAAAAGTGACACAGACTCCGGAAGCAAGGAGCTGGGTTGTCTGAAACTACATAAGGTAACCAAAATGGAGGATCACCAGACTATCTGGGTTACACTCAAGATAGACGGAGTCCAAGTGAAAATGGAATTGGACACAGGATCAGCCCTAACAGTCATAAACCAAAGGGGCGACAAGCGGCTATTTTCACATATACCCTTGAAAGCTACAGAGATTGTCTTGAAGACGTACACGGGGCAAAAAGTCTACCCCAAAGGGAAAATAAGGGTGAAAGTGATATATAAAGGCCAGGAAATACCTAAAATGGACATATATGTATTGCCAGATGGAGGACCACCAGTGCTAGGACGTGAATGGATCCGGAAGATACAATTACATTGGCATTCCATACAGGCACTGAAGGTTGAGGCCAAAAAGGATGACGATGTCACACCTGGACGACTGTCAAAAATGCTAACTGACGCAAAAGAAGTGTTCCAGGAGGGACTCGGAACACTAAAAGGCATAACAGCAACGATTAAAATAGAGGAAAATGCAAGCCCAAAGTTTCTTAAGGCCAGACCAGTGCCTTATGCGATCAGACCAGCTGTCGAAGCAGAGCTGGAAGGGTTGGAACGTTCAGGAGTACTGTCCAAAGTAGACTGGAGCGAGTGGGCTACACCCATCGTTCCTGTAATGAAGAGGTCGTTGAGTAATACGCCTGGGGAACCAAAGAAGGTCCGCATCTGTGGGGATTTTAAGGTGACAGTGAACCCAGTCCTTCACACGGTACAATGTCCGCTTCCACGAATTGAGGATATTTTCGCCTCGCTATCTGGAGGTAAACGCTTCACCAAAATTGATCTAGCCCAGGCGTACTTGCAAATGGAGGTAGAAGAAGCCTCGAAACAATACCTTACGATTAACACTCATAAAGGTCTCTATCAATACAACCGGCTGGTGTTCGGGGTAGCTCGGCTCCGGCTATTTTGCAAAGGGCGATGGATCAAGTCCTGCAAGGGATTCCAGGGACCCAGTGTTATTTGGACGACATCCTGGTCATGGGCGAAAATGACAGTGATCACCTCGCCAACTTGGAGAAGGTGCTCACCAGATTAAAGGAATATGGGCTACGAGCTAATCGCCACAAGTGCGAGTTTTTCCAGAAGCAGATCTCGTATTGTGGCCACGTCATCGATGAAGAGGGGTTACATAAGTCCCCTGAAAAGATTGAGGCAGTAGTCAAGGCTCCAGCACCGGAAAATGTGTCACAACTGAGGTCATTCCTCGGGCTGGTAAACTACTACCATAAGTTCTTACCAAATTTGTCCACGGTATTACACCCACTGAACACCCTACTGCAAACAGGGGTACCATGGAAGTGGAATGACGAATGTAGATGAGCTTTCCAGAAGTGTAAAGAATTGATCACATCTAAAGAGGTGTTGGCCCATTTCAACCCAGCACTACCAATTCATTTGGCATGTGATGCATCACCCTATGGTATTGGAGCGGTGCTGTCGCACAAATTCCCAGACGGGTTGGAGAGGCCAGTAGCCTTTGCGTCTCGGTCACTAACCTCAGCCGAATGCAACTACGCCCAGATTGACAGGGAGGCCCTCAGCCTAGTATGGGGAGTAAAAAAATTCAACCACTATCTGCATGGGCAGAAGTTCACCTTGCTGACTGACCACCAACCACTTGTCTCCATCTTTAATCCTAAGAAGGGCGTTCCAGTGATGACTACACAACGGTTACAAAGATGGTCCCTGTTTCTAGGGGCAAATCAATATGAAATAGAATATAAAGGCACGAAACAGCATGGAAACGCTGATGGGCTATCGCGCCTGCCACTGCCTACTGTGGAGGAAGCACCAGCAGTGGACCCTAGCGAGATATTTTATTCGTCAATAATTGAACGATTGCCAGTAACGAACGCGGATATTGAGAAGGAGACCCGCAATGATCCGACGCTGTCTCGGGTATATGATTTGACGGTGAGGGGATGGCCAACACATGGCGACTCACTGTTGCCAGCATTCTCATCCAGAAGAGAACAGCTGTCAGTATGCCAGGGGACAGTGATGTGTGGATCCAGAGTGGTGATTCCACCCAAGTTAAGGGAGAGAGTGCTCAATGAGCTACATGAAGGTCATCTGGGGGAGTGAAAATAAAAAGCCTTGCTAGGGCTTATGTGTGGTGGCCGGGAATCGATCAACAAATCGAAGACCTAACCAAGAGCTGCTCAGGATGCCAGAAGGTCCAAAATGCACCACCACATGCCCCTCTACACCCATGGGAGTGGCCCTCCTCTCCATGGCAACGGGTGCATATTGATTTTGCTGGTCCATTCATGGACTCAATGTTCTTAATAGCAGTGGATGCTCATTCGAAGTGGCCTGAGGTGATAAAAATGTCCTCAACCACTACAGAGAAAACGATTGCAGTCCTATGGACCATATTTGCCAGAAACGGCTTGCCAGAGCAGATTTGCTCTGATAATGGACCACAGTTTGTGTCCGAAGAATTTCGAAAATTTATGAGAAGGAATGGGGTAAGGCATTACACATCCGCCCCGTATCATCCAGCCACAAATGGATTGGCTGAGAGGTTCGTACAAACCTTTAAGAAGGCGATAAAGGCCATGTGCGACAATGAAATTCCACTACAGCATAAGGTGGACAATTTCTTATTAGCCTACCGAAACACGACACATGCAGTTACCAACCAGACCCCGGCCATGATGTTCTTTAACCGAAGGTTGCGATCTCGTCTGGACTTGCTTAGACCAAGTGTGCGAAGAAATGTTGAGGATAAACAATTCCAGCACATCAATGAGAAGCCGACAAGGAGCTTCAATGTAGGACAACCAGTCTTGGCCCGTGACTACCGAACAGAGAAATGGCAACCCGGAACGATATGCACAAGGCAGGGGCCATTAATGTACACAGTGGATGTCGGGGAGAACATTGTGAGATGCCACATTGATCAGATCTTAGCGTCACAGGAACGAGTCAACCCCATGTCTTGTGTACCTGGGGATGAACCCGACATACCGGTAGCATCTACCTCCGAACCAGTAGCAGTGGAACCCGATGAACTAACCGATGAAAAGGGGCCAGAATCGCCTCCGCACCAAGAACAAGACCCTCAGGAAAGGCGCTATCCCGAAAGGATCAGGAAGCCGCCCCAAAGACTGAATCTATAAATGGACTATTGTTGTTTAATGTACATGTTAAAGTGTTAATTGTTATTTGAATTTTATGGGTACTACTAATCTAAAAGGGGAGGAATTGTAGTGTATGTACCTTTAAGAGAGAACTACTTTTACAGCTCCTGTATACTGTAGTACTGGCAGTGACCACACCTGTATATAAGCCTTGAGCATGCCTCTGTACCCCAGTCTTGAGACGAACCTACTCCAGTAAATACCTGTTGATTGTTAAGTTACAGCATCCGTGTGGTTATTGAAAAACATCCTACTCTCAGAATCACGGATCTAACAATTACCATCCCTAATAATCCTTGAGAAGGTGGAGGTGAGCCGCCTTCTTAAACCGCTGCAGACCATTTGGTGAAGGTACTCCTACAGTGCTGTTAGGGAGGGAGTTCCAGTATTTTGACCCAGCGACGATGAAGGAACGGCCGATATACTTCCAAGTCAGGATGGTGTGTAAGTTGGAAGGGAACTTGCAGGTGGTGGTGTGCCAATGCTCCTGCTGCCCTTGTACTTCTAGGTGGTAGAGGTCACGGGTTTGGGAGGTGCTGTCGAAGAAGCCTTGGTGAGTTGCTACAGTTCTTATTGTAGATGGTACACGCTGCAGCCACAGTGCACTGGTGGAGGAGGGAGTGAATGTTTAAGGTGGTGGATGGGGTCCAAATCAAGCAAGCTGCTTTGTCTTGGATGGTGTTGAGCTACTTGAGTGTTGTTGGAGCTGCACTCATCCAGGCAAGTGGAGAGTATTCCATCACACTCCTGACTCATGCCTTGTAGATGGTGGAAAGGCTTTGAGGAGTCAGGAGGTGAGACACTCGCCGCAGAATTCCCAGCCTCTGGCCTGCTCTTGTAGCCACAGTAATTATATGGCTGGTCCAGTTAAGTTTTTGGTCAATGGTGACCACCAGGATGTTGATGGTGGGGGATTTGGCGACGGTAATGCTATTTAATGTCAAGAGGAGGTGGATAGACTCTCTCTTGTTGGAGATGGTCATTAACTGGCACTTGTTTGGTGTGAATGTTACTTGTCACTTATCAGCCCAAGCCTGAATGTCGTCCAGGTTTTGCTGCATGCGGGCATGGACTGCTTCATTATCTGAGGAGTTGTGAATGGAACTGAACACTGCGCAATCATCAGCGAACATCCCCAAATCTGACCTTATGAGGGAGGGAAGGTCATTGATGAAATAGCTGAAGATGGTTGGTCCTAGGACATTGCCCTGAGGAACTCCTGCAGCGATATCCTGGGGCTGAGATGATTGGAACTCCAACAACCACAACCATCTTCCTTTGTGCTAGGTATGACTCCAGCCAGTGGAGAGTTTTCCCCCCGATTCCCAATTAATAAGCTATAATCGATTTCCTTGCTCTGCATGTTAGGATTCAAATATGGTGGCGCTTGACATTCAGCGTTTCCTGCCAGTAATATCCGCAATTGGTAAAATGTTCACCTGAGCATTGTTCAGATGCACCACTGCCTTTGGTTCTGTTCACTTTGAGGAACCGAGTAACAGCCAGCTCTTAGCTTAAAGGTGGCTTCAAAAGAATGCTGAGCATTGATGTGCTGCATTATCTGTACATGTTGAGTGCTTTCTCTATAAAGGTCAGGAGTTCTTAGAGGCACTTACCCGAAAGACATTGCACCTATTTGAAGTGAAATATAGGATTGAGTATAGATCTCAGATCAGGAAGGTGGAACACTAATTTCCTCTTACCCAAGAACTCTTAAATTCAAAATGAAAACACCTTGTGAACTATACTTTGTCTAAATTCACCTTTATCGCTGTGGCTGTGATTTATTTGATCTTATTTCTTTCAATTTTTTTTAACTAGACTGAAATTGTAGAACTGGCATTTTCAGCTCCAGGTCAATCATTTCTTTCTTGTTTTGTTTTTTCTTCTGGCCCTCGCCCTCCTCTGATGAAAGCATTGACTCGTTGCTGCAGTATGGTACCATGCACACCAGATATCACGTGGCACCTCACGACATGCGCACTTTCAGCAGGGTTGCTGGATAATCACCAAAGGGGGCGATTTTCACTTGGGAAAGATCGGCGTTAACGGGGCGGGAAGGACCTAAAAATGGGGTGGGTAGCCTTCCCGCCCTGTTAACCCCAGCATTTGGCCCGCTGTAACTTTCACAGAGGCCCATGCCTGACAACAGCAGGACTCCTCGCTCCCCTGTAAATCGGAGTCCCAATGACAGAGCTTGCGACGGGAACGCTCCTTCCGTGTGTACGGGAGTTCCAATCGGGAAACGGACAGAAATGTTTTTAAGCAAAGCAGGCGCACTCCTTCTGGCTCCGAAATAAATACTATGGGCCGCTGCTGGCCCAGTCTCACCACCCCTGCCCCTCGACATCGCCCTTCACCCCTCCATTGTTGGAGATGCATCATCTAAAATTTCATAGAGTTTGCAGCACAGAAAAGGCCAATTAGCCCAACTGGTCTATGCCAGTGTTTATGCTCCACACGAGCCTCCTCCTAACCTACTTCATCTCACCCTATCAGCATATCCTTTTATTCCTTTCTCATTTATGTACCTATCTACCTTCCCCTTAAATGCATCTATGTTATTCGCCTCAACTACTTCTTGTAGTGAGTTCCACATTCTAACCACTCTCTGGGTAAAGAAGTTTCTTCTGAATTCCTTATTGGATTTATTAGCGACTCTTTTATATTGAAGGCCTTTAGTTTTGGACTCCCCCACAAGTGGAAACATCTTCTCTATGTCTAACCTATCAAACCCCTTCACAATTTTGAAGGCCTCTATTAGGTCACCTCTCAGTCTTCTCCTTTCTAGAGAAAAGGGCCCTAGCTTGTTCAGTCTTTCCTGATAGTTATAACCTCTCAGTTCTGGTATCATCCTTGTAAATCTTGTTTGCACCTTCTCTAGTGCCTCTATAACCTTTTTATATATGGGGACCGGAACTGGGAATAGTACTCGAAGTACACTAGCTGCAGTTGGATGGATAGGAGTGGGACCATGCAAGGTCAGTTCCACGTTGCTGGATAATGGATGAGTGCTGATGGAGGAGGATGGCTCAGTCCACCCTACCAAAGGTTGCAGAGAGGTCAAGGAGGACAAGAAGGGATAACGCACCATGGTCACAGTCACAGAAGATGCCATTCATGACTTTGTCCAGGGTCACCTCAGTGCTGTGCAAAGAGTGGAAAAGCTCAAAAAATAAGATTCAGGATAGAAAAAAACCCCAAAATGAATAAATTAAAAACCAGAGAGATTGAGGGTAGAAGAGAGAACTGAGTTAAAAGAGAGAGGACGGGAACGGTAGCACAGTGGTAGCGTTACTGGGCTAGTAATCCCGAGGCCTAGACTAATGATCCGGAGACGCAAGTTCAAATCCCACCATGGCAGCTGGGGAATTTAAATTCAGTTAATTAAATAAATCTGGAATAAAAAGCTTGTGTCATTAATGGTGACCATGAAACTATCGGATTGTCGTAAAAACCCATCTGGTTCACTACTGTCCTTTAGTGAAGGAAATCTGTACGGCAATGTGGTTGACTCTTAAATGGCATTGACCTCGGCACCGGCTATGGACATGACAATGGCACACCCAGCCCAGTCGACCCTGCATCATTGAGGATGGGATAATCATCATCTGGGGATCTATGCCAATTGGGAGAGCTGTCCCACAGACTAGTCAAGCAATAGCCTGTCATAGTCACAGAATCATACCTTTCAGCCAATGCCTCAAACTCCTCCATCACCATCCCTGTGTATGTCCTGTCTAACGGCAGGACAGAGTCGGGAAGGAGTGGCCCTGGGAGTCTCATTGACTCCGGACCCTGTCAAGCATGGGCAAGGAAACCTCCTGCTGATTACCTCCCTCAGCTGATGAATCCATGTTGAACACCACTTGGAAGAAGCACTGAGAGTAGCAAGGGCACAGAATGTACTCTGGGTGGGGGACTTCAATGGTGGGGAGAGAACCAACACGAGGGAAAAACCTACTTGATCTCATCCTCGCCAATCTACCTGTCGCAGATGCATCTGTTCATGACAGCGTTGGTAGACAAAGTCCTGTCTTCACACTGAGGATACCCTCCATTGTGTTCTGTGGTACTACCACCGTGCTAAATGGGATAGAGTCAGAACAGATTTAGCGGATCAAAACTGGGCATCCAAGAGGCGCTGTGGGGCATCAGCAGCAGCAGAATTGTATTCCATCACAATCTGTAACCTCATGGCTCGGCATATCCCTCACTCTATCACTACCATCAAGCCAGGGGACCAATCCTGGTTCAATAAGGAGTGTAAAAAAGCATGCCAGGAGCAGCACCAGGCGTACCTAAAAATGAGGTGCCAACCTGGAGAAGCTGCAACACAGGACTACATGCATGCTAAAAAGTGGAAGCAGCATGCTATAGATAGGGCTAAGCGATCCCACAACCAACGGATCAGATCAAAGCTCTGCAGACCTGCCACATCCAGTCATGAATGGTGGTGGACCATTAAACAACTAACAGGAGGAGGAGGCTCCATGAATATCCCCATCCTCAATGATGGTGGAGCCCAGCACGCGGGTGCAAAAAGACAAGGCTGAAGCGTTTGCAACCATCTTCAGCCAGAAGTGCCGAGTGGATGATCCATATCAGCCTGAGGTCCCCACCACCACAGAAGCCAGTCTTCAGCCAATTCGATTCACTCCATGTGATATCAAGAAACGGTTGAGTGCACTGGATACAGCAAAGGCTGTGGGCCCCGACAACATCCCAGCTGTCGTACTGAAGACTTGTGCTCCAGAATTAACCGCGCCTCTAGCCAAGCTGTTCCAGTACAGCTATAACACTGGCATCTATCCAACAATGTGGAAAACTGCCCAGGTATGTCCTATCGACAAAAAGCAGGACAAATCCAATCCGGCCAATTACCACGCCATCAGTCTACTCTCAATCATCAGCAAAGTGATGGAAGGTGTCGTTGACAGTGCTAGCAAGCGGCACTTACTCACCAATAACCTGCTCACTGATGCCCAGTTTGGGTTCCGCCAGGACCACTCGGCTCCAGATGTCATTACAGCCTTGGTCCAAACATGGACAAAAGAGCTGAATTCCAGAGGGGAGGTGAGAGTGACTGCCCTTAACATCAAGGCAGCATTTAACTGAGTGTGGCATCAAGGAGCCCTAGTAAAACTGAAGTCAATGGGAATCGGGGGAAAAACTCTCCACTGGCTGGAGTCATAACTAGCACAAAGGAAGATGGTTGTGATAGTTGGAGGTCAATCATCACAGCCCCAGGACATCGCTGCAGGAGTTCCTCAGGGCAGTGTCCTACGCCCAACCATCTTCAGCTGCTTCATCAATGACCTTCCCTCGATCATAAGGTCAGAAGTGGGGATGTTTGCTGATGACTGCACAGTATTCAGTGCCATTCGCAACTCCTCAGAGGATGAAGCAGTCCGTGCCCGCATGCAGCAAGACCTGGACGACATTCAGACTTGGGCTAATAAGAGGCACGTAACACAAATGCCACACAATGACTATCTCCAACAAGCGAGCCTCTAACCACCACCCCTTGACATTCAACGGCATTACCATTGCTGAATCCCCCACCATCAACAGCCTGGAGGTCACCATTGACCAGAAACCTAACTGGACCAGCCACATAAATACTGTGGCAACAAGAGCAGGTCAGAGGCTGAGTATTCTGCGGTGAGTGTCTCACCTCCTGACTCCCCAAAGCCTTTCCACCATCTACAAGGCACAAGTCAGGAGTGTGATGGAATGAGTGGATGAGTGTTGCTCCAATAACACTGAAGAAGCTCGACACCATCCAAGACAAAGCAGCCAGCTTGATTGGTTCCCCATACACCACCTTAAACATTCACTCCCTCCACCACCTACGTACCGTGGCTGCAGTGTGTACCATCTACAAGATGCACTGCAGCAACTTACCAAGGCTTCTTCAGCAGCACCTCCCAAACCTGCGACCTCTTCCACCTAGAAGGACAAGGGCAGCAGGCACATGGGAACACCACCACCTGCAATTTCCCCTCCAAGTCACACACCATCTTGACTTAGAAATATATCGCTGTTTCTTCATCGTCGCTGGGTCAAAATCCTGGAACTCCCTCCCATAACAGCACTGTGGGAGTACTTTCACCACACGGACTGCAGCGGTTCAAGAAGACAGCTCACCACCACCTTCTCAAGGGCAACTAGGGATGGGCAATAAATGCTGGCCTTGCCAGCGATGCCCACATCCCATGAACGAATAAGAAAAAAAAACGGACAGAGAAAGCAGAACTTGTGTTAATTGTTTATTTTCCAATAAAGCTGCATTTCAAGTATATTTTGTACATTAGGATTAACATACGGTAATAAAGTTACACCTGACATGTTAGTAGCTGTAACATTAGTGCTTCTTTCAGAGTAACGGTGTGCAAGATAAAACCTTGCAAATCAGCCAACACAAAAGAGACTGTCATTTCCCTGGAACCACCTACGGATTAAACAATTAACGTGCTTGCAAACATTAATACCTATTAAAAATACTCGCATGTGTATATATTTGCTAAATCAGCTCTGGTTCAACTACTTTACAGGCAAGTACAAATTACAATATACAGTATTGTACAATTCCCCTTCTCAACAGTTCTGCTAAATCAAATAGCCTGCTTACATCTGCACCATCTCAGCTTCTTACCCTAATCTTCAGGTAGCAGATTACTCAAAGGTTGTGGAGCCGGAAACCTCTAGATTCCATTTGTCAACCTGTGTCACAAAGACACCATTATAGAACTTTAATCCATTTCTGTATCATCTAAATGATATTACCAAAAAGCTTGTTTAAGTTAATATAGCACTTTACATTTTTAGACGTATGAAGGTTTCTCTGAGTCTATAGATTAGATCCAAAGTGATTGGCTAGCAGGTCTATCTTTGAGATGTCAGTTATGATATCAGTCTCTCGTTATTTAATAACGCACATTTTACCGTAAAGTTCAAACAAAGATGAGCCGACATGTTTCATTAAACCCACAATGAAAATGAAAAAACAGCCACAGTGATTCATTTCCCAGTGAAAGTTTTGAAGTCATTGTTGGAATTAGTGCTTTAATGCAAGAGGCTACTTCAAGGTCACACAGCCCGGTCAGACCTATTACTCAAAATGTGACACAACTGGGTCCAATTTTAAACGCAACCGCAAACCTTCAGGTTGAGAAACAAAGTGAAGCAAAGTAACCCGCAGCATCACAGACTTAGTGCTGCAATATGTCTGTCTTTGTGTGTTTCAGCATAGTAACGGTTTTGGGGAGGAGAAGTCCTTCGGTTCATCTAACCTACCTATGCAGAGTATTCCCTTGGTGCATTGCTAATAACCCTGAATCACATTTGTTGACAAGAACTTGTATAGACCTCGTGAAACCCACGAAGGTTTCTCCTTCCACTACCCATGCTGGTAATCTTACCATCCTTTTAGTAAGAATGTTCCTTATGCATTTCCTATTTTCTTTTGTTGTCCTTAATTTGTAAATATGACCCCCTTGTGCTTAAATTCTGTACGTGACAGAAATGCATGCTTGGATCCCGACATTCGGTTTGTCTTTTTAACAGCCTGTCCACTAAAACCCCAAGATCTCTCCTGCTCCGATACCTCAAGTACATTTTCATTGAGCACACAATCCACATCAGCCTTCCCGCCGCCAAATCTCATAACCTCACATGTGAGAGCGTGCATTTTTTGTGTTTCCGTAGCTTCGTGTATATGTTGCTGTATGTCACAAATTGGCATTTTCCGACCATTTTTCAACAGAATGGATTTGGAAAAAGAGTTCCTCTCAATGTTGGGTTTTTAAAGATGAGTGGGGCCAATTTAAAACCTTTGGCAGACTTCGGGCAGACGCTGGGAGGAGCGATCGCATCGTCCACCTGATGACCTCAGGAGAGGCCCGAGTCATTTTAACAGTCAGGCGTCAATTGCATGGAATCAATGAGCTGCCAGCGTAGAAGCAGTACTCGCAGTTAGCACGCCAATCAGGGGAATGATAGCATCATAGAAATTTACAGCACAGAAGGAGGCCAGTTGGCCCATCTTGTCCGCGCCGGCCGAGAAAGAGCTATCCAGGCTAATCCCACTGACCGGCACTTGGTCCGTAGTCTTGTAGGTTATGGCACTTCAAGTGCATATCCAAGTACTTTTTAAATGTGATGAGGGTTTCTGCCTCTACCACCCTTTCAGGCAGTGAATTCCAGACCCCACCAACCTCTGGGTGAAAAAAATTCTCCTCAACTCCCCTCTAAACCTCCTACCAATTACTTTAAATCTATGGCCCTTGCTTATCGACCCCTCTGCTAAGGGAAATAGGTCCTTCCTATCCGCTCTATCTAGGCCCCTCAATTTTATACACCTCAATTAGGTCTCCCCTCAGCCTCCTCTGTTCCAAAGAAAACAACCCCAGCCTATCCAAACTTTCCTCATAGCTAAAATTCCCCAGCCCAGGCAACATCCTCGTAAATCTCCTCTGCACCCCCTCTAGTGCAATCACATCCTTCCTGTAATGTGGTGACCAGAACTGCACGCAGTATTCTAGCTGCAGCCTAACTAGTGTTTTATACAGTTGAAGCATAACCTCCCTGCTCTTATATTCTATGCCTCGGCTAATAAAGACAACTATCCCGTATGCCTTCTTAACCATCTTATCTACCTGTCCTGCTACCTTCAGGAATCTGTGGACATGCACTCCAAGGTGCCTCTGTTCCTCTGCACTTCTCAGTGTCCTACCATTTACAGTGTATTCCCTTGCCTTGTTAGCCCTCCCCAAATGCATTACCTCACACTTCTCCGGATTGAATTCCATTTACCACTGTTCTGCCCACCTGACCAGTCCATTGATATCTTCCTGCAGTCTGCGGCTTTCTTCTTCAGAGAATGTGAGGGAATGTGACTGTAGGAAATCCACTGGCTCCTCCGTGGAACCGAGCCGGAAATTAGAGGCTAAGGGGAGAATGAAGAAGTACAAGTACAAAGTGTAATGATATCAGCAAATAGTGATGGTATTTGCCTATTTGATTATGATGCCTTACCAGCATATTTGCCTGTTTGATTATTTATGCCTGACCAGCAGAGGGCATGTGAGAGAGGCAGTTTAGTTTCGTTTTAGTTTCATTTTAGATGGATCTCTAACATGGTGTCTCCTGTAATGCTGTTAACTGAGTTGAACAAACTTTAGATTAAAAGACATTCTCTTTCATGAATGTGTCGTCATTGAACCCACAAAGAAATCAATACATGGTGTCAGAAGTGATTGAAAGAGATGAAGAGGAAAAATCTGAAGTGAAATCAGCTCTCCACATATTAGCAAGCCAAAAGAGAACATCGTTACTTACCTTTGGAGAATAGCTAACGAAGTGAAAAAATGGTAGGTTTACACCCACCGGCGAAGCTTCAGTTGACAGGTAATGTGGCTGAAAATTGGAGGAGGTTCAAACAACGTTTGGAGTTGTATATAGCGGCAAAAGGAGCTGACGAGAAAAGTGATAAAATGAAAGCGTCAGTGTTCTTACATGTCGTGGGTGATGAAGCGCTGGAGGTGTATAATAACTTCACATTCGCTGCTGATGGAGACAAAATGAAGCTGGATAAAATAATGGAACAGTTTGAGGCCTACTGCATACCTAAACGTAATGTGACGTTTGAGAGGCACAGATTTTTCACATGTGTACAGAAAATGGGAGAGACTATTGATCAGTATGTGACTGAACTGAGAAACAGAAGCAAAACGTGTGAATTTGGGGGACTGACAGACTCGCTGATAAAAGACAGACTGGTGTGTGGTATTTCAGGTAATGGTCTAAGGGAAAGACTGCTAAGAGAGCAAAATCTAGACCTGGGAAAAGCCATAGCACTGTGTAGGGCCACAGAGACTGTGAAGTCGCAGGCAAAGGAACTGTTCAGTGACAGTAGCTGCAACGTGGATGCAGTGAGAATGAACGGACACAAACCGTTTAACGAAAAGAGCGCCAATGTGAAAAAAGAGGCGTGGCCAGCGAACAAAAATGAAAGGGGCAATCGAAAGTCATGTAGTCGATGCGGTACACAGCATACACCAAAAAAGTGTCCAGCATATGGTAAAACATGCAATAGTTGCAACAAAAACAACCATTATGCCCGTTGCTGTAAGAACCAAGTGCAACAAAGCAAGGTCCATACAGTAGATGAAAGTGAGATAGAGGAGTTCGATGTGGATGTTGTGTCTGAAAACAAAAAAGAAAAAAGAGACTGGATGTTGACACTAAAAGTGAATGACATACACATTCCATTTAAATTGGATACTGGAGCACAGGTTAATGTGATATCAGAGACTGATTTTAAGAAAATTAGGCCCAGACCAAAGATACATGGAATAAAAGTGAAAGTGACAGGATACTCAGGTACTGATATACCAGTGAAAGGAAGATGCATTGTCAAAGTGACACACAAGGACAGAGAGCACACGCTAGCATTAATCGTGGTGCCAAAGGATGTGCAAGCCATACTAGGTTTAATAGCCTGTGAGAGACTGAACCTGGTAAAGAGAGTCCTCGTTGTGGAAAGCAAAGGAGACAGTCTATGATGAACTCATGAAAGAGTACAACGACCTATTTAAGGGTCTAGGCTGCCTTCCAGGAGAACACACGATCAGAGTAGATAAAAGTATGCCAACGGTCATACATCCATGCAGAAAAGTTCCGTTTGCTCTTCAAAAGCAACTGAAGGCAGAGTTGGACAGGATGGAAAGCCTGAACGTGATTCAGAAGATAGATGAGCCAACTGAGTGGGTGAGTTCCCTCGTCATTGTGGACAAAAAGAATGGAAAGCTCAGAATTTGCCTGGATCCAAGAGATCTAAACAGAGCAATAAAGAGAGAGCACTTCAAGCTTCCTACACGTGAGGAAATCATGTCACAGTTTGCAAATGCAAAGTATTTCAGCAAGTTAGATGCATCATCAGGATTTTGGCAGATGAAACTGGATGAAGCAAGTTCAAGACTGTGCACGTTCAACAGTCCATTTGGCAGATACAGATTCCTAAGGTTACCATTTGACATTGCTTCAGCTCCTGAAGTGTATCACAAAGCTATCCATATGATCTATGAGCACCTGAAGGGAGTTGATACCTCAATGAATGACATCATAGTATGGGGAACCACGAGAACTGAGCATGACGAGAGACTGAAAAAAGTGCTGGAAGCAACAAGGAAAACAAACCTGAAGCTGAATAGAGAGAAATGCCAGCTCGGGGTGACAGAACTGACATTCGTGGGAGATATCCTTAGCAGTGAGGGCATCAGACCAGATCCCAGAAAGGTGTCCGCCATTGAGAATATGCCAAAGCCACAATGCAAAAAGGATGTGCAGAGGTTTAATGGAATGATCAATTACATGGGTAAATTCATATCCAATCTCTCAGAAAAGATGGCGCCACTGAGGCGACTAACTGAAAAGAACATAGAATGGGAATGGAATCATGAGCATGAGAAGTCATGGAGCGATCTAAAGAAACTGCTCACAGAGGAACCAGTTCTGAGGTTTTATGACCCAGCGAGACCCATCAAGATATCATCAGATGCATCACAGAGTGGGCTCGGTGCCGTTCTTCTGCAAAAATATGACTACTGGCAACCTATTGCATATGCATCACGCTCAATGACAGACGCGGAGACGCGATATGCTCAAATAGAAAAGGAGCTGCTCAGCATCACATACGCCTGTGAAAGATTTCACCAGTTTGTGTCAGGACAAGCAATCAGTGTTGAGACTGACCATAAGCCCTTGATTGCATTGTTCCAAAAGCCACTAAATAGCTGTCCGCTTAGAATACAAAGAATGATGATCAGGCTGCAACGCTATACACTGAATGTTGCGTACACACCGGGTAAGCTGATGTATACAGCAGACACGTTATCCAGAACTGTTGACCCAGGAGAGCCCGCAAACACCAAAATGGATGAAAAAGTGAACGCCTACGTAGACATGATCACAAGTGCACTGCCCATAGCAGATGCAAAAATGGAGCTCATAAAGACTGAGACAAACAAAGATGAAACACTGAGACGACTGAGGAAAAGCATCTTGGATGGATGGCCCAACATGAAGCAAGACTGCTCACCTGACATGGCAGAGTACTGGAACTGCAGGGCGGAACTATCAGTGGTCGAAGACATCATCTACAAAGGAAGTAAAATAGTTATCCCAAAGAGTCTGAGAAAAGAGATGCTAAAAAGGATCCATGGAGGACATCTGGGAATCGAAAAGTGTAAGAAAAGAGCACGAGAGGTGATGTACTGGCCACGAATCAACCAAGATGTGACAAATGAGGTGTCAAACTGCACAATATGCCTGAAATATCGAGCAAGCAATCTGGTAGAACCACTAAAGCCACACCCAGCGCCAGACAGACCTTACCAGAAGGTAGGCGCTGACCTATTCGTATGTCAAGGGAAGGACTATCTTGTAGTCACAGACTATTACTCCCTGTATCCAGAGGTTTGTAGACTGTACACCACCACTGCAGATGCTGTGATAACATGTATGAAAGCCATATTCTCCAGACATGGCGTGGCAAGCGAGGTCTTCACAGACAACGGACCCCAGTTTTACAATGCAAGTTTCCGACACTTTGCCAAAGAGTGGGACTTTGTCCACACAACGTCAAGTCCTCACTTTCCACAGTCCAATGGACTAGTGGAAAAATCGGTCCAGACAGTGAAAAGACTGATGTACAAGGCAAAAGACAGTGGAACTGACTTCTACCAGAGCATGCTTGTATATCGCACAACGCCGCTCGAGTGTGGTATGTCACCAGCCCAACTCCTTATGGGACGTCTGCTAAGGTCAATCCTACCCATCCCGGAGAACCTCCTGAAAACAAAAGAGGGGGAGAAAGTGAGGAAGTTCAAAGAGCAATAGAAAGAAAAGCAAAAGTACTACTATGACAGAGGAACACAAAACCTACCTGAACTCCACACTGGTGACCAAGTAAGGTTCAAAGACAAAACAAACATATGGACTCAGAAGGGAACTGTCCTGAGTGAAGTCCAACCAAGATCATACACCATTCAGACAGATGAGGGTGCTGTTCTGCGAAGAAATCGTAGGGATCTTCTCATGGGACCAGCCACAGCAGGTCAAAAGACTGATACTGTTGAACAACCTGATCACACAGCAGGTCAAAAGACTGATACTGTTGAACAACCTGATCACACAGCTGAGAACTCATCATCTGAGGCAACAACTCAGATTCAAGGACAATCAATCAGAAAATCCTCAAGACACGTGAAGCCTCCTGAGAGACTCATTGAGCAAATTTAAGGACTCTTGTTATAGAAGGAAGTAATGTTATCTTATTCTCTCTTCAAGTTCTAGTGTATTTACATATTTCACGTGAACACACAAAACAAGGTTAAAAAACCTTGATAATGATAATGATAATGTAAGTTCATTAAGTGTTACAGTTAAAATGCAGAGTAATACAAAGAATACATGTTGTTAGATAAAAGTAAAATACTTTTGTTTTAAGAAAGGGAGATGTAATGATATCAGCAAATAGTGATGGTATTTGCCTGTTTGATTATGATGCCTTACCAGCATATTTGCCTGTTTGATTATTTATGCCTGACCAGCAGAGTGCATGTGAGAGAGGCAGTTTAGTTTAGTTTTAGTTTCGTTTTAGATGGATCTCTAACATGGTGTCTCCTGTAATGCTGTTAACTGAGTTGAACAAACTTTAGATTAAAAGACATTGGGCTAGATTTTCAGTATAGACAGTTTTGGGGCGCTAAGCTTAGCGCCCGCCCGAAGTTATCGCCTGCCCCAAAGTAGCGCCCCGTTGCCGGAAATTCAGTGGCTTCGCCCTAAGAGGTTGGTGGAGCGCTAAAAGAGGCGTTCCACTAGTATCTTTAGGCGCTAAGCCGGCGGTGGAGAGCGCAACACCCGAGCTCGGGCGCAGCGCACGGCAGACACTCTGGTGCCAGTGAGCTCTTAAAGGGGAAGGGTGCATGTATTTTTTTCAAATGCAAAGTCTGGGGAGAAACGGGAGGAGGAGGAGGAGGAGGAGGAGGAGGAGGAGGAGGAGGAGGAGGAGGAGGAGGAATGATTGGTGCCCGGAAACATAAATAGACCGTTCAGAACAACACACAGCTTACTTCCACACAACACATGCAGAGTGCCTTTTGTACGAGTGCCCTTTAATTTGCGCTCCCCAGGGTGTGTTGCGTTCCATTTTACAAACGCTCTGGACGCCAGGCGCACAATGGGGCGGTCCGACTGAAGTTTGGATTCGGGGCGGCCAAAGGGCGTTGCACGAGGATGTGACGTCATTTTCTGCGCGCGCATCCGGGCGGCCGCTAAACTTTGCGCCGGCGCTAACGGGCAACTTAATTTGGGGCGGGGCGCAAACTGCGCTGCGCCCAGGCGCTACACGCATAGCGCCCGAAAATCACTTCTCTTAAGGCGCTAACTGCTGGCGCAAGCAACTGAAAATCTAGCCCATTCTCTTTCATGAATGTGTCATCATTGAACCCACAAAGAAATCAATACACAAAGCATGCAAATATTCAGTTCAGGTCATGAGGACGTACTTTTCCTAAGGTCGCCAGGTTACGCAATCATGCAAGCAGATATAGGGCAGTGTGAGTCAATTCCTGTATGGAAACACCTGATCCACTGAACCCGAGAAGGTATGTACGGAATTTGTAGCTCACATAGAAAGAAAGAAACCCAGGACGTCCCAAACTGCTTTACAACAAATGAAATGCCTTCGAAGCGTAGTCACTGTTGTAATTTAGGAAACGCAGCAGCCACAAATAGAAATGAGATAAATGACCAGATAATCTGTTTTTAGTGATGTTGGTTGAGGTATAAATATTGGC
This sequence comes from Somniosus microcephalus, assembly GCF_052327205.1. NCBI lineage: Eukaryota > Metazoa > Chordata > Chondrichthyes > Squaliformes > Somniosidae > Somniosus > Somniosus microcephalus. The sequence continues at coordinate 436,478,107 of NC_140987.1, read as the reverse complement.
CAAAGGGAATTCAAAAGTCTTCTATAGGCATATAAATAATAAACGGGTAGCAAGAGGAGGGGTGGGGCTGATTAGGGACCAAAAAGGAGACCTACGCATGGAGGCAGAGGGCATGGCTGAGGTACTAAATGAGTACTTTGCATCTGTCTTCACCAATGAAGATGCTGCTAAAGTCAAATGAAAGAGGAGGTAGTGCAGATACTGGATCAGATAAAAAATTGGTAAAGAGGAGGCACTAGAAAGGCTGTTTGTACTTGAAGTTGATAAGTCACCAGGACCGGATCGGATGCTGAGGGAGGTTAAGGAGGAAATCGCGGAGCTACTGCCCATAATCTTCCAATCCTCCTTAGATACGGGGGTGGTGCCAGAGTACTGGAGAATTGCAAATGCTACACCCTTGCTAAAAAAAATGGTGTAAGGATAAACCCAGCAACTACAGGCCAGTCAGTTTAACCTCGGTCGTGGGGAAGCTTTTAGAAACAATAATCAGGGACAAAGTTAACAGTCACTTGGACAAGTATGGATTAATTAAGGAAAACCAGCATAGATTTGTTAAAGGCAAACTTGATCAAGTTTTTTGATGAGGTAACAGAGAGGGTTGAGGAGGGCAATGCGGTTGACGTGATGTATATGGATTTCCAAAAGGCGATTGATAAAGTACCACATAATAGGCTTGCCAGCAAAGTTGAAGCCCATGGAATAAAAGGGACAGTGACAGCATGGATACAAAATTGACTAAGTGACAGGAACCAGAGAGTAGTGGTGAATGGTTGCTTTTCAGACTGGAGGAAGGTAGTTCCCCAGGGGTCGGTACTAGGACCACTGCTTTTCTTGATATATATTAATGACTTGGACTTGGGTGTACAGGGCACAATTTCAAAGCTTGCAGATGACACAACACTTGGAAGTATAGTGAACAGTGAGGAGGATAGTGATAGACTTCAGGAAGACATAGACAGGTTGGTTAAATGGGCAGACACGTGGCGGATGAAATTTACTGCAGAAAAGTGATACATTTTGGTAGGAAGAATGAGGAGAGGCAATATAAACTAAAAAGGGTACAATCCTAAAGGGGGTGCATGAACAGAGAGACCTGGGGGTATATGTGCACAAATTGTTGAAGGTGACAGGACAGGTTGAGAAAGTGGTTAAAAAAGCACACGGAATTCTGGGTTTCATAGATAGAGGCATCGGGCAGGATTTTCATTGTGCCGTGGAGTCGGGATTGGAGGTGTGGGGGGGGGGGTTAAAATCCCAAAATCAGGGGTCCCAACCCCTTCCCGCACCCAAACCCGCCTCCATGCCAGTTTCAAAGGAGATGGGTACCCACCCCACACTGGGACCCGCCTCCCCGAGGCGGGAAGGGATTAGTGCCAATTAACTGCCTGTTAACAGGTAGTTAACAGGCAGTTTTTAGCCTAATCCCTATTTTTGATGTTGAAGTGTGGGATTCCCGATGGCTCCAAACCACGCCAAGTTAGAGGAGTCAGGCCGTTGGGTTGAAGGACTTGGAGGGGTCGCGATGTCAGTGTTCAGGTGAGTGATGTGTGCATGAGTGCAAAGGTAAGTGTGTTTGGTGTGTCTAAAGTGATTAAATAAGTTTTACATACCTTTTCTTACCTTTCAGCCTTCCTTCCTTTAGGTTCGGGGAGTCCCTCATCTCAACGGCACGAGAATGGCTGCGAACTGTCAAAAGTGACAGCCTTCAGCTTTCTGTGCAGGAGAGATTTCTAACTGAGTCTGTTGAGAAGGACTCAGGTTAGAAGTAAGACTGTCGGTGTTTGACAGCTTCAAACAGCTGTGAAACACTGATATTTCATCTGTCAAAATCTCTTGACAGATGAAATTTCAGTCTGTGACATCACCTGTTGCCGGGTGGCCCTTAATTGGCCTGCTGAGCCCACTGGGCGGGCTCAACAAGGTCAATCAAGTTAAAATCGCGTGGATTGGCCGCATCTCGATGGAGGTGGGACTACAACCCCGAAAGTTGTAGTCCTGCCTCCAACCTGACTCCCGAGTTAAATTCCTGCCCATAGAGTACAAAAGCAAGGAAGTTATGATGAACCTTTATAAAACACTGGTTCGGCCTCAACTGGACTTTAGGAAGGATTTGAAGGCCTTAGAGAGGGTGCAGAAAAGATTTACGAGAATGATTCCAGGGATGAGGGACTTCAGTTACGTGGATAGACTGGAGAAGCTGGGGTTGCTCTCCTTAGAGCAGAAAAGGTTGAGAGGAGATTTGATAGAGGTGTTCAAAATCATGACGGGTCTGGGCAGAGTAGATAGAGGGAAACTGTTCCCATTGGCAGAAGGGTCGAGAACCAGAGGGCACAGATTTAAGATGATTGGCAGAAGAACCAAAGGTGACATGAGGAAAAAAGCAGTGAGTGGTTAGGATCTGGAATGCACTGCCTGAAAGGATGATGCAGCCAGACTCAGTTGTGACTTTCAAAAGGGAAGGAAAAAAATCTGCAGGGCAGGGAAGTGGGACTCGCTGAAGTGCTCTTGCAGAGAGCCAGCACGGGTTCAATGGGCCAAATGGCCTCCTTCTGTGCTGGAATCATAGAATTCTATGAGTCTATGATTCTAGGACACCGGGGAGAGAACTCCCCTGCTCTTCTCCAAATACTATCATGGGATCTTTTACATCCATCTAAGAGGGCAGATGGGGCCTGGTTTAATGTCTCATCCAAAAGTCTAGCACCTCTGACAGTGCAGCTCGTTCAGTACTGCACTGAAATGTCCCTGGAGTGGGATTTAAACCCACAACCATCTGGTACAGTGAGGAGAGTGCTGCCAACTGAGCTACCACAGACACTGTTGCTAAACCCTGTCTCCTGTGATGTGGCTGAACCCTCTTGCTCAAGTTTACTTAGACTCTTATGGAGCACTGAACACAGTATTTTAAAAGAAAATAAATTGAACTTCAAAAAGAAAGTAGAGAAAGAAAGTTAGAGCAAAAATTACCTTGGAAGTCACTTCAAGTCTTTAGGATGATCCTCAAGGGAAAGGATGCAGCAGCATTCAATGTGGTGAGTGACTGGAAGAGAATTAGTTTCCTTGAAGATTACAGCGGTATTTCTGAAGCAAAGAAACTACAATTCAAATTATTAATTTTTAAAATATTTGCTGAGCAGTCAGCTTTTCCTGGAGTTTTTCATTTAGAGAATGTATTCATTAATAAATACATAGCTCTTCAGCAGTGGAGCCATCATTAGGTGCTTTCAGACTTGTCTGTTACTAGATCATTAAGAAATGCTGTGCTGAGGTCAGTCTTATGTTCATCAATAAATTGACATTCTTATTATGAACACAGCTAGCTTTTGCTAGTTACTTTTATTGAGCACATGTGGACTAGGTACTGTATCTGTAGAGGCTTCCATCTTGACTGCTGCCTTGTGGGTAGCCTAGTGCCTCATGGGTAATGTAGTCTTAATCTACATACAGCTGGGTAGTGTAGTCTTAATACATACAGCTATATACAGCTCTACACAGCTCTACGGCGCCACCTAGTGTCCACTATAGAATGACATGTTATTGATCATTACAGTCAGGACTTTACTTAAATCAAAATTATACCTGTAACACAATTAATTCAGGATTATACCTGGCTCATGATTAACTCAAGGTTATACCTGTATAAGAATTAGATCACTACTGTGCCCGAATCACATCAGGGTACATTCAAAATTACACTTTGATCAAGATTATGTTTTGACCAATATGTTTCATGTATGGAGAACAAACCAGGATTACACTTCAACTGGGACTATGTCTGGATGAATATAAAATCTGGATTAGCAAGGCTATACAGAAAAAAATTGCATTTGTACAAAATGTTATCATAAACTAGTCAAAACACTTCATTTTAAATGAAGTGACTGTTATTATACAAGCAAAAAATGGCAGCCAGTTCGGACACACCAGGATTCCGCAGACATCAATTAGCACTTAACCTGTTTTTCAAAATTTTGGTCAAGGGGACCATATTGGCTAAAACCTCAGAGAACGCTCTTCTTCAGAAAGTGCCATGAGATCTTTAACCTATTTGACCCACCAAAACAGGATTTTAGCTGAACATCGCATCCAAAGGGTAATGTCTCTGCCAGTACAGCACTACACCTTTGGAATACCAACCTAGATTAAATGTTTAAATCCTGGAATGGGATTTGAACCCACAGTGGTTTTGGCACTCCAAGGTGTAAGTAGCTTACGAGCAGCAACCCCAACAGCCCCATCCTACTCTCTCGCCGCCCTTCCCGCCCAGCGCGCCCGATGGGGGTTAATCTTGCCACTCTCCTTCCCGGTCCCACTCACCCCTCCCAGTGCTGACCCTGTGGACACTGCCAGCGGATCAGCTATCACCGACCCTCTCCGCATCTCCCTCCAGAATGTCCGTGCACTTGTAAACAAGGCTCTTGCCATCCATGAGCTTATTGTGGATGATTACATCGGCATCATGGCCTTGACGGAAACCTGGTTGATTGGTGATGACATCTTCCCCCTGAATGAAGCCTGGCTATACCACCTACCACCTGCCCCATCCAGACCGCCGCAGTGGCGGTGTGGCGCTTATCAACCAATCACACCTTGGTCTGTCCCCATACTCCTCTGGCATCTTCTCCTCTTTTAATCATCTCACCTTGTTCCAGCCTGCTTACCTCTCCTTTAAAATCCTCGTTCTCTACCACCCACCCAAGTACCATGCTGGTTTTCTCACTGAGGTATCTTCACTGGGTTCTTCCATCAGCCTCTGCACCAAACGACTTCTCATCCTCAGTGATTTCAACCTCCATCTCAACTCATCATGCTCTCTCTCCTCTGAGTTCACTGCCCTCCTATCCTCCCTAAATCTCTCCCTCCGTATAAACCCCACTACCCAAATTCACGGCCACCCCCTCAGCCTTGCCATCTCGCGTGGCTTATCTACTCCCATCGTGTCAATCACAGATAAGGCCATCTCTGATCACTTCCTTGTATCGCTCTCTGCTCGCATCTCTCTTCTCCTTCCCAACCCCATTTTCTTCTGTGTCTGCCCCAGAAAAAAACTCTCCCCCAAGTCACTTACAACGGCACTTTCAAATTCCCAACTGTCTACTCTTTGGCCCTCCATTTACCATGACATTTCTGCAGCTAACAATCTGCTCAATCACACCCACACTTCCACCTTTGATGACTTGTCCTCATTGAAACTATTACTCTCTCTCACTCTGGCTGTTCCCTCTGGTACGGCCTTCATCTCCGCTCCCTTAAGTCCAAGGGATGCAGACTTGAACATTTATGGTGGACAACTGGTTTAGCCATTCATCGGCAGATCTGGCTGGACCACATAAAGCATTATCGGGTCCTGCTCTCCTTTCAAAATTGCTCACTATTCCAGCATCATCTTGGAATGCAAAGATAACCCCCGGCTTCTTTTTTCCACTACAACTGCCTTCTTAAACCCCTCGCCCCTGCCCCCTCCACCCTCACAGCCAACAACAAGTGCAAGGAGCTCATGGACTTCTTTGTCACTAAGATTGAGACCATCTGTTCAACTGCCTCTGCCACTTCCCTCCCTTCCCCTAGCTCACTGGGCCAAACCTTTCCCCTGCCCTAGCCCTGAACTCGCATCTTTCTCTAGTTTCTCTCCTATCTCCCCTGATGCCCTCTCCGAGCTCATCTTGTCCATCAGACTCATCTCCTGCTCCCTCGACCCTATTCCTACCGAACTGCTGACCACCCAACTTCCCTTCCTGGCCCCCATGTTAGCTGATATTGTTAATGGTTCCCTCTCATCAGGTACTGTCCCCCTCCCCTTTAAATCTTCCGTCATCACTCTTCTCCTCAAAAAACCCACCCTTGTCCTTGCAAACTACTGCCCCATCTCCAACATGCCTTTCCTCTCCAAAGTCCTTGAACATATTGTCAGCTCCCAAATCCATGTCCACCTTTCCCACAACTCCATGTTTGAACCCCTCCAATCAGGTTTCCATCCATGCCACAGTAAAGAAACAACCCTTATTAAAGTCACAAATGATGTTCTTTGTGACTCTGACCGTGGTAAACCATCCCACTTAATTCTTCTCGACCTGTCTGCAGCCTTTGACACAGTTGACCATACCATCCTCCTCCAACGCCTCTTCTACATCGTACAGCTGGGTGGGACTGCTCTCAAATGGTTCCATTCTTATGTATCCAGTTATAGCCAGCGAATCACCTGCAACAGCTTCTCTTCCCACTCCTGCACCATTACCTCTGGAGTCCCCCAAGGATCTATCCTTGGCACTCTCCTATTTCTCATCTACATGCTGCCCCTCAGCGACATCATCTGAAAATACAATGCCAGGTTCCACATGTACGCTGACAACACCCAGCTCTACCTCACCATCACTTTTCTTGGTCCCTCCACTGTCTCTGATTTGTCACACTGCTTGTCCGACATCCAATACTAGATGAGCAGAAATTTCCTCCAACTAAATATTGGGAAGTCCGAAGCCATTGTCTTCGGTCCCCACCGCAAACTGTGTTCCCTTGCCACCAATTCCATCCCTCTCCCTGGCCACTGTAAGAGGCTGAACCAGACCCCGCGCAAACCTGGTCTCGAATTTGACCCCAAGATGAGCGTCCAACCACATATTCGCTCCATCACCAAGACCGCCTACTCCCACCTCCGTAATATCACCCATCTCCACCTCACCTCAGCTCATCTGTTGCTGAAACACTCATCCATGCCTTTGTTACCTCTAGACTTGACTATTACAATCCTTCCTGGTCGGCTTCCATAAGCTTGATCTCTGCGCTCCTCCAATTCTGGCCTCTTGTGCGTGCCCGATTTCCATCACTCCACCATTGGTGGCCGTGCCTTCAGCTGCCTAGGCCCTAAGCTTTGGAATTCGCTCCCTAAACCTCTCTGCCTCTCTACCACTCTCTCCTCCTTCAAGATGCTCCGTAAAACCTATCCCTTTGACCAAGCGTTTGGTCATCTGTCCCAATATCTCCTGTGTGGCTTGGTGTCAAATTTTGTGTGATGACGCTCCTGTGATGTGCCTTGGGACGTTTTATTATGTTAAAGATGTAATATAAATGGAAACTGTTGTTGTTGTTCACATGCAAAAGATAGACGGTGTCCATCTCTTGTCAGTATAAGTAAAATATATGATGCAACACTGACCTGCTATAACTAAATAATCTAAATAAAACAAAATGTGCAGGAAAAAAATCATTTAGTGCAGAACATTATCAGTACACCAACATTTTCTTCAGCTGGACTCCTTGAATCTAATATTGAATTCATTAAAATTGGACACAGATGTTTGATTAGGCTCTTAAGGGAATCCTACAGCTAACTGATGCCAGGTAGCCTGTTAAAGCTCAGAGCACAATTTCTAATACAGATTTGTATGAAAAGAAAAAGCAAAATGGACATTTTATAGAAGATCCAAGTCTTGAATTTAAGAACATAGGAAATAGGAGCAGGAGTAGGCCATTTAGCCCTTCGAGCATGCTCCACCATTCATACAATAGTAAGGCAGGATATTAGCTTGGATGATGTGGAACCTGTATGGGTAGAGCTGAGAAATACCAAGGGGCAGAAAACGTTAGTGGGAGTTGTATACAGACCCCCAAAGAGTAATGCTGAGGTTGGGGATGGCATTAAATGGGAAATTAGAGACACGTGCAATAAGGGCACAGCAGTCATCATGGGTGACTTTAATCTACATATAGATTGGGCTAACCAAATTAGTAACAATACTGTGGAGGAGGAATTCCTAGAGGGTATACGGGATGGTTTCCTGGACCAATATGTTGAGGAACCAACTAGAGATTAGGCCATCTTAGACTGGGTATTATGTAATGAGAAAGGATTAATTAGCAATGTTGTTGTGCGAGGCCCCTTGGGGAAGAGCGATCATAATATGATAGAATTCTTCACTAAGATGGAGAGTGAAGTAGTTGACTCAGAGACAAGGGTCCTGAATTTAAATAAAGGAAACTACGATGGTATGAGGCGTGAGTTGGGTAGGATTGATTGGGGAACGTTACTTAAAGGGTTGATGGTGGATAGGCAATGGCAAACATTTAAAGATCACATGGATGAACTACAGAATTTGTTCATTCCTGTTTGGCATAAAAATAAAACAAAAAAGGTGACTCAACCATGGCTAAAAAGGGAAATTAGGGATAGCATAAGATCCAAGGAGAGGACATATAAATTGGCCAGAAAAAGCAGCAAATGTGAGGATTGGGAGCAGTTTAGGATTCAGCAAAGGAGGACAAAGGGATTAATTAAGAGGGGGGGGAAATAGAATGAGTGTAAGCTTCCAGGGAACATAAAAACTGATTGTAAAAGCTTCTATAGATATGTGAAGAGAAAAAGATTGGTGAAGTCAAGCGTAGGTCCCTTGCAGTCAGAATCAGGGGAATTTATAATAGGGAACAAAGAAATGGCAGACAAATTAAATACATACTTTGGTTCTGTCTTCACAAAAGGAGGACACAAATAACCTTCCAGAGGTGTCAGGGAACATAGGGTCTAAGGAGAGGGAGGAATTAAATGAAATCAGTATGTGCAGGGAAATGTTGTTAGGGAAATTGATGGCATTGAAGGCCGATAAATCCCCAGGGCCTGATAATCTACATCCTAGGGTATTTAAGGAAGTGGCCCTAGAAATAGTAGATGTATTGCTGGTCATCTTCCAAAATTCTATAGACTCTGGAACAGTTCCCATGGATTGGAGGATAGTTAATGTAACCCCACTATTTAAAAAAGGTAGTAGAGAGAAAACAGGGAATTATAGACCGGTAAGCCTGACATTGCTAGTGGGGAAAATGCTAAAGTCCATTATAAAAGATGTAATAACAGAGCACTTGGAAAACAGTGACAGGATCGGACAAAGTCAACATGGATTTACAAAAGGTAAACCATGCTTGACTAATCTACTGGAATTTTTTGAGGATGTAACTGGTAGAATAGATAAGGGAGAACCAGTGGATGTGGTGTATTTGGACTTTGAGAAAGCTTTTGATAAGGTCCCGTATAAGAGATTGGCATGCAAAGTTAAAGCATATGGGATTGGGGGTAAGGTACTGAATTGGATAGAGATCTGGTTGGCAGACAGGAAGCAAAGGGTTGGAACAAACAGGTCTTTTTCCGAGTGGCAGGCAGTGACTAGTGGGATACCGCAGGGATCGGTGCTAGGACTCCAGCTATTCACAATATATATTAATGATCTGGACGAGGGAACTAGATGTAATGGCCTAGAAATTCAGTGCCCTTAGCACCGATTTTGCGGCGCTAGAGGGCCTAGCGCTGCAATTGGCGCCGGTTCCTAAATTGCCTGGGGCCCTTCCGCGGCGGTAGACCGGTAGCGCTGCACCGGCACCGATGACGTCATCGGTGTGCGCAGCGTCCCGGTTGCCGTGGTAACCCGGCCCCAAGCCGAAATTCAGTTGCGCCCGCCTCGCCCGTGGCAGGCGCAACTAAGACTCTGGCAAGAGAGTCTTCCCCCAGTGTGCGCCGGCGCATAAAGGTGGAGCGGCGGCCGGCCGCGTTCCCGGCGGCCGCCTGCCCGCACCTCCCTTCCCGGACTCCTGCATTCCCCCCCCGCGGCCCTGATCAGTGTCTCATGTGAGCCCGGCACTTCCCCGAGGTGCCGGGCTCAGATGTCGGGTCAATCCGCCGGACAGCTGTCGGCTGCAGGCAGCTCCTCCTTAACAGGAGGAGGAGGCCTGCAGTTCCCCCGCCTGCCGCACCGCATCGGGTGCCGCAGCGGGGGATTAGCGCCGGGAAACCCAAGTTCACGCCCGTTTTGAGGCGCTAAAGGAGGGTTTTAGCGCCCGCCGCCGTCTGGGCCCGGCGCACCCGAATTTTCGTTGGGCGCTGCCGCATTACCGCTGGCGCAAACTTTCTGGCGCTACAGCCCTGGCAAGACCAGAACCCAATTTCTAGGCCATGATCTCCAAGTCTGCAGACGACACAAAGCTGGGTCAGCATGTGTGCTGTGAGGAGGATGCAGAGAAACTCCAGTATGATTTGGACAGGTTGGGTGATTGGGCAGATGCATGGCAGATGCAGTATAATGTGGATAAATGGTGGCAAAAACAGGAAGACAGATTATTATCTGAACGGCAATAGATTGGGAAAAGGGGAAGTGCAATGAGGCCTGGGTGTCCTTGTGCATCAGTCGCTGAAGGTAAGCATGCAGGTGCAGCAGGCAGTTCAGAGGGCAAATGGTATGTTGGCCTTCATAGCGAGAGGATCCGAGTACAGGAGCAAGGATGTCTTGCTGCAGTTGTACAGGGCCTTGGTGAGACCACACCTTGAGTATTGTATGCAGTTTTGGTCGCCTTATCTGAGGAAGGATGTTCTTGCCATGGAGGGAGTGCAGAGAAGATTCACCAGACTGATACCTGGGATGGCAGGAATGACGTATGAAGAGAGATTGGGTCGATTAGGCTTATATTTGCTAGAGTTTAGAAGAATGAGAGCGGATCTCATTGAAACTTATAAAATTCTAACAGGACTAGACAGACTAGATGCAGGAAGGATGTTCCCGATGGCGGGGGAGTCCAGAACCAGGGGTCATAGTCTAAGGATAAGGGGTAAGCCATTTAGGACTTAGATGAGGAGGAATTTCTTCACGCAGAGAGTGGTGAACCTGTGGAATTCTCTACCACAGAAAGCAGTTCAGGCCAACTTAAGAAATATATCTAACTCCTTCTTGAATATATTTAATAAGGCTAAAGGGATCAAGGGATATGGGGAGAAAGCAGGGACAGGGTACTGAATTTGGATGATCAGCCATGATCTCATTAAATGGCGGAACAGGCTCGAGGGGCCAAATGGCCTACTCCTGCTCCTATCTTCTATTCAATAAGATCATGGCTGATCTTTTAGCTCATCTCCACTTTCCTGCACTATCCCCATATCCCTTAATTCCCTTAATATTAAAAAATCTATCGATCTCTGTCTTGAATATACTCAACGACTGAGCCTCCACAGCCCTCTGGGGTAGAGAATTCCAAAGATTCACCACACTTTGAGTGAAGAAGGTTCTCCTCATCTCAGTCCTAAATGGCCAACCCCTTATTCAGAAGCTGTCACCCCTGGTTCGAGACTCCCCAGCCAGTGGAAACATCCTCCCTGCATCTACCCTGTCAAGCCCTGTTAGAATTTTGTATGTTTCAATCAGGTCACCTCTCATTCTTCTAAACTCTAGAGAATATAGGCCTAGTCTACTCAATCTCTCCTCATAGGACAATCCCCCCATCCCAGGAATCAGTCTGGTGAATATTCGTTGCACTCCCTCTATGGCAAGTATATCCTTCCTTAGGTAAGGAGACCAAAACTGTACCAATACTCCAGGTGTGGTCTTACCAGGGCCCTATATAATTGCAGTAAGACGTCTTTACTCTTGTACTCAAATCTTCTTGTAATAAACGCCAACATACAATTTGCTTTCCTAATTGCTTGCTGTACCTGCATGTTAACTTTCAGTGATTTGTGTACAAGGATATCCAGGTCCCTCTGAATACCAACATTTTCCAATCTCTCATCATTTAAAAAATACTCTGCTTTTCTATTTTTCCTACCAAAGTGGATAACTTCACATTTCTCCACATTATATTCCATTTGCCATGTTCTTGCCCACTCACTTAGTCTGTCTTGTCCCCTTGAAGCATTCCTTGCATCCTCCTCACAACTTGCATTCCCACCTAGCTTTTTATCATCCGCAAACTTGGATATATTACATCTGGTCCCCTCAGCCAAATCATTGAGGTAAATTCTGAATAGCTGAGGCCCAAGCACTGATCCTTATGGTACCCCACTAGTTACAGTCTGCCAACCCGAAAATGGCCCGTTTATTCCTGCTCTCTGTTTTCTGTCCATTAACCAATCCGCAATCCATGCTAGCATATTACCCCCAATTCCATGAGCCTGAATTTTGTTTAATAACCTCTTGTGTGGCACCTTATCAAATGCCTTCTGAAAATCCAAATACACCACATCCACTGGTTCCCCCTTATCTATTCTGCTAGTTACAACCTCAAAAAACTCAGATTTGTCAAACACGATTTCCCTTTCATAAATCCATGTTGACACTGCCCAATCCTATTATTATTTTCTAAGTGCCCTGTTACCACATCCTTAATAACAGATTCTAGCATTTTCCCTACTACTGATGTCAGTCTAACTGGTCTATAGTTCCCCGTTTTCTCTCGCCCTCCTTTCTTAAATAGTGGGCTTACATTTGCAATCCTTCCAATCTGCAGGAACTGTTCCAGAAACAGAAACATAGAAGATAGGAGCAGGGGTAGGCCATTCGGCCCTTCGAGCCTGCTCCGCCATTCAATGAGATCATGGCTGATCATCCCAATTCAGTACCCTGTCCCTGCCTTCTCCCCATATCCCTTGATCCCTTTAGCCTTAAGAAATATATCCAACTCTTTCTTGAATATATTTAATGAACTGGCCTCCACCGCCCTCTGTGGCAGAGAATTCCACAGGTTCACCACTCTCTGGGTGAAGAAATTCCTCCTTATTTCAGTCCTAAATGGCTTACCCCTTATCCTTAGACTATGACCCCTGGTTCTGGACTCCCTGGCTATCAGGAACATCCTTCCTGCATCTAGTCTGTCCAGGCCTGACAGAATTTTATAGGTTTCGATGAGATCCCCTCTCAATCTTCTAAACTCCAGTGAGTATAAGCCCAATCGACACAATCTCTCCTCATACGTCATTCCTGCCATCCCAGGTATCAGCCTGGTGAATCTTCGCTGCACTCCCTCCATGGCAAGAACGTCCTTCCTCAGGTAAGGCGACCAAAACTGCACACAATACTCAAGGTGTGGTCTCACCAAGGCCCTGTATAACTGTAGCAAGACATCCTTGTTCCTGTACTTGAACCCTCTTGCTACGAAGGCCAACATACCATTTGCCTTCTTAACCGCCTGCTGCACCTGCATGCTTACCTTCAGCGACTGGTGCACAAGAACACCCAGATCTCTTTGCACTTCCCCTTCTCCCAATCTATTGCCATTCAAATAATAATCTGCCTTCCTGTTTTTGCCACCAAAGTGGATAACCTCACATTTATCCACATTATAGTGCATTTGCCATGTTTCTGCCCAATCACCCAACCTGTCCAAATCGTACTGGAGTTTCACGACATCCTCCTCACAGCTTACCCTCCCACCCAGCTTTGTGTTGTCTGCAAATTTGGAGATATTACATCCAATTCCCTCGTCCAGATCATTAATATATATTGTGAACAGCTGGGGTCCTAGGACCGATCCTTGCGGTACCCCACTAGTCACTGCCTGCCACTCGGAAAACGACCCGTTTATTCCAACTCTTTGCTTTCTGTCCGCCAACCAGTTCTCTATCCAAGTCAATACCTTGCCCCCAATCCCATGTGCCTTCATTTTGCACACTAATCTCTTATGTGGGAGCTTATCGAAAGCCTTCTGAAAGTCTACAGATTCTAGCATTTTCCCTACTACTGATGTCAGGCTAACTGGTCAATAGTTCCCCGTTTTCCCTCTCTCTCCTTTCTTAAACAATGGTGTTACATTTGCTACCTTCCAATCCACGGGAAACTTTCCAGAATCTATGGAATTTTGGAAAATGACAACCAATGCATCCACTATTTCTATAACCACCTCTTTCAAAACCCTCAGATGCAGGCCACCAGGTCCAGGGATTTATCAGCTTTCAGTCCCATTAATTTCCCCAGTACTATTTTCAGTTCCTCATTCTCGCTAGAGCCTTGGTTCTCCTCTATTCCCGTGAATTTTTTGTGTCTTCTTCCGTGAAGACAGACACAAAGGGCTCAATTTTGTCAACAGGGAGCTTTTGGAGGCGGGACTCCCACTTTTTGGGACTAATTGGCACTAATCCCCTTCCCACCACGGGGAGGCAGCTCCCAGCACAGGTCAGGTACCCGCCTCCTGGGACATTGGCACGGAGGCGGGTTGGGGGCGGGATGGGGTCCTGCCCCCCGATTCTGCAATTTTCCCACCACTCCCGCCTCCAAACCCGTCTCCTCGGGGCTTGGGAAATCGAGCCCTAAGTATTTGTTTAATTTCTCTGCCATTTCCTTATTCCCCATTATAATTTCTCCTGTCTCAGCCAGTAAGGGACCCACATTTATTTTCGCTAATCTTTTCCTTTTTACATACCTGTAGAAGCTTTTACAGTCTGTTTTTATGTCTCTCGCTAGTTTACTCTCATATTCTATTTTCCCTTTCTTTATCAATTTCTTGGTCCACCTTTGCTGCCTTCTAAAATCTTCCCAATCCTCAGGCTTACTACTCTTTTTGGCAAAATTATAAGCCTCTTCCTTTGATCTAATACTATCTTTAGCTTCTCTTGTTAGCCATGGCTGGGCCACTTTTCCTGTGGGGTTTTTGTGCCTTAAAGAAATGTATATTTGTTGTAAATTATGTATTAATTCTTTAAATGCAAGCCATTGCTTCTCTACCATCACACCTTTTAATGTAGTTTCCCAATCTACCTTGGCCAACTCATCCCTCATGCCTACGTAGTTTGCTTTGTTTAGATTTAAGACCCTAGTTTCGGATTTAACTGAATCACTTTCAAACTCAATATAAAATTCTATCATATTATGGTCACTCTTCCCTAAAGGCCCCTTTCCTACAAGGTTATTAATTAACCCTTTCTCATTGCACAATACTAGATCTAAAATAGCCTGTTCCCTGGGGGAGCAGCGACGCCCGACCAGAGCAGACCTGCGTGAGGTAGAGGCAGCGCGGCAACTTTAAAAGGAGGTGCGAGGCGAGGCCCGACCACAGCGGCTGACCTGGGAGTGCAGTGAGCAGCGACGCCTGACCAGAGCGGACCTGCGTGAGGTAGAGGCAGCGCGGCAACTTTAAAAGGAGGGGCGAGGCGAGGCCCGACCACAGCGGCTGACCTGGGAGTGCAGTGAGCAGCGGCGCCTGACCAGAGCGGACCTGCGTGAGGTAGAGGCAGCACGGCAACTTTAAAAGGAGGGGCGAGGCGAGGCCCGACCACAGCGGCTGACCAGGGAGTGCAGTGAGCAGCGACGCCCGACCAGAGCGGACCTGCGTGAGGTAGAGGCAGCGCGGCAACTTTAAAAGGAGGGGCGAGGCGAGGCCCGACCACAGCGGCTGACCTGGGAGTGCAGTGAGCAGCGACGCCCGACCAGAGAGGACCTACGTGAGGTAGAGGCAGCGCGGCAACTTTAAAAGGAGGGGCGAGGCGAGGCATACCGATTCAACAGCAGGGGAGAGAGGTAAAAAGTAATCGAAGTGTGACGTCACCAGGAAGGAGGTAAGTGATTGGTTGGATTGGTTGGTGCGTATTTCTTCTTTTTATTACAATCTTAAATTCTGCAGTTTTTTTCTAGGGTCTCTGTGCTGTAGTGGTGACAGTTGGTAAACCATTTAACTGGTGTAATTAGAGGGATTGATTTAATTTAAATCCAATTAATTAAAGGGGATACTAGCATCTATAATCGGGAAGAGGGTGTCCATAACTAACAATAATTTTTTTTTTAATTAATTACATAGAACGGAGCAGGTGATGTGTTACTGTTGCGAGATGTGGGAGCCGGTAGACCCCATTGAGGCTAACGGTGAGTACATCTGTGACAAGTGTCTGCTGCTACAGGATCTCCAGCTCCGTGTTGATGAGCTGGAGTCTGAGCTTCAGATACTGCGACACATCAGGGAGGGGGAGAAGTACCTGGACTCTGTGTATCAGGAGGTGGTCACACCTATGAAGTTAATTAATTCAGATGTAGCCCATGGCCAGGGTCAGGACGGTGCGACTACGAGTGAGGCAGGTACGGGGAACCAGGAGGTAGTGTTGGAGGAGCCGCAGCCCTTGCTCTTGACCAACAGGTTCGAGGTTCTTACTCCCTGTGGGGATGGGAGCAGGGGCTGCAGGGAGGATGAGCAACCTGGCCACAGCACCGTGGAACGGGGGGCCATTCAAGAGGGGGGAGTAAATAGAAATGTTGTAGTGGTAGGGGATAGTATTATTAGGGGGATAGATAGAGTTCTCTGCAGCCAAGAGCGAGAGTCCCGTAGGCTGTATTGCCTACCCGGTGCCAGGGTTAAGGACATCTCCTCTGGGCTGGAAAGAAACTTGCAGTGGGAGGGGGTGGATCCAGTCGTCGTGGTCCATGTCGGTACAAACGACATAGATAGGACTAGGAAGCCGGTTCTGTTAAAGGAGTATGAGCAGCTAGGGGTCAAATTAAAAAACAGAACCTCAAGGGTAATAATCTCTGGATTATTACCTGAGCCACGAGCGAATTTGGCTAGGACAAATAAAATCAGAGAATTAAATGCGTGGCTCAAAGACTGGTGTGGGAGAAATGGGTTTTGCTTCCTGGGACACTGGCACCAGTACTGGGGCAGGAGGGAGCTGTTCCATTGGGACGGGCTTCACTTGGCCAGTGCTGGGACTAGGGTCCTGGCGGATCATATAACTAGGGCTGTAGAGAGGGCTTTAAACTAACTAGTGGGGGGGAGGTTCCTAGAGAACAAATAATAAAAATGACAACAGAGAAGGTCATAGACTTAGGTAGCAGTGGAGAAATGAAAAACCAGAGCGTGTCAGGAAGGGGCAGAAGGTATGGAGTAAAAGGTAAAGTAATAAAAAGGGCAAAAGCAGGAACTAAGTGTCAAAAAACACATTTGAAAGTTCTCTATCTGAATGCACGTAGCATTCGTAACAAAATAGATGAGTTAATGGCACAAATAGCTACATATGGGTATGATCTTGTGGCCATTACAGAAACATGGCTGCAGGGTGACAATGCCTGGGAATTAAACATACCAGGTTATTTAACGATCAGGAAGGACAGGCAGGAAGGAAGGGGAGGTGGGGTGGCTATGTTAATAAAGGAAGGAATCACTGTAATACAGAGAAATGATATTGGGTCAAAAGATCAGGATAATGAAACAGTTTGGGTGGAGATAAGGAATAATAAGGGGAAAAAAACACTAGTGGGCGTAGTCTATAGGCCTCCGAACAGTT
Source organism: Somniosus microcephalus (assembly GCF_052327205.1). Classification (NCBI taxonomy): domain Eukaryota; kingdom Metazoa; phylum Chordata; class Chondrichthyes; order Squaliformes; family Somniosidae; genus Somniosus; species Somniosus microcephalus. The sequence goes on along the minus strand of NC_140987.1, from coordinate 436,461,096 downwards.
GCAACTCAGTTGGACGGAGTATCAATCAGGAAATAGTTGAGGCTTGTAATAAGGGAACATCTATAATTATGGGGGATTTTAACTATCATATTAGCTGGACAAATCAAATTGGGCAGGGCTGCCTTGAGGATGAGTTCATTGAGTGTATTAGGGATGGGTTTCTTGAGCAGTATGTAACTGAACCGACCAGGGGGCAAGCAACCTTAGATCTGGTCCTGTGTAACGAGACAGGATTAATTAAAAATGTCCTAGTAAAGGATCCCCTTGGAATGAGTGACCATAACATGGTTGAATTCCATGTTCAATTAGAGGGTGAGGAGGTTGTATCTCAAACAAGCGTGCTAAGCTTGAATAAAGGAGACTATGAAGGTATGAGAGCAGAATTGAGCAAAGTGGATTGGGAAAATAGATTAAAGGGTAAGACGATACATGATCAGTGGTGTACATTTAAGGAGTTATTTTACAACTTCCAAAAAAAGTATATTCCACTGAGAAGAAAAGGGTGTAAAAGAAAAGATAGCCATCCGTGGCTAAGTAAAGAAATTAAGGATAGTATTCGACTAAAAACAAGGGCATATAAGGTAGCCAAATCTAGTGAGAGGATAGAGGATTGGGAAAACGTTAAAAGACAGCAAAAAATAACAAAAAGATTGATTAGGAAAGGGAAGATAGATTATGAAAGTAAATTAGCAAAAAATATAAAAACAGATAGTAAGAGTTTTTATAGTTATATAAAAAGAAAAAGGGTGGCTAAAGTAAATGTTGGTCCCTTAGAGGATGAGACCGGGAAATTAATGGTGGGAAATATGGAGATGGCAAAAACACTGAATGAATATTTTGTATCAGTCTTTACAGTAGAGGACACCAAGAATATCCCAACACTGGACAAGCAGGGGGCTATAGGGGGGGAGGAGATAAACACGATCAAAATCACTAAGGAAGTGGTACTCGGTAAAATAATGGGACTCAAGGCGGATAAATCGCCTGGACCTGATGGCTTACATCCAAGGGTCTTGAGGGAAGTGGCGGTAGGGATTGTGGATGCATTGGTAATAATCTTCCAAAACTCCCTGGACTCAGCAAAGGTCCCAGCAGACTGGAAAACTGCTAATGTAACACCCTTATTTAAAAAGGGCAGTAGACAGAAGGCTGGAAACTATAGACCGGTTAGCCTAACATCTGTGGTAGGTAAAATTTTGGAGTCCATTATTAAGGAGACAGTAACAGGACATTTGGATAATCATAGTTTAATAAGACAAAGTCAGCATGGTTTTATGAAGGGGAAGTCATGTTTGACAAATTTGCTGGAGTTCTTTGAGGAAGTAACATACAGGGTGGATAAAGGTGAACCAGTGGACGTAGTGTATTTAGACTTCCAAAAGGCATTTGACAAGGTGCCACACAAAAGATTATTGCTTAAGATAAAAAATCACAGGATTGGGGGTAATATTCTGGCATGGATAGAGGATTGGCTATCTAACAGAAGGCAGAGAGTTGGGATAAATGGTTCATTCTCAGACTGGCAATCAGTAACCAGTGGTGTTCCGCAGGGGTCAGTGCTGGGTCCCCAACTCTTTACAATCTATATTAACGATTTGGAGGAGGGGACCGAGTGTAACATATCAAAGTTTGCAGATGATACTAAGATGGGAGGGAAAGTAGTGAGAGAGGAGGACATAAAAAACCTGCAAGGGGACATAGACAGGCTAAGTAAGTGGGCAGAGACTTGGCAGATGGAATACAATACTGGAAAGTGTGAGGTTATGCACTTTGGCAGGAAAAATCATAGAGCAAGTTATTATCTTAATGGCAAGAAACTGGAAAGTACTGAAGTACAAAGGGATCTGGGGGTCCTGGTGCACGAAACTCAAAAGGTTAGTATGCAGGTGCAGCAAGTGATTAAGAAGGCCAATGGAATGTTGGCTTTCATTGCTAGGGGGATAGAATATAAAAATAGGGAGGTATTGCTTCAGTTGTACAAGGTATTGGTGAGACCGCACCTGGAATACTGCATACAGTTTTGGTGTCCATACTTAAGAAAAGACATACTTGCTCTCGAGTCAGTACAAAGAAGGTTCACTCGGTTAATCCCGGGGATGAGGGGATGGACATATGAGGAGAGGTTGAGTAGATTGGGACTCTACTCATTGGAGTTCAGAAGAATGAGAGGCGATCTTATTGAAACATATAAGATTGTGAAGGGGTTGGATCGGGTGGATGCGGGGAGGATGTTCCAGATGATGGGTGAAACTAGAACTAGGGGGCATAGTCTTAGAATAAGGGGCTGCTCTTTCAAAACTGAGATGAGGAGGAACTACTTCACTCAGAGGGTGGTAGGTCCATGGAATATGCTGCCCCAAAAAGCTGTAGAAGCTACATCATTACATAAATTTAAAACAGAAATAGACAGTTTCCTAGAAGAAAAGGGAATTAAGGGTTACGGGGAGCGGGCAGGAATTTGGACATGAGTTTAGGTGCGGATCGGTCATGGCCCTGTGGGTAGCGGAGCGGGCCCAGGGGCTGTGTAGCCTGATCCTGCTCCTGTTTCGTGTGTCTAATTCTGTTAGATTCAGGAGATGGTTCTGTGATAGTAGATTGGCGGTTAGGATCAGATCAGCCATGATCTTATTGAATGGCGGAGCAGGCTCGAGGGGCCAATTGGCCTACTCCTGCTCCTATTTCTTATGTTCTTATGTTCTTATGGTTCCTCAACATACTGATCTAGAAAACTATCTTGCATGCATTCCATGAATTCATCCTCCACACTATTACTGCAAATTTGGTTTCCCAGTCTATATGTAGATTAAAGTCCCCCATGATCACTGTATTGCCCTTGTTACATGCACCTCTAATTTCCTGATTTATACTCTGCCCTACATTACAACTACTGTTTAGGGGCCTACAAACAACCCCCACCAATGTTTTCTGCCCCTTGCTGTTTCTTAGCTCCACTTGAACTGATTCTACTTCTTGATTTTCGGAGCTAAGATCCTTTCTCCCTACTGTCTTTATCCCATCCTTTATTATCAGGGCTACCCCTCCTCCTTTTCTATTTTGCCTACCTCTTCTAAAAGTTAAGTATCCTGGAATATTTAGTTCCCAAACTTGGCCACTTTGCAACCACGTCTCCGTTATGGCTATTAGACCAAAGCTGTTCATTTCTATCTGCGCTATTAATTCGTCTATTTTGTTGCGAATGCTTCGTGCATTCAGATATAGTGCCTTTAGCTTTGACTTATTTCTATTTTTCCCTGATGTCACCTTCGTCACTGACGCCTTATTACCTTTGTTACTCTCTCTGTCCCTTCCTGACCCACTCTGGTTATTTTCACCCAAAACTCTACTCTGCTCAAGAGCCTTGACTATTCTCTTGCTGCTTTTAAATTTACTCTTTCCTGAATCCTCCCACACCCCCACCCCTTCATTTGTTTAAAGCCCTGTCTACTGCCCTAGTTATTCAGTTCACCAGGACACTGGTTCCAGCCCGGACTAAGTGGAGCCCGTCCCAATGGAACAGCTCCCTCTTTCCTCAGTACTGGTGCCAGTGCCCCATGAACCAAAACCCCTTCCTCCCACACCACTCTGAGTCACACATTTAAACCTCTAATCTGTTTGTCCCTATGCCAATTTGTGCGTGGCTCAGGTAACAATCCAGAGATTATTACCTTTGAGGTTCTGCTTTTTGGATCCTAGCTCCTTAAACTCCCTCAGCAGAACCTCATTCCTAGTTCTACCTATGTTGTTGGTTCCTACGTGAACCACGAGAACTGGATCCTCCCACTCCAAGTTCTTCACCAGCCACATGGAGATGTCTTTAACCCTGGCACCGGGCAGGCAACACAACCTTTGGAACTCTCGGCCGCAGAGAACAGTATCTATCCCCTGACTATACTGTCCCCTACCACAACTACATTCCCTTTCACTTCCCCCACTTGAATGGCCTCCTGCACCATGGTGCCATGGTCAGCTTGCTCATCCATCCTGCAGGCTTTTCCCTCATCCACACAGGCAGCAAGAACCTCATACCTGTTGGACAAGGGCAAAGGCTGAGGCTCCTCTAGCACTGCATCTGGGGTCCCTTTACCTGCCTGATTTGCAGTCACACCTTCCTGTCCCTGACCACTAACCAGACCTGTACCACTACCTAACCTAAGGGGTGTGACTGCCTCCTGGATCAAAGTGTCCAGGTAACTTTTCCCATCCCTGATGCCCCACCATGTCTGCACCTCAGACTCCAGCTCAGAAATTCTGAGCTCAAGTTCCTCAAGATGCAGGCACTTACTGCAAACGTGGTTGTCCGGGATCACAATGCTCTCCACAAACTCCCACATGCTGCAGTTGCGGCACACCACCTGCACTGCCATCCCTATATGACCTTGTTTTATTTAATTACATTTAATTACATTTGTATTTAGGTAACTTAGTTTACAGTGTAGTCTCTTGACTACTTACTTGATCTAGCTTAATTTAAGGGTACTGAAATTAAATATCTACCTGTGACACAAAGCACTAGAAGTAGTGTAGGCAAGAAACAACTCTTACCCCTCTTCTCCAAATTCCCAAATAAAGCACCCTGTTTAACTCCACTCTCCATTTAATCCTGCTCTGTGCAGACCATGCTGTGGTCTGCAGATGTTTACTTTTATACACTAGGAGCCTCACCCAATTTACCAGTGTTGACTCAGCTCTCCTGCTCCTGGTGATTAGTGCCTATTGAAGACAAACACTTACAGCTGACTGACAGTTAACTGCCACTGGCAGACAGCTTCTGCAAACTGCAGTTTTTACATTTCTAGGTTAAAATCAAATGCTTACATTAAATTTCACTTTTTACAGCTTCTCCTTACCCAATACTTACCAGAAATTCCCGCTCTTTCCAATTTCCCAAGTAAACCACTCTGTTCAAGTCCACTCCGTTTAATCACGGGTCTGTGCATTTCTTTGCTGATTATAAATTAAATTATGTAAATAGCCTTTAAAGCATGAATTCCACTTGTGCTCCTGCTGCCCACTCACATTCATTCACATTAAAATGAAAATATGTTCTGACAAATCAACATCTCTGAATTGTAGCTCAGACTCCATGAATTATATAAAAAGTACTATTTACAAATGTATATCATTACTTGAATCATGTTTGGAATATATTTGGTAAAAAAATCTTGAGGTGTGAAGCAACACTAAAGTGATTGTTCTTAAATAATAAATTTATGATAAGTTAATGCAAAACAGAGATAAATTGATATTAAGCAGAGATATGCAATACTTAATCTAATTAGTCATCTTTCTTGAATTGCCCTTTTCTAATTTCATTTGAAATTCTAGGTATTAAAAGCATGCCATCAGCATTAATTGGACAATATTCTGTTCAATAATTATTTAGAGGGCACTTAGAATTACAGCCCCCATTGAAATAATTGGAAAACAACTCCTTGGCAGAGGAATTTTACTCAGACATGTTAATCAGCTCATTAAAAACTGCCCACCGAAGAATTTCTACCTCCCGGGGTAAATCATGAGGTGAACATGGAAAGTACTAAAAATTTGATAGCCGCCGAAATGGGTGCGAGGATCACGTTGCGCGATCGGCCCCCTCGCCCGTTGAAAGGAATGCAGGCAGCACGCAAACTTGGTGCTGCCTGCTAATTACAATGCTTGCAGCATTCAGCCCAGCACTGACCGCGCTGCTGAGTGGCTGAACACTCAGCAGGGGGCCCAAGTTTGTGCGAGGCTAGCTCCAATTGAAGCTAACCTCCACTTCTTAAAGGCAGTCTGCACCTTTTAAAGGGGAGGTGCATTCTGCCTGCAGCAGCTCATGCAACTGGTTGTGGAGGCAAGGGTCAGAAAGAAGAGTGAATAAACATAGAAACATAGAAGATAGGAGCAGGAGTAGGCTATTCGGCCCCTCGAGCCTGCTCCGCCATTTAATGAAATCCTGGCTGATCATCCAAATTCAGTACCCTGTCCCTGCTTTCTCCCCATATCCCTTGATCCTTTTAGCCTTAAGAAATATATCTAACTCCTGTAAACGGTTTTAGATCCTAGCCAAATTGCTAGACAGACGGTTCAAATCGCCCCCACCTTACGAAAGTTCTATACCCAGGAATTATTATTCAGAGTGCAAATGAAATAAGTCACAGACAGGAATGCTTCGGTGAAAAATCAAACTTATATTTATTTGGTCTAACATACACTGGCTAAAACATGCACTACTAAACAAAATCACTGTCTCTGTGGAGAATAAAATCCAGGTTACAAACAACATACATACAGTACACAACTGGGGACTATAACAAGCAGTAATTCCCTTGTTGCTATGGTGGACTCTAATTCCACCCCTACCAACAAATTACCCAGTCGCATAAACCCCTTCGCCTGGCTGAACCAAACGAAGCTCCCACCCTTGGAATAGCCCAAAAACTTCACTTCTGAGAAAACTCTGAGCCCCTTTTAGCTCACCCAGCTCGTCTAGGATATCAGTTTACCGGCTTGGGATGCTCGAGACTATGCTTACCCCCACACGTGGTCAGTTTTGATCGCTCCGCTTGGCAGCTCCTCTGGTACTTCTTGTTAGGTTGATCTTGTTGGAGCAGGAGCGCGAGAGAGAGAAAGAATGGTGGAAAAGAGTCTGTCTTTATAGGAGTCTGGCTACCCCTATCTTTCCCGCCAATCTTTAAAATCCTTTTGTTTCTAAGCACTCCGGTGCTTAATCAGTGATGGGTCATCCTCGGACCCTTGAGTATTGGATTAATGGCCCTAAATCTGGAACATATCTTTCAGTCTTTGTGTTGGGAAAAGAAATTGGCTCCTTTTTGGCTGGCTGAGACCAGTGGGTTCATTGTTCTGCTTCTCTTCTGAGATGGAGGTGAGAAGTGCTTTGCATATTAGAGTGGCTTCAAGTTCAACGGCCCCCTTCCTTTTTCCAGGACTGTCGGGCGAACCCATACATTCTGGATGACTGACAGTTCTTTTGTCACAGCCAACTGCCATGCGTTCTCTGGAGTTTTAACAAACCAGCCCCCCACGCATTTGCACAGAGTGATCCCACCACAGGGAAAACACCCTCAGCCCATAAAGTCCACAAAAATATTCTCGACTGAGTCCATTCTTCAAACCGAGACTTTGCGGTCTCTTCACTCCTTTTTGAATATATTTAATGAATTGGCCTCAACTGCCTTCTGCGGTAGAGAATTCTACAGGTTCACCACTCTCTGGGTGAAGAAATTCCTCCTCATCTCAGTCCTAAATGGCTTACCCCTTCTCCTTAGACTGTGACCCCTGGTTCTGGACTCCCCGGCCATCAGGAACATCCTTCCTGCATCTAGTCTGTCTAGTCCTGTTAGAATTTTATAAGTTTCAATGAGATCTCCTCTCATTCTTCTAAACTTTAGCAAATATAAGCCTAATCGACCCAATTTCTCTTCATACGTCATTCCTGCCATCCCAGGTATCAGTCTGGTGAATCTTCGCTGCACGCCCTCCATGGCAAGAGCATCCTTCCTCAGATAAGGCAACCAAAACTGCACACAATACTCAAGGTGTGGTCTCACCAAGGCCCTGTACAACTGCAGCAAGACATCCTTGCTCCTGTACTCGAATCCTCTCGCTATGAAGGCCAACATACCATTTGCCTTCTTAACCGCCTGCTGCACCTGCATGCTTACCTTCAGCGACTGGTGCACAAGGACACCCAGGTCTCTTTGCACTTCCCCTTTTTCCAATCTATTGCCGTTCAGATAATAATCTGCCTTCCTGTTTTTGCCACCAAAGTGGATAACCTCGCATTTATCTACATTATACTGCATCTGCCATGCATCTGCCCAATCACCCAACCTGTCCAAATCATACTGGAGTTTCTCTGCATCCTCCTCACAGCACACACGCCCACCCAGTTTTGTGTTGTCTGCAAACTTGGAGATATTACATCTAGTTCCCTCATCTAGATCATTAATATATATTGTGAATAGCTGGAGTCCTAGCACCGATCCCTGCGGTACCCCACTAGTCACTGCCTGCCACTCGGAAAAAGACCCGTTTATTCCAACTCTTTGCTTCCTGTCTGCCAACCAGTTCTCTATCCAAGTCAGTACCTTACCCCCAATCCCATGTGCTTTAACTTTGCATGCTAATCTCTTATGCGGGATCTTATCGAAAGCCTTCTGAAAGTCCAAATACACCACATCCACTGGTTCTCCCTTATCTATTCTACCAGTTACATCCTCAAAAAATTCCAGTCGATTAGTCAAGCAAGATTTACCTTTTGTAAATCCATGTTGACTTTGTCCGATCCTGTCACTGTTTTCCAAGTGCTCTGCTATTACATCTTTTATAATGGACTCTAGCATTTTCCCCACTACCGATGTCAGGCTTACCGGTCTATAATTCCCCGTTTTCTCTCTACCACCTTTTTTAAATAGTGGGGTTACATTAGCTACCCTCCAATCCATGGGAACTGTTCCAGAGTCTATCAAATTTTGGAAGATGACCAGTAATGCATCTACTATTTCTAGGGCCACTTCCTTAAGTACCCTAGGATGTAGATTATCAGGCCCTGGGGATTTATCGGCCTTCAATCCCGTCAATTTCCCTAACACTATTTACCTACAAATACTGACTTCATTCAGTTCCTCCCTCTCAATAGATCCTATGTTCCCCGACATCTCTGGGAGGTTATTTGTGTCCTCCTTTGTGAAGACAGAACCAAAGTATGTATTTAATTGGTCTGCCATTTCTTTGTTCCCCATTATAAATTCCCCTGATTCTGACTGCAAGGGACCTACGCTTGATTTCACCAATCTTTTTCTCTTCACATATCTTTAGAAGCTTTTTCAGTCAGTTTTATGTTCCCTGCAAGCTTACTCTCATATTCTATTTTCCCCCTCTTAACTAATCCCTTTGTCTTCCTTTGCTGAATCCTAATGGCTGAACAGGCCAGAGAAAGGGCTCCAAAGTTCTTGGATGCGCCCCACTAGAGGCCTTAGTGCAGGGGGTGGAAAGGAGGAGACAGGTCATAGAAACATAGAAACATAGAAGATAGGAGCAGGAGTAGGCCATTCGGCCCCTTGAGCCTGCTCCGCCATTCAATGCGATCATGGCTGATCAATCAAATTCAGTACACTGTTCCTGCCTTCTCTCCATATCCCTTGATCCCTTTAGCCTTAAGAAATATATCCAACTCTTTCTTGAATATATTTAATGAATTGGCCTCTATTGCCTTCTTTGGTAGAGAATTCCACAAGTTTACCACTCTCTGGGTGAAGAAATTCCTCCTCATCTCTGTCCTAAATGGCTTACCCCTTATCCTTAGACTGTGACCCCTGGTTCTGGAATCGCCGACCATCGGGAACATCCTTCCAACATCTAGTCTGTCTAGTCCTGTTAGAATTTTATAAGTTTCGATGAGATCTCCTCTCATTCTTCTAAACTCCAGCGAGTACAAGCCCAATCGGACCAATCTCTCCTCGTATGTCATTCCTGCCATCCCAGGTGTCAGCCTGGTGAATCTTCGCTGCACTCCTTCCATGGCAAGAACATCCTTCCTCAGATAAGACGACCAAAACTGCACACAATACTCAAGATGTGGTCTCACCAAGGCCCTGTACAACTGCAGCAAGACATCCTTGTTCCTGTACTCAAACCCTCTTGCTACGAAGGCCAACATACCATTTGCCTTCTTAACGATCTGCAGCACCTGCATGCTTACTTTCAGCGACTGGTGCACAAGGACACCCAGGTCTCGTTGCACTTCCCCTTCTCCCAATCTATTGCCATTTAGATAATACTCTGCCTTCCTGTTTTTGACACCAAAGTGGATAACCTCGCATTTATCCACGTTATATTGCATCTGCCATGCTTCTGCCCAATCACCCAACCTGTCCAAATCATACTGGAGTTTCTCGGCATCCTCCTCACAGCACACACGCCCACCCAGCTTTGTATTGTCTGCAAACTTGGAGATATTACATCTAGTTCCCTCATCCAGATCATCATTAATATATATTGTGAATAGCTGGGGTCCAATGACCGATCCCTGCGGTACCCCACTAGTCACTGCCTGCCACTCGGAAAAAGAGCCGTTTATTCCAACTCTTTGCTTTCTGTCTGCCAACCAGTTCTCTATCCAAGTCAATACCTTGCCCCCAATCCCATGTGCCTTAATTTTACACGCTAATCTCTTATGCGGGACCTTATCGAAAGCCTTTTGAAAATCCAAATACACCACATCCACTGGTTCTCCCTTATCTATTCTACCAGTTACATCCTCAAAAAATTCCAGTAGATTATTCAAGCTAATTTTGTAAATCCATGTTGACTTTGTCCGATCTGGTCACTTTTTTCTAAGTGCTCTGCTATTACATCCTTTATAATGGACTCTAGCATTTTCCCCACTACCAATGTCAGGCTTATCGGTCTGTAATTCCCCGTTTTCTCTCTACCACCCTTTTTGAACAGTGGGGTAACATTAGCTACCCGCCAATCCATGGGTTCTGTTCCAGAGTCTATCGAATTTTGGAAGATGACCAGCAATGCATCTACTATTTCTAGGGCCACTTCCTTAAGGACCCTAGGATGTAGATTATCAGGCCCTGGGGATTTATCGGCCCTCAATCCCATCAATTTCCCTAACACTATTTCCCTACAAATACTGATTTCTATCAGTTCCTCCCTGTCATTAGACCCTATGTTCCCCGACCTCTTTGGGAGGTTATTTGTGTCCTCCTTTGTGAAGACAGAACCAAAGTATGTATTTAATTGGTCCACCATTTCTTTGTTCCCCATTATAAATTCCCCTGATTCTGACTGTAAGGGACCTACGCTTGACTTCACCAATCTTTTTCTCTTCACATATCTATAAAAGCTTTTACAGTCAGTTTTTATGTTCTCTGCAAGCTTACTCTCATACTCTATTTACCCCCTCTTAATTAATCCATTTGTCCTCCTTTGCTGAATCCTAAACTGCTCCCAATCCTCAGGTTTACTGCTTTTTCTGGCCAATTTATATGTCCTCTCCTTAGATCTTATGCTAGCCCTAATTTCCTTTGTTAGCCACGGTTGAGTCACCTTTTTTGTTTTATTTTTATGCCAAACTGGGATGAACAAATTCTGTAGTTCATCCATGGAGGTCCTCTATCTGCAGGGAGCCAGGAGGCCCTCCAGACTCACACTGTGAAGGCAGTGGGAGCAGATAGCCAATGGGATCAATGCTACCAGTCTTGCCCGAGGACATGAAAGCAGTGCCGAAAGAAGTTGAATGATCTCAAGCGAGTGGTCAAGTTCAGTGAATGCATCTTCACATGCCATCTCTCACCAACTGCACTAGCCTCACACACAGCTCAATGCACCATACCCCCATCACTCACCTACCAACAATCATAAGAACATAAGAACATAAGAAGTAGGAGCAGGAGTAGGCCATACGGCCCCTCGGGCCTGCTCCGCCATTCAGTAGGATCATGGCTGATCTGAACTTAGACTCACGTCCACTTCCCTGCCCTCTCCCCGTAACCCCTTATTCCCTTCTCAGCTAGGAAACTGTCTATCTCCGTTTTAAATTTATTTAATGTCGCAGCTTCCACAGCTCTCTGAGGTAGCAAATTCCATAGATTTACTACCCTCTGAGTGAAGAAGTTTCTCCTCATCTCAGTTTTGAAAGGGCAGCCCCTTATTCTAAGATTATGCCCCCTAGTTCTAGTCTCACCCATCAGTGGAAACATCCTCACCGCATCCACCCGATCAAGCCCCCTCACAATCTTATATGTTTCGATAAGATCGCCTCTCATTCTTCTGAATTCCAATGAGTAGAGGCCCAACCTGCTCAACCTTTCTTCATAAGTCAACCCCCTCATCTCCAGAATCAACCAAGTGAACCTTCTCTGAACTGCCTCGAGAGCAAGTATATCTTTTCTTAAATATGGAAACCAAAACTGTACGCAGTATTCCAGGTGTGGCCTCACCAGTACCCTGTATAACTGCAGCAAGACTTCCCTGTTTTTATACTCCACCCCCCTTGCAATAAAAGCCAAGATTCCAATGGCCTTCCTGATCACCTGCTGTACCTGCATACTAACCTTCTGTGTTTCATGCACCAGGACCCCCAGATCCCTTTGTACTGTAGCACTTTGCAATTTCTCTCCATTTAGATAATAACTTGCTCTTTGATTTTTTCTGCCAAAGTGCATAACCTCACACTTTCCAACATTATATTCCACCTGCCAAATTTTTGCCCACTCACTTAGCCTGTCTATGTCCTTTTGCAGGTTTTTTATGTCCTCCTCACTCACTGCTTTCCCTTCCATCTTTGTATCGTCGGCAAACTTGGATACGTTGCACTCGGTCCCTTCCTCTAAATTGTTAATATAGATTGTAAAGAGTTGGGGTCCCAGCACTGACCCCTGCAGAACACCACTAGTTACTGATTGCCAACCCGAGAATGAACCATTTATCCCAACTCTATGTTTTCTGTTAGATAGCCAATCTTCCACCCATGCCAGTATATTGCCCCCAATCCCATGATTTTTTATCTTGTGCAGTAATCTTTTGTGTGGCACCTTGTCAAATGCCTTTTGGAAGTCCAAATACACCACATCCACTGGTTCCCTTTATCCACCCTTTTTGTTACATCCTCAAAGAATTTGAGCAAATTTGTCAAACATGACTTCCCCTTCATAAAACCATGCTGACTCTGTCCGATTAAATTATGCTTATCCAAATGTCCTGTTACTGCTTCCTTAATAATGGACTCCAACATTTTACCAACCACAGATGTTAGGCTAACTGGTCTATAGTTTCCAGCCTTTTGTCTGCCTCCCTTTTTAAATAAGATCTCTATCAATCTATCAATCAAGACTCAAACCTCACATTCATAGCTTCACCTCACACTCACACACTTACCACTCCTGCAAGCCTCACACCCACATCTCACACCTGGCATACACTGCCAGCTATTCTACCATGACAGGCACATCACCCAAACACATTGCACCACACTCACTAACATACTTTTCTTTTGCAAGGCAAGGTGGCTCATAACCATGGGCAGCAGCAGCTACCCAGCGGGGGACAGGCAAGCCTGCATATCCTTACCCAGCTGGAGATGACGGTGCTCAACATTATTGGAGGGCCTGTCACTGAGGCAATGGTGAGCGGCAAGGCTGAAACCATTGAAGATGACAGTATGCTCATACCTAATCCTCCTTCTCACATCCCACAATCTCTTCTCACTTACAAGCTGCTGATGGTGTAAGCATGCTCATCTTGATTTCCTCCCCTTCCCCTCACCACAACCCTACCCTTGTGCCTTTTTCCTTTCAGATACCCAAGAACTCCAACCTGGCCAGCCAATGCAGGAAGAGCAGAGGAGAGTGATGGAGAAGAAGAGGTACCATCTCTCGATCTCACACTCACAGGCACTAGCTCAGATACTGGCACAGCACGGACTTCAGAGGGTAGTATAGAGGTGGGATCTGCATGTGGTGAGTCACCGGGCACGAGTGGCCTGTAGCCAGGGCAGGGGGAAGGTGTAGCGCAGGTGCCAGCTCCCAGGAGGGTGAGGATGCACACAAGTTCTGCTGCAGAGGACTCAGATGAGGACTTCGATGGGGTGGCCTACAGAACAAGGATGATGGGCATGCACACAAATGAGCTTGATGGATTGGCAGGCCTGCCAGAGAGCATGTTGTTACTGTCAAGGAGAATGGAGGAGGCCGACACCAACTTTGCACAGGGCTTTGCGCAGAGCTTGGAGCTCATGATTTTCAGCATGGAAGTGGGGGGCAGATCCATTAGCGCACTTGTGAATCCAACCATCATGCAGCGTCTGATGGCCGACGTCTCAACTTTCATTGTCTGCACAAAAGAGAGGGACGATGCAGGCATTGTAGTTAAAGATGAGGAGCGTGAAATAGTAGATGAGATAAACATAGTGAGAGAGGACCTATTAAGGGGTTTAGCATCTTTGAAAGTTGATAAATCATCAGGCCCGGATGAAATTTATGCCAGGCTGTTAAGAGAAGCAAAGGAGGAAATAGCAGAGGCCCTGACCATCATTTTCCAATCCTCTCTGTTCCCCTTGTCCTCACCTTTCACCCCACCAGCCTCCACATTCAACGGATCATCCTCCGCCACTTCCGCCACCTCCAACGTGATCCCACCACCAAACACATCTTCCCCTCCCCTCCCCTTTCAGCATTCCGAAGGGACCGCTCTCTCCGCGACACACTGGTCCACTCCTCAATCACCCCCAACAGCCCTTCTTCTTCACCTGGCACATTCCTGTGCAAGCGCAGGAGATGCAACACATGCCCTTTTACCTCCTCCCTTCCCACTGTCCAGGGCCCCAAACCCCCCTTCCAGGTGAAACAGTGATTTACTTGTACTTCTTGCAATTTAATATACTGTATTCGCTGCTCACGATGTGGTCTCCTCTACATTGGGGAGACCAAACGCAGATTGGGCGACCGCTTTGCGGAACACCTCCGTTCAGTCCGTAAGGGTGACCCTGAGCTTCCGGTCGCCTGTCACTTTAATTCACCGCTTCAGTCCCACTCTGATCTCTCTGTCCTCGGGCTATTGCATTGTTCCAATGAAGCTCAACGTAAGCTCGAGGAACAGCACCTCAGCTTTCGATTGGGCACTTTGCAGCCTGCCGGACTCAACATTGAGTTCAACAATTTCAGATAATTATCCCTGCCCCCATTTCTCATGCAGTATGATTTTTGCCATTCCCATTTGCAACATTTTATCTTTCCTGCCTCTTACAAAAGTACAGGGTGTTCTTTCTATTTCTTCCTCCCCTCCTAACCCCCCCCCCCACCCCTGTCTCTGCACCTGCTTAATATCTGTTACATCTCCAGCTTTTTCCAGTTCTGATGAAGGGTCCCAGACCTGAAACGTTAACTCTGTTTCTCTCTCCACGGATGCTGCCTGGCCTGCTGAGTATTTCCAGCATTTTCTGTTGTTATTTCAGACTAACCTCGGTGATGGGCAAATTATTGGAAAAAATTCTGAGAGACAGTATTAATCATCATTTAGAAAGGCACGGATTAATCAAGGACAGTCAGCATGCATTTGTTAAGGGAAGGTTGTGTCTGACTAAATTGATTGAATTTTTTGAGGAGTTAACAAGGAGGGTTGATGACGGTAGCGCGTATGATGTAGTGTACATGGATTTTAGCAAGGCTTTTGACATGGTCCCACATGGCAGACTGGTCAGAAAATTAAAAGCCCATCCAAGGGAAAGTGGCAAGTTGGATCCAAAATTGGTTCAGTGGCAGAAAGCAAAGGGTAATAGTCGACGGGTGTTTTTGTGACTGGAAGGCTGTTTCCAGTGGGGTTCCACAGGGCTCAGTACTAGGTCCCTTGCTTTTTTTGGTATGTATCAATGATTTAGACTTCAATGTAAGGGGCATGATTAAGAAATTTGCAGATGATACAAGAATTAGCCATGTGGTTGTGTAAGATTCTATATACGTAATAAGACCGCTGCGACCATGTGGAGATTGAAATTGCAAACAAATTGTGAGATGATAACGGATGGACTCAAAATGGAGGAAGTCAGCGTGTGTTCCTTTGTCTGTAAGGATTCAAAATGGAGGAAGTCAGCAGGTGGTCGTTTTTCTGTAAGGATTCAAAATGGAGGTGATCAGCATATGGTCCTTTGTGAGACTACATGGACAGGAAAGAGAAATACCGGATGAAGAAGAAGTCCCGCCCCCACACACATCACAGGAACATGAACGTGTCATGCAGAAGGAACTCCAATCAGGGAAGATTGGGAGTGAAGCTAACCTATCAGAGGGAGGCAGATGGAGAAATACGAGGGGGGCCATGATGGAAGGTACTATAAAGGAGACACAGAAGTGGGAAAATTAGAAGGACAAAGGGGGCTGTTGAAATGGCCAGTTGATGTTAACAGCCTACCACTTTTTCCGGACTGATCACCCGTGGAGGAGTGTATGTATGTATGAAAGTCAGACATGGAGTGGATATATTGCAGGGGATATATTGCTGGGGTACTTTTTATGTACATTTGACTAAACTGTGAAGCATATGAATTGCTGGGAGTACTTCTATGTATGGACTTATTAAACTGTGGGCATATGAATTGCCAGGGCGAATTAATAAACTGTGGGTGTATGCATTGCTGAGGGTGCTTCTATGTAAGCTTAAGTTTTTAAACTAGAGTGAATAAAGATCATTTTATTTATAACAAACTTATCTGTCATTGTTACGCTTATTTGTAATTCTCGAGGTCCGAACAGTAGTAGGAGAAAGTCCTACAGTGAGGAAGAAAGCTGTAGACTGCAAGAAGATATCAATGGACTAGTCAGGTGGGCAAAAAAGTGGCAAATGGAATTCAATCCGGAGAAGTGTGAGGTAATGCATTTGGGGAGGGCTAATAGGGCAAGGGAATACACAATAAATGGTAGGATACTGAGAAGTATAGAGGAACAGAGGGACCTTGGAGTGCATGTCCACAGATCCCTGAAGGTAACAGGGTAGGTAGATAAGGTGGTTAAGAAGGCATACGGGATGCTTTCCTTTATTCGCCGAGGCATAGAATATAAGAGCAGGGAGGTTGTGCTGGAACTGTATAAAGCACTAGTTAGGCCACAGCTAGAGTACTGCGTAAAGTTCAGCTCACCACATTACAGGAAAGATGTGATTGCACTCCAGAAGGTACAGAGGAGATTTATCATTCTAAATTTGCTGCCTAAGTCCGTGAATGAATGGAATACCTTTCAAGCACTACCAGGTCTGAGTGAGCATCAATTTATGGGACATTTTGCCCTCGGTGCTGAAGCCCAGTAGCAATTTGGTTGAGACTATTCCAGATTGACAGGATAGGATGAGAGAGTGGATTCATTCCATCAGTCTGCACTGGATTCAAACCCAGGTCACAGATGTAAAAAAGTCAATGTTCTAACCCACTGAGCTACCCTGTGCCCTTGGATCACATAATCTGACACACATAAATTTCTGTTTTGTTACATTGCTGGCATATATCTATACAAGGCAATAATCCAACTGAGGTGGGGTCAGGTGAATTCATCAACCACAAGAGCAAAGCTCAGGCTTGTAACTGTCAGCTGAACCCTGCCTCAAACTCATCATCTGTTACTATTTATTAATGATACCAAATGGTGAATTATCATTGCGGTGTGCTTTATTTTTCTTCCTTTTATTCCCTCTGGAAGGAGGTGACTATAGCTGGGCTATGGTTCTACAGGCTTCTGGCATCTCGTCCAAGTGGCTGTTCTTCATGTGTGAGCCCTGGTCAGTAAATGGCAGTATCCTGTTCAATTAGGGAGGCATTACAACCAAGCCCAGCCCACATACATTCGAGCAGGCATCATTGGATAGCATTCAGGAGCTGGAATACTGTGAATATTATTTCTGTCCCTCCCTAGCCCAGGATGGTGAGGCCGACTGTAGCATGTGTACTGCCACCTAGCTGAGATCGTTTAACTCGGTGCAGACTGCGTATCAAAGCTGAGACCTTGCTAATCTGTATGGCTAAGCACCACACCATGTAATCCATTTACCCAAAAAGCCAAAAGGGCAGCTCGTTTAAGTGGTTTTCATTTTAAGTGGTTTGAGGTAGGGCTTTCTGATGACATTTGAAGATGGAAGAGGTATGTGTAGTGTGAAATGAAGATTACTTTGTGATACAGGGCAAAGAATATTTCACTAACTCAATAGTATAGGGCAGTGGCATTTGTAATATTGCCTAAGGGTTATCTACAGATCACTTTCCCTTCACCTGTGGTGCTTGGTAGGTCTGCTGTTCCATATATCTCTTGACTTCCATTCATGGCCCACCTGGCTGAGGGCTATCACCAGAGCTCAGATTCAGTTGCTTAGAGCTGTTCTCTCACCTACTCTTCTGTGCAGTGATAGGAAACATGGAAATGTTATTAGAAGGTGGGGCTATCTCAATATTCACATCAAGTGAAAGGGCACAACTATGGACCTATTGTTTTGATGGATCTATTGCTCCTATAGCTTTTCTCCTTCTTGGAAGTAGCTTGTGATCAGAAGGGGGGTTGATCGTGTGTGATTCACCCACCCCCAGCCTGGGAGTAGAGGCCAATTTTAGTGCTATTGGTCTTGGGATAGGGAAAAAACCTCAGCTAACTCAGCACAGATTATCATCAAACCTGGGAACTTCTCTGACTCAGTATTAATCTGGTCAAGTGCACATATTAACCTGCCATCGGAGGAAAATTAGAATCATTGGTTTTGATTGTCTTTTCCCTTACAGCAAGTTACCTGAAGACGCCATCCTTGGTAGATATTATAACAACACTTTCAATGAATACTAATCCTACCAGAGCAGACTGGAGGAAACAGAGAGTGCCCGCTATTTTACCAAGGGTGGCATCATAGCCAGGCCCAATCGCGTTCTCACCCATTCCCAACAAAGGTTATTGGATAGCAAATGCAATCTTGCAGATTTCCTTTCCTAATCTAGAAGCTTTGACCAATCATAATGGCCTGTAACTGCCCTTGCCTGAGATGAGCTAACCCAGTACAGACCAGGGATTGAAGCTGGGATCGCTCTGGCCTATATGGTTCGGTACCACATCTGGTCATTCATTTACCCACTGAACCATGCGGGGAGATCCAAATTAAACAATTTTAGAAGATTCTGGTTTTATACATAAAACGTCAGAGCTCATTCTCTTTTTGGACTCTATTCCCAACGAGGACAGATAATCTGCCACCAGATTAGGACACATCCATTGCGTACGATGCCCCACTGCTCACAGATAAAATTGGGCTGAGGCTGTGTCCCAATGAAGTTTTCCCACTGCAGAGAAATAACAATCAACTATAGCAGCTTAAGAGACTAATGCACCTTCTGTTAATGAATGAAATGTCATGTTTGGACTGCCAATGTGCATAATAGGTATGACCTGGGAAATACATATTATGTATAGGTCCAGATTCTATGGTACAGTGCACCAGGTAAATAGCTGTGTAGTAGACACAAGGGAACCACAGAATTGGGAGAGCAGATTTATGTGCCCATTTCCTCCTGAGCTTCAAACCTGTGACAGCTGCTGTAGGCTGCATTAGGCTTTTCAAAGTGTTCATATATTTAATTCCCGACTCCCTGGTCAAGCAAGGTACAGGGTTGGCTGTTACATCTGCCAATGTGTTTCTCCTGCCCACCAACACTTGGAAAGGGTGCTCTGCCTTTGTCCCTTTGCTTGGGCATGGAGGAAATGATCAGCTGGTATGGTAACCAGCTGGTCTGATGGTCAATATATGCTCCGCAGTTTAAATCAGACTCTCATTTTAAAGTGTGTCGGTGAGCAAAGAGACACGTATGTTGACTGTAAGACCAGCTGGTAACTTCCTCCACATTCAGGAGGTTGGGGAAAGAGAGAGCAATGGCACTGTTGATTAAAATCAAAGTAGTGGTGAGTCTGAGAAACACGGTGGCAGATTGAACAGCCAACACGCCATATGCTGTACTTACTGATTTTGTGCAAAATAATTTCTTGCAGGAGTAGTAGGATGCATAAAGACAAGTTATTTTTGTCTAATTGCAATATGAATCCACCTTACAATAATTGAGGAGCTCTGATGTTTCAGCTATAGAATAACAACGATCCAGGAGTGAGCCCTTACTGAACGTTTATTGCCAAATAATCTTCACTTGAATACTGGGAAATTTACATCTTTTATTTTATTTTGGGAAAACTGGTAAAAGGGAAGAATATTTATGAATTGATACATAATCCTAAATATTATAAAGGGAGATATCTGTACACTTAGCTAATGTCTCTCTGCCTTGTCTTGTTCCTGTAGTTTTGCTTTAAAACATCTGGTCAAAGACAGCCAGGCAAAAGATTTTTGTGTAGAATACCATTTTTAGTGGTATGGTGAATGGGAACATAGGACACTGGACTACGTGATCAGTTCCCACTAGATAGTTTTATTCTCTTTGCTCATGCTCACAAAGATGTTTTTTGCCATAACAACTTTTACCCTTGATGCAGTCCAAGTTCATACAAGACTTGAAAAGTCAGTGGTCCCATATCCAGTAGGCCTTTCTAGCACCTCTCATGGTACTGGAGAAGATATTAGAGCTTGTTGACTGGTAGCTTGGGCAATGTCTCAATTTTAAATTTCTCATCCTTGTTTTCAAATCCCTCCATGGCCTCGCAGCTCCCTATCTCTGTGACCTCCTCCAGCCCTTACAACCCTCCGAGATCTCTGCGCTTCTCCAATTCTGGCCTCTTGTGCATCCCTAATTTTAATCACTCCACCATCGGCGGCCGTGCTTTCAGCTGCCAAGGCCCTACGCTCTGGAATTCACTCCCTAAACCGCTCCGCCTCTCTATCCCTCTCTCCTCCTTTAAGACGCTCCTTAAAACCTACCTCCTTGTCTAAGATTTTGGTCATCTGTCCTAATATCTCCTTATGTGGCTCGCTATCAAATTTTGTTTGATAATTGCTCCTATTAAGCGCCTTGGGATGTTTTACTATGTTAAAGGCGCTGTATAAATAATAAGTTGCTTTTGTTGTTGTTGTAGGTGATTCCTTGCATCGCCAACTCTTTTTTTCGTTTTTTCTCTTTTTCTCTCTCTATTTTTATTGATGCACCCATGACCCATTGCTCCTCTGAACTATTCTCACCTGTTCGTCCTAAGTTTCAAATACTCCTCCTCCATGCATCCTCCTTCTGTTGAAATCAAGACTTACTAGACTGTTCCCAAGTCTAATGTTTTGTCTCCCATGACCTCAAAGCTGGAACTCCTTGCCACCCTTTGTTTTTTCCCTCCTCCTTCCGTCTACAGGCTTTTAAATCTAGGCTTGGCATCAGCTCATCACTGCACCTTGACTGATCTTCAATTTTCATCTACTCCTTTCAGCCTTGATGCCATCCTCCACAATGGGCTTTGACCCCTCACCCAGATTCTTCTTCTCAAAGAAAGTCTGGTCCGCAGAAAAACACACCCTTGTTCACCGTGGTCTGTCCTTTTCCGGTTCTACTGATGCTTTATCCTCTCTGTCCACTCTAACCTCTGGCAATTTTATCCTGGTACAATTGGGCCACTGCCTGAAATCGGCCAGGTAGTATAACTGTTGTGTGGTGCTCGGCATTCATAGTCTACCATAAGTGAAAGCTTCTACTCCGTCTGCTGTGTTTCGAGCTGTGCCAATTTCTCAATTTCAACCGTAAGAATTGTACCTTACACATAAAAAATTATATTCAGAGGATACACTTAGAAAATACTGATCTTTGAAGATCTGACACTCATTTCCATCTTCAATGGTTAGTGTGTAGATGAATGATCGCCATCTCAATTTTTATGTTTCAAAACAGAATACTCTACTAGTGCACGGCAAAAGAAACCGTACACAAATCTAAGAGAATTTAAAGGGAAACATAGAAGAAAGGAAACTGAGAGTTTGGAAATCAAGTACTTCCAAAGTAAAGTACATTATTTTCCATTATAAAGTTGGTTTCAAATCATACCTACTTTTCAGAATTAATCTTTCTCTAAAGAACTGTTGGGCAGGAACTAGTTGCTCAGTGATTTGGCAAGATTCAACTTAATTTGCCACTGTCAATTTGCAAAGTACACTTTACCTAAAGTCTGCCGACACAGTAAATTTAAATAAGGATCACTGCTTATAAAAGGCCTCATTTTAAGTTCAGCGTACAGTCTCCATCAAATTCAATTTCATCTAAGGTGTACAGTCAGAGTGATACATTAAATAACTTCCCATTTCCAATGAGTGATTTCATGTCGTCCCCATGTGGCCAAAATAAGCATAGCAAGGATAATTTCCCAATCAACACCTAGACACAATGGCCTAGAAATTGGGGGGGGTTTATCGCCACCCGTTACCGCCAGACTCGGGCGAACAAATGGCGGCCGCCGCTGTTTCGGCAGCTACCGGCAGGTCCTGTGGGGCTGTCATTTTCGGATGGCCGGCAGTGTTACCGATATCAGCAATCGCTAAAATTATGGCGATGATGCGGATCGTGACGTCAGTGAGTGCGCAATTATCACTTGGTGCCTGATCTACGAGTTTGGAGCTGAGCAAACGTTGATGAGCAGGAAGGAGGCTGCAGCAGCGGTCTTTAAAGGAATCGTCAGCACCACTTGCACCTGACATGTTTGTTCAGTTTGACTGGCTCTGTGCAACTTTCTGCAACTCCAGCAGCTTTATTACCTTAGAACCTTGCAATAAGTTAACAGGGAGTGTTGTCGCAAGTGGAGAACGCCTTCACTATTATTTAAAGACTTTTGCTCACAATACTTGCTCACAGTCATGGGGGCTCTACTGGCAGTCCCCCTCAGGCTCGACTATCTTCAGGAGGGGGAGCGGAGGCAGCAATGTAAGGATTTCGCAATAATTTGAAAATTTCCTACAGTTCCGAAAATTGATTTTTGATTAAAGAATACCTGGGTAATATACCTTTAAAAATCCAGGGATCAAAATGGCCGTCAGACCTTGTGGCAGAAGACAAAAGACATTGAAAAGGCAGCTTGTGTGTGTCTGTGAAAAAGGGGTAATCAAAGATGGCTGCCCGACCTCGTGTCAGGACACAGGCTGTGGACATATGAAAAGGGAAGATCAAAGATGGCTGACAAAGGATTTAGAAAAAATCCCAGCCCTGAGGCAATGGAGCAGTCAAACTGCCAATCAAAGGCAGTTCAGGGAGTTCCCCTCCCTGCAGAGATAATCGACAGAAACTGCTACTATGTCTACACAAAGGATTAACCACCTGAGACTGCGGTTTCAGTTTGACCACAGGACAATAAATTTTGTTTACACTAACTCCCAAGGCTGTTTACTCAGCCATTAAGGAAATAGACATGCTTCTTTTCAAACCAAGACAGCTCTATTCAAACCCAGTACGATGAATGGGAATACATTCACACCCATCACGATGAATGGGAATACATTCACTGCAGTGTATGTGCCTTTAAGAGCCCCAGGTGTGCTGTAATGCCGGTAATTGCCACTCGGGCTATATAAGCCTGTATATTGTGTATATCCGTTAGAACCCCCCCCCCCCCAGACTTTGCTTAGTAAACATCTATGAACCAACTCCTGTCTTCAGTGTCTTTATCAACACACGGACACTACAGTGGCGACGAAGTGGAAACGGACTTACCTGCAATTCGGCAGCACCTCAAATACATCGATTCCTCGGGCGTCCAGAAGACTCAAGAAAGTGAGAGAAGCTGTGGTTTCACCAGCTGGCCAAGCTGGTGGCAGGTACTGCGCTAACCCTTCCTGGGCATCAGGCTGGGGCTCCAGTGGTTGGCTCTACAGCTGAGACAGGCAGCGAAATTGGAGGCAAGCAATAGCGGACTGGGAGGGAGCACTCGGGAGACGGCCGGCGCGGCAAGCAGGTCAGCGTTCAGACCTGGAGAGAAAGTCCGGCGGGAACGAGTCTCCAACAGTAAATAAATAAAAATTAAAAAAAGAACGGAAACCACGGTAAACAGCGTTGTCATCGGCAGCAGCGGCGGGAAAGCACGGGAAGCACCATATCTTTGCTGCAGAAAAGAAAGAAAAGCGCGGGAAGCGCCATATCTTTTCTGAAATGCCTAAGTCTGGCAATATTGATGCTTTTGATAGCGAAATAGAGGATTGGACCACATACATGGAAAGAGTAGAGGTATATTGCACTGCAAATGGAATAGAAGATGAAAAAAAAGCTTCAGTACTGCTGAACCTAATGGGCGCAAAGGCATACGGGCTGTTACAAAATTTAATCACTCCAGCCAAACCAAAGGACAAGAATTTTAAAGAAATTGTTGATACCCTGCAGGAGCACTTAAACCCAACACCGCTGCTGATAGCGGAACGATTCAAGTTCTTCAAGAGAAATCAACACAAGAATGAAAGTAACGCTGATTACCTAACCGAATTAAGAAATCTATCAAAGTACTGCCAATTCGGGGCAGGACTATCAGATTATCTTCGAGACAAATTTGTTTGCGGTCTCTTAAGTGAAGGAACACAAAAAAGGCTGCTTTCTGAAAAAGATTTAACATTGGACAAAGCTTTCAGTATGGCTGTATCATATGAAGCAGCAGCAAGAGGAGCTGCAGAGATACAACAAAAGACACAGGACTTCGGCACCCATGAAATGACACAGGGTTTCGAAAGATGTTATCGCTGTGGCAGATCCACCCATAACCAGAGGGACTGCTGGTTCAAGGACAAAGCATGCAGGCAATGCGGAAAGATTGGACACATTGCACGGGTATGCCGATCTGGACAAAATAAATCCACAGACAGAAAAAAAAAAATCAATAAAGAAAAGTACAGGA
The DNA here is from genome assembly GCF_052327205.1 of Somniosus microcephalus. Lineage (NCBI taxonomy): Eukaryota > Metazoa > Chordata > Chondrichthyes > Squaliformes > Somniosidae > Somniosus > Somniosus microcephalus. Next base: position 436,436,782 of record NC_140987.1, on the reverse strand, counting down.
AGGTACAAATGATGACAGACAGTAGCTCCAAAGACCAGAAGAGCGATAGCGACTTCGAAAACAAGAGACTAAGCTGTCTCAAATTACATAATATACTTGCCAAAGAGGATTACCAAACCATTTGGGTTACCCTCACGATAGCAGGGTCCCCAGTTAAAATGGAGCTAGATACAGGATCAGCTCTAACTGTAATAAATCGACGGGATTACGAGAGGCTATTTTCGCATATACCTCTAAAAGACACATCCATTATCTTAAAAATATATACGGGGCAGAAAGTATACCCCAAAGGAAAAATAAGGGTGCCTGTTGTATACAACGGCAAAGAAATACAAAAGTTGTATTTATACATTCTACAAGATGGTGGTCCACCGTTGTTGGGACGTGAATGGATCAGAAAGATACGTTTAGACTGGCACTCCATTCAGGCACTGACGGTGACCAGTAAGAAAAAAAACAATGATGACATCATACCTGAACGATTAAAAGTCATCTTGGCCAACGCCAAAGAAGTGTTTCAAGAGAAACTAGGAACCTTGAAAGGCATCACCGCCTCAATAAAAGTAGAAGATGCAGCAATTCCCAAATTTTTTAAGGCAAGATCGGTGCCATATGCGATACGTCCAGCAGTCGAGGCAGAGCTGGAGAATTTGGAAAAAGCAGGCGTATTATCCAAAATAGATTGGAGCGAGTGGGCAACACCCATCATTCCAGTCATGAAAAAAGCATTGAATAACGATAAATCTGAAGAACAGAGAAAAATTTGCATCTGTGGAGACTTCAAGGTGACTGTAAACCCGGTCCTTCACACAGTACAGTATCCTCTTCCGAGGATAGAAGATATTTTCGCCTCACTATCCGGAGGGAAACGTTTCACCAAAATTGACTTGGCGCAGGCATATCTACAGATGGAGGTTGAGGAGGCCTCTAAAAAGTATCTCACGATAAACACACACAAAGGCCTGTACCAGTACAATTGACTGGTTTTTGGAGTAGCATCAGCTCCAGCTATCTGGCAAAGAGTCATAGAGTCATAGAGTTTTACAGCACAGAAAGAGGCCCTTCGGCCCATCATGTCTGCGCCGTCCATCAATCCCTGTCCAGTCTAATCCCATTTTCCAGCATTTGGTCCATAGCCTCGTATGCAATGGCATTTCAAGTGCTCATCCAAATGCTTCTTGAATGTTGTGAGGGTTCCTGCCTCTACCACCCTTTCAGGTAGAGAGTTCCAGATTCCAACCACCCTCTGGGTGAAAAAGTTCCTCCTCAAATCCCCTCTAAATCTCCTGCCCCTTACTTTGAATCTATGCCCCCTTGTTCTTGACCCCCCTACTAAGGGGAAAAGTTCCTCTTTATCTACCCTATCTATGCCCCTCATCATTTTGTACACCTCAATCAGGTCCCCCCTCAGCCTTCTTTGTTCCAATGAAAACAACCCCAGCCTGTCCAGCCTCTCTTCATAGCTGAGGCGCTCCATCCCAGGTAACATCCTGGTGAATCTTCTCTGCACCCTCTCTAAAGCAATCACATCCTTCCTATAGTGAGGCGACCAGAACTGCACACAGTACTCCAGCTGTGGCCTCACCAGCGTTTTGTACAGCTCCATCATAACCTCCCTGCTCTTATATTCTATGCCTCGGCTAATGAAGGCAAGTATCCCATATGCCTTTTTAACCACCTTATCTACCTGTTCCGCTGCCTTCAGGGACCTATGTACATGCACACCAAGGTCCCTCTGACCCTCTGTACTTCCTAGGGTCCTACCACTCATTGTGTACTCCCTTGCCTTATTTGTCCGTCCAAAATGCATCACCTCGCACTTTTCAGGGTTAAATTCCATTTGCCACTTTTCCGCCCATCTGACCAACTCGTTTATATCTTCCTGTAGCCTGAGGCTTTCCTCCTCACAATTTACCACCCCACCAATTTTCGTGTCATCTGCGAACTTACTGATCATACCTTTTACATTCTCATCCAAATCATTTATGTAGATCACAAACAGCAAGGGACCCAGCACCGATCCCTGAGGTACCCCACTAGACACAGGCTCCCAGTCACAAAAGCAACCTTCGACCGTCACCCTCTGCCTCCTGCCACTCAGCCAGTTTAGGATCCAACGCGCCAAGGCACCCTGGATCCCATGGGCTCTTACCTTCTTGACCAGTCTCCTATGCGGGACTTTGTCAAAAGCTTTACTGAAGTCCATGTAAACCACATCCACAGCATTTCCCTCATCCACACACCTAGTCACCCCCTCAAAAAATTCAATCAGATTTGTCAGACATGATTTACCCTTGACAAAGCCATGCTGACTATCCCCGATTAATCCTTGCCTCTCCAAGTGGAGACTAATTTTGTCCCTCAGAATTTTTTCCAATAATTTCCCTACCACAGATGTTAGGCTCACTGGCCTGTAATTCCCTGGTTTATCCCTGCTACCCTTCTTGAATAATGGTACTACGTTAGCTGTTCTCCAGTCCTCTGGTACATCCCCTGTGGCCAGAGAGGTTCTGAAAATTTGTGTCAGAGCCCCTGCAATCTCCTCCCTTGCCTCACACAACAGCCTGGGATACATCTCGTCCGGGCCTGGGGATTTATCCACTTTTTGGCCTGCTAAAACCGCTAGTACCTCCTCCCTCTCGATGCTAACAAGTTCAAGTTTGTTTGAGTCCCCTTGCCCGATTTCTATGCCTACATCATCTTTCTCCATAGTGAACACAGATGCAAAAAATTCATTTAAAACCCCGCCTACATCATCTGGCTCTACACACAGATTGCCACTTTGGTCCCTAATGGGCCCTACCCTTTCCCTGGTTATCCTCTTGCCCTTAATATACTTATAAAACATCTTAGGATTTTCCTTTATTTTGCTCGCCAGTGTTATTTCATGGCCCCTCCTCACCCTCCTAATTTCTTTTTTAAGTATGCCCCTGCACTTTTTATACTCCTCTAGGGCTTCCTCCGTCTTTAGTCTTTTGTAACTGCCAAAAGCCCCCCTTTTTTTCCTAATGCATTTTTGTATATCCCTCGTCATCCAAGGTTCCCTTTGCTTGTTGGTCCCACCCTTGACCTTTACAGGAACATGTTGGCGTTGTACTCTCTCTATTTCCCCTCTGAAAGCCTCCCACTGCTTTGATGTGGATTTTCCTATAAGTAGCTGCTCCCAGTCCACTTTGGCCAGATCCTGCCTTATCATATTAAAATCGGCCATCCCCCAATTTAGAACCCTTATTTCCGGGCCGTCATTGTCTTTTTCCATGACCACCTTAAATCTCACCGAATTATGGTCACTGTCGCCAAAATGCTCTCCTACTGACACTTCCACCACTTGCCCGGCTACATTCCCTAGAATTAGGTCCAGTACCGCCCCCTCTCTTGTAGGACTTTCTACATGTTGGCTCAAAAAGCTCTCCTGGATGCACTTTAAGAATTCTGCACGCTCTAAGCCTTTCACACTCTGACTATTCCAATTAATATTGGGGAAGTTGAAATCCCCCACAATTATTACCCTATTATTTTCGCACTTCTCTGAGATTTGCCTACATATCTGTTCCTCTATCTCCCCCTGACTGTTTGGGGGCCTATAGTACACTCCCAGCAAGGTGCTTGCCCCCTTTTTGTTTTTAAGTTCTACCCATATGGCCTCATTAGAGGAACCCGCTAATATATCAACCCTCCTTACAGCAGTAATCGACTCCTTAATTAATATTGCAACACCCCCTCCCCTTCTACACCCCCCTCTGTCTCTCCTGAAGATTCTATACCCCGGAATATTGAGCTGCCAGTCCTGACCCTCCCTCAACCATGTCTCCGTGATAGCAACAATATCATACTCCCATGTGTTCAACAACAACTTCAGTTCATCCACCTTATTTGCAAGACTCCTTGCATTAAAATAAATGCCTTCCAGCCTTGCCATACTCCCTTTTGCCCTCACATATTTTCTCTGCCTTCCCAGCTGACTTGTTTTTTCCTCTGTATTTGGCTGTAAATCACCCCCTACTATAGCTCCACTCTGTATCCCATCCCCCTGCCAAGTTAGTTTAAACCCCCCCCAGCAGTGCTAGCAAACCTCCCCGCAAGGATATTGGTCCCCCTTTGGTTCAGGTGTAGACCGTCCGACTTGTACAAGTCCCACCTTTCCCAGAAGCAGGCCCAGTGATCCAGGAAACTAAAGCCCTCCCCCCTGCACCATCCCTTTAGCCACGCATTCATCTGTTCTATCTTCCTATTCCTATACTCACTAGCACGTGGCACCGGGAGTAATCCAGAGATTACAACCTTTGAGGTCCTGCTCTTTAATCTTCCACCTAGCTCCCTAAATTCTTGCTGCAGGACCTCATCCCTCTTTTTACCTATGTCGTTGGTACCAATGTGGACCACGACCTCTGCCTGTTCACCCTCCCCCTCCAGAATGCCCTGCAGCCGCTCAGTGACTATGGAGCAAGTCCTGCAAGGGATTCCGGGGACTCAATGCTACCTAGACGACATAGAAACATAGAAGATAGGAGCAGGAGTAGGCCATTCGGCCCTTCGAGCCTGCTCCGCCATTCAACGAGATCATGGCTGATCATCCAAACCCTAGCACCCGGTCCCTACACCGACAGCCATCCCACCCAAGCCCTATCCCCGTAACCCCACGTATTTAATCCCCCCTAACACTAAGGGCCAATTTTTATCATGGCCAATCAACCTAACCCGCACATCTTTGGACTGTGGGAGGAAACCGGAGCACCCGGAGGAAACCCACGCAAACACGGGGAGAATGTGCAAACTCCACACAGACAGTCACCCGAGGCCGGATTTGAACCCGGGTCCCTGGCGCTGTGAGGCAACAGTGCTAACCACTATGCCACCATGCTGCCCTTGTATCAGGAGAAAACGACAATGAGCACCTTGCCAATTTGGAGCAGGTGCTCACTAGGCTGAAAGAACGGGGCCTACGAGCAAATCGCCCCAAGTGCGAATTTTTCCAAAATCAGATATCATATTGTGGCCACATAATTAATAATGAAGGGTTGCATAAGTCACCTGAAAAAATTGAAGCGGTCATAAAAGCCCCAGCACCTGAAAATGTTTCACAATTAAGGTCATTCCTGGGATTAATAAATTACTACCATAAATTTTTACCGAACTTATCAACTCGTCTACACCCTCTTAATGAACTTCTACAAACAGGAGTGATTTGGAAATGGAACGAAGACTGTAAACGTGCCTTCCATAAATGCAAAGACTTAATCACATCCGAAGAAGTTTTGGCTCATTACAACCCATCACTGCCAATCAGGCTGGCGTGCGATGCATCCCCTTACGGCATAGGAGCAGTATTATCCCATAAATTCCCTGATGGCTCAGAACGGCCGATAGCTTTTGCGTCACGCTCATTAAACTCAGCTGAGCGTAACTATGCCCAAATCGACAGGGAAGCACTCAGCCTGGTATGGGGAGTGAAGAAATTCAACCATTACCTACACGGACAAAAATTTACCTTGTTGACTGACCATCAACCCCTCATCTCCATATTCAACCCTAAAAAGGGTGTTCCCATTATGACAGCGCAAAGGCTACAGAGGTGGTCCCTTTTTCTAGGGGCACACCAATACAACATAGAATACAAAGGATCAAAACAGCATGGGAATGCTGACGGTTTATCGCGCCTACCGTTGCCAACGGTAGAAGAGGCACCTACAGTAGACCCAGTAGAGATGTTCCACTCTACCATAGTGGAATGTCTACCAGTAACAAATTCTGCCATTGAAAGGGAGACGAGAAATGACCCAACTCTCTCACGGGTCTACGATTTAACAGTGAAGGGATGGCCAGCACATGGCGAACCACTGTTGCCAGCATTCTCGCAAAGAAGAGAACAGCTGTCAGTGTGCCGAGGAACCTTGATGTGTGGATCCAGAGTGGTAATTCCACCCAAACTCCAGGATAAAATGCTAAAGGAGCTTCACGAGGGGCATCTGGGTGGAGTGAAAATGAAGAACCTAGCTAGGGCGTTTGTATGGTGGCCAGGTATCGATGGAGACATCGAAGAAATGACCAAGAGCTGCCTAGGATGCCAGAAGGTCCAAAACGCTCCACCACAAGCCCCTCTGCATCCATGGGAGTGGCCCTGATCTCCCTGGCAAAGGGTGCACATTGACTTTGCTGGTCCATTTATGGACTCAATGTTCTTAATCGCGGTTGATGCACACTCCAAGTGGCTGGAGGTAATAAAGATGTCCTCCACCACCACGGAAAAAACCATCACAGTATTAAGGACCATATTTGCCAGGAATGGGCTGCCGGAACAGATATGTTCTGATAATGGACCGCAATTTGTGTCCGAAGAATTCAGAAAGTTCTTAAAAAACAATGGGGTTAAGCACTACACGTTCGCCCCATACCATCCCGCCACCAATGGATTGGCTGAACGGTTTGTCCGGACCTTCAAGAAGGCCATAAAGGCCATGGGTAATGAAGACATAAAACTTCAGCACAAGGTGGAGAACTTCTTATTCGCATACAGGAATGCAACACATATGGTTACCAACCAAACTCCCGCCATGATGTTCTTCAATAGAAACCTAAGATGCCGGCTGGATTTGGTCAAGCCCAACATCAGAAGGGACGTGGAGAACCGGCAGTTTTAGGGCATGAATGAAAGGCCAACTAGAACCTTCCAGATAGGTCAACAAGTTTTGGCCCGGGACTACCGTACCGAGAAATGGCAGCCTGGAACTATCTGCACACGACTAGGACCACTGATGTATACCGTGGACATCGGAGAAAGCATAATAAGGCGCCATGCTGACCAAATCATAAAGTCATCCGAAAAGGGACAACCTACACCACAACTCTATACGTCTAACGATAAAGTAGAGATACCCATATCTACCTCCGATCCGGTGATACTGGAACCCGATGAACCCGACACTGGCATTCAAGCCGAATCAGCCTTGCCAGAAGAACCTACGACACCACCAGAAACTACTACACCCCCGAGGCGTTATCCAGACCGAGTCAGGAAGCCTCCTGAGAGACTGACTTATAATTAATTAACTACAGCAATGTGTATATTATTTTGCTGATAACATGTAATTAATAATTACTTAAAATATTATGTACTGGTTGGCTAAAAGGGGAGGAATTGTAGTGTATGTGCCTTTAAGAGCCCCAGGTGTGCTGTAATGCTGGTAATTGCCACTCGGGCTATATAAGCCTATATATTGTGTATATCCGTTAGAACCCCCCCCAGACTTTGCTTAGTAAACATCTATGAACCAACTCCTGTCTTCAGTGGCTTTATCAAAACACAGACACTACATTCACAAACGCATCATGATAAATGGGTAATTCATCCAAAACCCATCTCAGTTAATGGGGACATCGGATCCCTTTTGTTTAGCCCAGATGCACCCGGATTTGGGCGGGAAGGTTTCGGCCCCAAATGGGGTATAAGATAGCTTCTCAGAAAGTGATCTCTCTCTCTGCAGCCTCGCCTCTGTGCCCTCTACAACTCAGGAGCCCGCCTAAGGGAGTGGAACACCAGCAGTTATTTTTAAACACTGGGGTGTCTCCATCTTCAGGGTGGTGAAGAATCTAAAACCGCAAGGGCACGGGGCAGGCGTTCATTGGTGAGCATATATTTTTCTGGCCCATTACAAGGCAACTTAGAATAGGTATAGGGGTGGGAGTTAAGGGGAATTTTGTTAGAACTGTAATTTTAGTTGATTTTCCCTCGTTGTGTCTGTTTTCTCCTCCCCTATTTAAGTAACGGTGTTTCACTAGCAGAGAAGTGCTGTAGTGAACACTGAGTTCTGTATTGAAAGTGCTATTAAAAAAGGGTGTTGCACTAAGCAGGGAAGTGCTGTAGTGAACATTAAGTGATCTGTAAGAAGTAAAGTGCTGTATTTGAGTAACAGTGTTGCGCTAAGCAGAAAGGTGCTTCAGTGGACATTAAGTAGCTGTATTAAAGTGCTGTATTTAAGTAAAAGCCACTAAGCAGAGGTGCTGTAGTGAGCAAAGTGTACTGTATTAAAGGTGTGTTGCATTAATTAAAGGTGCTGTATTTAAGTAAAGCCACTAAGCAAAAGAGTGCTGCAGTAAACGATAAGTGAACTGTGTTAAGCAAAAGTGCTGTACCAGGCATAGGTGTGTTGTATCGATTATTTTTAAGTTGTTTCTTTCTTTTTGTTTCAATAAATACTGGTCTGTTTTGCACCCAAACCACGAGTCACGTTTTCTGTCTACATCGCTACCGAATAAGTCCGGCGGTCAGAACCAGGAATAGGGGAGCGCTTCGAAACCACATGGGGGTCACTGGAGCAGCTCAGAGGCTTCTGACTGGCCAGAGACAATAACCCCAACCCCGCTTAGTAGTATTAATTCCTACAAAATGACGACCACGGCAGGACTGTCGGCAACGGTGTGCGATGTGGCAGACAGTGGTTTGGGTCTGGAAAGAGCAGCAGTTATTGAGTTTCTTTTTATCCCACTGGTTTGTTTGTGGTTAGGTTCCCGCAGGCTTGGGGAAGTCACCCGCAGGCTTAGGGAAGCCAGAGCAGAGAGTTAGGATAGGGAAAGGGAGGTTGAAGAATACCAGGCCAAGGTAGAGCACCTGGCGGTCCAGTTTAGTGAGGGCAAAAGCCACACAAGGCATGAGTCAGAGTACCTGAAGTGCCTAGTTGCAGAGGCCAAGAACAATGAGATGAGGGTGCGGGAGGAGAACGCTCGCCTCATACAAGAAATAAAAGAGCAGGAGGAAAAGGTTAGGGAGGTAAAGGCAGCATATAAGCTGGCCTGCGAGCAAGGGTTTGAGGAAGCAGATCATGGCCCCTGTAGAGCAGAGATAGAAAGCCTGAGTATGGCTTTAAAAAGAGCAAAGGGGATGATATGTCTGATCAGCCCAAAGGCAGATCAGTCGGATTTTACTGGCAACCCAAGTAAAACCATCCCACAGGCAACACCCAGGGAAAGGTTGGTCAGGGAATCAGAGGTCCCACGACCGCCACCCACAGCTCCGAGAAACAGGAGGGGTATCGAGACGCCCCAACCCAAGGGAAAAGTATTCAAGCAGGGGAACAGGGAAGGAGAGTTCTGGGACCCCTGTAAAGCAGGTCCGGTAGCAGTACTCCAGGACAAGGGAGGCACACAGGGGATAGTTTTGGCCCCGGACCAAAAGCAGGTCCAAGCCCCAGACTCCACCTTTAAGGCCGCCCTGGTAAGAGAAATGGATTTTGAACAGGATTACTGGCAGGCAGCCAGTTATATCAAACAATGCGGGTTGTTTAAGCAGGGGGCAGGGAAACAGGCAGCTGGGATTCTACCTGAGATTAGAAATTCCCGGCATGCAGTGAGTATGCACACACAGACTGCACACGCAGGCGCAGTCGCGTGTATGAGAGAAGTCCCCCAGCACATGGCCCGAGCGATTCCCCCTCTCTTGTGGGACTCCAGGGAGGAGCCTGAACCAGGTTTTAGACCTGAAGGGGAAGGCTCTCAGCCACCGGCAGCTGGTGGCAAGGGATTGCCTGTCCCCAGCCCAGGTTTGGGAAGGGAGGGACCAGAAGGCGGAGGTCCCCAGCCAACAGGGTGTGTGACCCGAGCTAAGGGTCTGCTCGCTGGGGTAGCCCCACCGGCAACACTCCCTAGGAGATCTCTTCAGGTACCCCAGCCCAAGAAAGTATGGTCACCCACTTTCCAGTGGAGTAGGGCGGGCTCCCGAGTCAGGGAGAAGCCAAAAGGCAGAGGTCCCCAACCAGCAGCCATAAGCCGCGAGGGACGTCAAGCTGGAATCAGTCCAGCCACGCCGCAGGGAGCAGCCTGTGGCAGCCCAACCAGGGATTAGGCTGGCCAAAGTAGTGTGTATAAAGGATTAAGGTAGAACGTGTTAATTTTAATTTTTTGTATTGCAATTCAGTAGTGGTATTATTAGTGTATAAGTTTTAAGTGTGGTACCGTTCCAGAATTGTATTGTGAATCGAGGTCACGGGACCTGATTACACTCCCCCCCTCCCCCCGCCCCCCACCCCCGAGCCAGGGGACCTGGCGAGATTTTTTGTTGTTGTCTTTTTCAGAGTTCCGGAAGACACAGAGGACCAGCGTGTCGGTGAGTGCTCAAGGAAGGAGCACTCCCAGCCCGTGAAGGAAGGGGTCTGCAGGAGGCAGATGCCCACAACATTTAAACTGTTACTGGAAATTCAATTTAAGATTAAGAATTTACAAAAACTTGTTATTTATTTTACTGCTTGTTTGGAGTTAAGGGAATGAATTGCATATGCCTAGGAATTGTTGTGCTTGCCGTTCGTGAAATTTAAAATACATTTCTGGCTGAAGAATAGTGCCATTTAATAAAGTGCCAGGCAATTGTAATAAAATTTTTAAAAAGGGAAGCTCGTTGTCTTCCATGTGTATTTTTAGCAGACATGTTGGCTGGGTGACAATCCCATTAAAGATATTGTATCATGTTAAAATTGTGTTACAAGTGGTGCAGGGGCGTTGGACCCGCTCCATGCTTGAATTATTGTGAATATAAGTGGTGCAGGGGCACTGGACCCCTCCGTGTATTGATTATTTAATTAATCTTGTTTTTTCTGTCAATAGCTGCCTATCGTACCGCGATTCTCTCAGGGCAGGGGAGATGGAGGTGTCGGGGGATCGTAGAGAGATTTAGATAAGAATAAGGGAAGGTTGTTTGTGGGGGGTCAGAAATTATTGCTCACCTTTGGACAGGATACTACAAGCAAGTTTTAGTATCCGATGGGGGACTGTAAGCATTTCGCAATAATTTTGAAATTTCCTACAGTTCCGAAAATTGATTTTTGATTAAAGAATACCTGGGTAATATACCTTTAAAAATCTAGGGATCAAAATGGCCATCAGGCCTCGTGGCAGAAGACAAAAGACATTGAAAAGGCAGCTTGTGTGTGTCTGTGAAAAAGGGGCAAGCAAAGATGGCTGCCCGACCTCATGTCAGGACACAGACTGTGGACATATGAAAAGGGAAGATCAAAGATGGCTGACAAAGGATTTAGAAAAAATCCCAGCCGAGGCAATGGAGCAGTCAAACTGCCAATCAAAGGTGGTTCAGGGAGTTCCCCTCCCTGCAGAGACAATCGACAGAAACTGCTACTATGTTTACACAAAGGATTAACCACTTGAGACTGCGGTTTCAGTTTGACCACAGGACAATGACTTTTGTTTACACTAACTCCCAAGGCTGTTTACTCAGCCATTAAGGAAATAGATATGCTTTTTTTCAAACCAAGACAGCTCTATTCAAACCCAGCATGATGAATGGGAATACATTCACACCCATCACGATGAATGGGAATACATTCACAAACCCATCACGATAAATGGGTAATTCATCCAAAACCCATCTCAGTTAATGGGGACATCGGATCCCTTTTGTTTAACCCAGATGCACCCGGATTTGGGCGGGAAGGTTTCGGCCCCAAATGGGGTATAAAATAGCTTCTCAAAAAGTGATCTCTCTCTCTGCAGCCTCGCCTCCATGCCCTCTACAACTCAGGAGCCCGCCCAAGGGAGTGGAACACCAGCAGTTATTTTTAAACACTGGGGTGTCTCCATCTTCAGGGTGGTGAAGAATCTAAAACCACAAGGGCACGGGGCAGGCTTTCATTGGTGAGCATATATTTTTCTGGCCCATTACAAGGCAACTTAGAATAGGTATGGGTGTGGGAATTAAGGGGAATTTTGTTAGAACTGTAATTTTAGTCGATTTTCCCTCGTTGTGTCCGTTTTCTCCTCCCCTATTTAAGTAACAGTGTTGCACTAACAGAGAAGTGCTGTAGTGAACACTGAGTTCTGCATTGAAAGTGCTATTAAAAAGGGTGTTGCACTAAGCAGGGAAGTGCTGTAGTGAACATTAAGTGATCTGTAAGAAGTAAAGTGCTGTATTTGAGTAACAGTGTTGCGCTAAGCAGAAAGGTGCTTCAGTGGACATTAAATAGCTGTATTAAAGTGCTGTATTTAAGTAAAAGCCACTAAGCAGAGGTGCTGTAGTGAGCAAAGTGTACTGTATTAAAGGTGTGTTGCACTAGTTAAAGGTGCTGTATTTAAGTAAAGCCACTAAGCAAAAGAGTGCTGCAGTAAACGATAAGTGAACTGTGTTAAGCAAAAGTGCTGTACCAGGCATAGGTGTGTTGTATCGATTATTTTTAAGTTGTTTCTTTCTTTTTGTTTCAATAAATACTGGTCTGTTTTGCACCCAAACCACGAGTCATGTTTTCTGTCTACATCGCGACCGATTAAGTTCGGCGGTCAGAACCAGGAATAGGGGAGCGCTTCGAAACCGCACGGGGGTCCCTGGAGCAGCTCAGAGGCTTCTGACTGGCCAGTGACAATAACCCCAACCCCGCTTAGTGTGTTTAATTCCTACAGCGAAGAGGAGAAGATGCATGCAGAGGGAGGAGGAGGGGGGCCAGGAAGGCTCTCAACAGGTGGGCGTACCTACCTAGGTTCTTCCGAGAGCACTCCTCTTACATCCATTTAAGTGAGGAGCAGTGTATTAGGAGGCTATGCTTCAGCAAGGAGGTGGTCACAGAACTCTGCCACCTCCTGCAACCAGACCTGCAGCCTGAGAACAGGGCGGCCATGGCTCTCCCAGTGGCAGTCAAGGTAACCGTGGCCATGAATTTCTTCAACATAGGATCCTTCCAGTCTGCAACAGGAGACGTAGCTAACATCTCACAGTTCGCCGCCATCGCTGCATCTGGGAGGTCACTGGGGCTCTCTACACCAGGAGAAGGGACTAGGCTGTCTTCTCTCTGAGCAGAGAGAAGCAGGACGAGCGTGCATGTGGCTTTGCCAGGATAGCGGGCTTCCCCATGGTGCAAGGCGCCATCGTCTGCACCCACGTGACTTTGCGGGCGCCATATAACAATGCTGAGATCTTCCGTAAGGGCAAAGGCTACCACTCACTTAATGTGCAGTTGTTGTGCGACCATGCCCAGCGCATCCTGATGGGCAATGCCCTCTATCCTGGCAGCAGCCACGATGCCTTCATCCTGCATCAGTCCGTTATGCCAGCACTCTTCCAGCCACCACAGCAAACTCGAGGGTGGCTGCTCAGAGCCAAGGGCTATCCGCTCTGCACCTGGCTCATGTCTCCCCTCCGCAACCCCAACACTCGTGCCCAGCACTCACATAATGAGAGCTATGCTGTCACCAAGAACATTATCGAGCAGACCATCGAGCTACTGAAGCAACAGTTCCACTGCCTTGACCTCTCGGGAGGAGCCCTCCAGTACTCAGCGGAGCGGATGTCCCATTTCCTGGTGGTCTGCTGCATTTTTCACAACTTGGCCATCATGAGGTTGCATCCCTTGCCACCAGGGATTGTGGGACCACCTCAGGAGGAGGACGAGGGGGAGGAGGATGAGGTGGAGGTGGAGGAGCAGCAAGAGGAAGAGGATGAAGAGGGAGGGAGGAGGCAGGCAGCCAATCCCCTTTCCGGGCAGGCTGTCAGTGAACGCCTTATCAGCCTCCAATTCCAATGAATGAAACCCCAGATTCCTGTTGCTCAACACATCCCCATCACACCATCCCTCGGTCATGGACTATCACAGCGTCCTCCTGGGCACAAAGCTGAAATGAGAGCCACCACAAAAGCTTCCAAACAAAATTAACAAATTTATCAATAATCAATTCACACATTTTTACATTTACGATATGAACTAATCACCCCTGTACAATCCCTTAGTGTTTATCGTTCGGGTGCCCTTTCCTGTCCTAGTGCTCCTACGAAGTGCTTCCCTATTGGTTGGAGCATGGCTGGTGGAAGGCTGCTGAGTTTCGATGGGGGAGATTTCAGGTGGCCTTATAGGATGACCTTGAGCAGCTCTGGCCTTAGAAGGCCCGGCTGCAGACTGCACCACCTCGGCATGGGCAGCAGCAGTCTGGGCTGGCTGGCTGACAGGCAGCAGCAAGGGCAATGTCGGAATAGCAGTGGTGGGAACAGGAATGCTGTTATCCTGAGAGAGGACAGCAGGGTCCTGCTCCACTGACCCACTGCGCCTCAGCATTCCTAGCAATCTGTTGGAGCACAGATTGCTGGGCTGCTACGACACCCTGTAAGCCCCGGACGACAGTGGTAAACCCAGCAGTCTGAGCTTAGGTAGCAGCTGAGACTGCATGAGAGAAATGTGAGCTTGGATGACACAAAGCTGAGACTACATAACAGCGTTCTGAGCTTTGCTGGCATCAAGTTGAGGCTTCATGAGAGCAGTCTGCGCTTCTGCTGCAGCACTAAGACGGTGGGTCTATTCCGCCTGTGCTGCAATGGCAGCCGCGACATCACCCATCACACACACCATCCTGTCTGGGTTGACACGATGTCTTTGGGAGTGTTCCATCATTTCTAGCCTGGAAATCCTGGGCTCCAAGTTCTCCGCAGAGCCCTGTGCAATGTTGGAGGTGGACTCCTCCATGCTCCTTGATATTGCCAAGAGGCTCTCTGGCAGGCTTGCCATTGCACCTAGCAATTTGGTGTGCATGCCCATCACCCTTCTTCTGAAGGCCGCCCCATGAAGGTCCTCATCTGAATCCTGTGCAGCAGAACATGCGCGCGAACTCACCCTCCTGGGAGCTGGCCCCCGAGCTACATTTTCCTCCGGCCTTGCTGCTTTATATACATGTACAGTAAGAAATACTGGATAGTGACCAGAGATAGGAATCCAGGCTAATTTATGCCCCTCCTAATCTGGACACTGGTACTAATTGTAGCATTCACACTGTACCCAGGGTGTAGTCGGGGGTATATGCAAAAAAAAAAACACTTAATTTCATTAGAGAACCATATACAGGCTTTGCAGTGGTTGAAAATGATGGCGTACACTCCTTCAGTCAGGTGAACTGGGCCCCTCTGACCTTGGTGCCACGTCAATTGCTGCCACTGGTAATCTGGGTCCCTGCCTCCACCCACTGTAGTCGAACTCTTGAGGGAGTTCCCACCTACTGGGTACTTGACATTTCAAAAAGACAGGCAGAATGGAAAAGGAGGGGGGGGGGGCAGCCCTGATAATAAAGGATGACATAAGGACAGTAGTGAGAAAGGATCTCGGCTCAGAAGATCAGGAAGTAGAATCAGTATGGGTGGAGATAAGAAACAACAAGGGGCAGAAAACATTGGTGGGAGTAGTTTATAGGCCCCCCAATATCATTGGACAGAGTATTAATCAACAAATAATAGGAACTTGTAACAAAGGTAATACAATAATCATGGGGGGACTTTAATCTTCATATAGACTGGGCAAATCAAATTGGCAAAGGTAGTCTGGAGGACGAGTTCCTGGAATGCATTCGAGACAGTTTCCTAGAACAATACGTCATGGAGCCAACCAGGGAACAGGCTATTTTAGATCTTGTATTGTGTAATGAGACAGGGTTAATTAGTAATCTCACAGTAAAGGATCCTCTGAGGAAGAGTGATCATAATATGATAGAATTTCACATTATGTTTGAGAGTGAAACAAGAGTCTTAAACTTAAATAATAGGTGCAAGGGGCAAGTTGGCTAGGGTAGATTGGGAAATTAGATTAAAAGGTATGATGGTAGATAAGCAGTGGCAAACATTTAAAGAAATATTCCAAAATTTTCAACACATATGCATTCCATTGAGAAATAAAAACTCCATGGGAAAAGTGATCTATCCATGGCTAACTAAAGAAGTTAAGGATAGTTTTGGATTAAAAGAGGCTTATAATGTTGCAAAGAATAGTAAGCCTGAGGATTGAGAGAGCTTTAGAAACCAGCAAGGGGTGACCAAAAAATTGATAAAAAAGGGAGAAAATAGAATATACTAGCAAGTAAACTAGCAAGAAATATAAAAACAGATTGTAAGAGCTTCTACAAGTATCTAAAAAGGAAGAGAGTAATAAAAGAAAGAGTTGTTCCCTTAGAGGTTGAGACAGATGAAATTATAATGGGGAATAGAGAAATGGCAGAGACTTGAAACAAATATTTTGTATCTGTCTTCACAGTAGAAGACACAAAAAAGCATACCAAAAAAAGTGAGGAACCAAAGAGCTAATAAGAGTGAGGAACTTAAAGTAATTAATATCAGTAGAGAAAGAAAGACTTGCATTTATAGTGCTTTTCATGACCAGATGTCCCAAAGCGCTTTACAGTCAATTAAGTACTTTTGAAGTGTAATCACCGTTGTAATGTAGAAAAAAAGCACTCGAGAAACTAATGGGACTAAAAGCCGACAAATCCCCTGGATCTGATAGCCTACAACCTAGGGTTCTAAAAGAGGTGGCTGCAGAGATAGCGGATGCATTGGTTGTGATCTTCCAAAATTCCCTAGATTCTATAACAGTCCCAGCAGATTGGAAGGTAGCAAATGTAACACCGCTATTCAAGAAAGGAGGGAAGAGAAAAAACAAGAAACTACAGGCCAGTTAGCCTGACATCAGTCGTCAGGAAAATGCTGGAATCCATTGTTGAGGCACTTAGAAAATCATAATATGATTAGGCAGAGTCAACATGGATTTATGAAAGGGAAATCATATTTGACAAATTTATTGGAGCTTTTTGAGAATGTAACTAGCAGGGTAGATAAAAGGGGAACCAGTGGATGTAGTATATTTGGATTTCCAAAAGGCATTTGATAAGGTACCGCATAAAATGTTGCTACACAAGGGCTCATGAGGTTGGGGGTAATATACTGTAGGAGTATTGTTAGAGGATTGGTTAATGGACAGAGAGTAGGGATAAATGGGTCATTTCCAGTTGGTAGGCTGTTACTAGTGGGGTGCCGCAAGAATCAGTGTTTGGGCCTCAGCTATTTACAATCAATATTAATGACTTACATGAATGGACCAAGTGCAATGTATCCAAGTTTGCAGACGATCCTAAGCTAGGTGGGAAAGTAAGCTGTGAGGAGGACACAAAGAGCCTATAGAGGACATAGACAGGTTAAGCGAGTTGGTAATAAGGTGGCAGATGGAGTATAATGTGAGGTTATTCACTTTGGTAGGTCGAATAGAAAAACAGAATATTTTTTAAATGGTGAAAGACTATTAAATGTTGGTGTTCAGAGAGATTTAGGTGTCCTCGTACAGGAAACAAAGTTAGCATGCAGGTACAGCAAGCAATTAGGAAGGCAAATGGAATGTTGGCCTTTATTGCAGGGGGGTTGGAGTAGAAGAGTAAGGACGTCTTACTACAATTGTACAGGGCTTTGGCGAGACCACACCTGGAGTACGGTGCAGAGTTTTGGTCCCATGAGAAAGGACATACAAGCCTTAGAGGCAGAACAACAAAGGTTCACTAGATTGATTCCTGGGATGAGAGGGTTGTCCTATGAGGACAGATTGAGCCTTTACTCTCTGGAGTTTAGAAGAATGAGAGGTGATCTCATTGAAACATAAGATTCTGAGGGGGATTGACAGGGTAGATGCCGAGAGGTTGTTTCCACTGGCTAGAGAATCTAGAACTAGGGGGCATAGTCTCAGGATAAGGGGTCGGCCATTTAAGACCGAGATGAGGAGGAATTTCTTCACTCAGGGTTGTGAATCTTTGGAATTCTTTGTCCCAGAGGGCTGTGTATGCTGTGTCGTTGAGTATATTCAAGGCTAAGATATAGATTTTTGGACTCAAGGGATATGTGGGGGGGGGGGGGGGGGGGGGGGGAGATCAGGTGGGAAAGGAGTTGAGGTCAAAGATCAGCCATGATCTTATTGAATGGCAGAGCAGGCTTGAGGGGCTGTATGGCCTACTCCTGCTTCTCATGTTCTTATGTATAGAGGTGGGGATCTCTCACGCTAGCAGAACTCGAGTAGATGTGCTGGAGAGAGGGAGATCTAGTCCATTGGCCACAGCAGTTGGATAGGAGTTGCACTGAGGGAAGAGGGAGTGAGGGGAAGAGATAGCAAGGGGGGGGGGGGGGGGGGGGGAGAAAAGAGAGGGATGAAGTTGGGAAATGTGCACTGGATGGAAGGGAAGAAGAGTACTAGCAGTACAAGGGTGGGGAAGAGAAAGAATGCCAGCATAAAATGAGAGTTGGAGTGCTAAAACTGCCATCTTTAACTTGGGTATATTGGCAGCTAGAATGGGGAGTGGAAGAATACCAATGTGAATGGTGTTGGAGGGGAGTGCCAGGGTGAATGGGGGTAATGTGAAGAGTGGCAACGGTGCCTGTATGATCTGGGAGGGGAGGACAGAGGAAGTGTCACTGTAGAAAGGGGGGGGGGGGGGGGGGTTGGGGAAAGAGATGTGAAACTGCATAGGGTACAATCTTTGAGCTTGGGTGCGAGATTGTTGACTTGGCTCTTGGGAGTGATGCTTTGGTTGATCTGTTTGTAATCCACATGTTTCCGACTGTGAAGCATAAATCTAATTAAAACAAGTGCAACATCCAATTTTTTTCCCCACGGGGAGCACGTGCTGGATATCTCCTCAAAATAGTGCCGTGGGCTATTTTAGGTCCAGCTGAGAGCAGACAGGGCCTTGAACTTCTCATCCGGCACCTTCCTCAGAGGCCCCGAGTCAGAAGTGGGAGTGCTACCAACTGAGCCAAGGCTGACACCAATGTAACTGCATTCCAGCAGATTAGGATCAAAGCCATTCCGAGTGATCATTCCTTTGGGGCCATTTTGCCTTTTTGCTAGTTATCTACATTGCCATGTATACTTTGCTTCTTGATTTTGAGATGGGTGACTAAGGGAAGAGGGCTCATTGATCCTGCTGCCCATCTGCAGCAGTTCCATTCGTTCACACTTCTACGAGCACCTTTTTAAGCAGCGCAACATTTGGTGCATTCTGCCGTATACCCACTTCTACAGTTCGGACTAGAGAACAGATTCTATTCCAACAAATACACAAGTCAAAAATTAAAATTCCCTGGTAGCATCAGCCCAGACAACCCGCCCCTATAGTCACAGCTAAAATGGTTATGGCACCACCGAGTGTGGCCGAGTCATAACTTAACACAACCATGAAATACATTTACTAAGCAAAAAGAGCATTAGCAATAAAGATTTTCCACAGTTATCACTTTGTGGAAACTCCAGACATGATGGCTGGGACATAATCCAATCTTGCACAATAAAGTGGGAACTATTGACATTAGACCAGTCACAGCTTCAGCACAGCTGCAAACCAGGCTAAAGATGAATAATTGTAACTTACCAATATAGAATACATTCTATTTTCAAATTCTAGGGTTTAATATTTTTTTTATACTGCTGTGAGTATTCGGTGCATGTGCAAGTTGCATTTTCAAAGCATTACTCAAGTAAAAGTATTACTTGACTGCACACAAAATGCTAACAAAGCTATAAATGTAATAGATTAAAAAACAGAATTCCTTTGAAACCAATGGAAGGATGAAAAAGAACTCAGGTGGTTTCTATAATGGGCACCTGACCCACATCAGATTGATGTGCCAGAGGTAAATTGAAAATTATCCACTAGGAGTCATAACCAGGTACAATGTGAATTACAGCCACTGGATGCAATCCTCCAGGAATCTTATTAAAATCAGCGGAGTCAGTGAGCTGTATTTTCCCTCTTTCATCCACCCTTCAGCTTTCTGGGGGAGGGGGGTGAATGAGGGTCACTGGTAGAAGAGAACAGTTCCCCAGGGCAAGCCCCGAGCATCAGTATCGAGCACTACTGACCAGTCGCTCAAACACCCCAAAAGGGCTAACCTTTGTCTGAAAGGTCATAGTTATGGGTGGTTCTTCATGCTGCTGGTCTACAGCCGGTAGGGATTTGGTTGAGGCCGACCAAAAATCTATCATTTACAGCTTCCAAAACATGGAGCCGAAGTCAAAATCAACTGGAGGCGAAAGGACTGAACTAACCCACTGTTTACAAAACTAGATGCAAACCAATCAGAGGCTACAATCTGGTTAAGATGGAGGCAGTACAGCTTTGACAACACGACAAACAAAAAAAAAAGAGAAAGTACCACAAATTCTGACCATTACACACCAGCCTCGCCAGCTGTTTCTGGGGGGCCAGGGCAACAAAAATCCCATTGCCAAAAGTGTCAAGTGATGAAACTAATCTTCAGAAAATACACCCACAGCATTGACTGGACGTTGACTAGTTTTATTGGTTTTCAATTTTTGTAAACACATTTTAAAAGAGCAAGCAAGTCAGACAGAAGAAAATGACAAGTTAAATAGCAAGGCAACTGCAGATACACACATTCACATACACAATTACCACAGACAAAAGTAAAGTAGACCGAGCATGTTGAGGCG
This sequence comes from Somniosus microcephalus, assembly GCF_052327205.1. NCBI lineage: Eukaryota > Metazoa > Chordata > Chondrichthyes > Squaliformes > Somniosidae > Somniosus > Somniosus microcephalus. The sequence goes on along the minus strand of NC_140987.1, from coordinate 436,416,557 downwards.
TCACACTTTATTATAGCAGTGTTACTTAACATGACAGTCAGCAACCCTGGGGTCACAATTCAACCTGAATATTATAAAGTTATCTCGGAATTAGCTGACAATTCAGAGGTTTGCCCACAGATGTACATTTTGGGTAAATTTAAATTGAGACACGAGTAATTACAAGGGTATAAATAAGCTAATAGATTAATGCACATCACTAACTAGTGTGAATCTATCCACCTTCCACAAGATCCTTTTAACACATTAGAAATATCTTGCATTAAGGCACTTTAGAAACAGGTGATAAAAGCAATCAAAATTGTGCTGTGTTTGAAAGTTTGTTGGTTGGTTTAAGATCTAGGTGTAAACAAATCCATACTGGGAGTTTTAAAAATGTTGTATCTGCTGTTTAGTGAACAATGCAATCCGACTGCCACTTAGTTTTGACAAATTGAGTTATTGCCTGATCAGTTAAATCTCAGGCAAATTTATTACACTACCTTGTAACAGAGTTTAGAATGCAAATATATGGACAACACTTCACAAAGGAAGCACTACCTTTGTTTCAAACAAGGCACTAAAAATTAGATTCTTATTCTGGGACATGTTTGGGATTCTCTTTCTCCTGCCGAAGAGCAGCATTTTGCAGCTCCAGCATAGCAACTTTCTCCTCCAACTCCTTGATTATTGTATCAATATTGGTTTCTTCTGGGACAGGTGTGGCATTCTCTCTCTTCTGAAGATCAGCATTTTCCAGCCGCAGCACAGCAACTTTCACTGCCAACTCTTGCATTTTATGAAGTTTTGCTGAAATGAAAGAGGCTTAGCTTTAGCAATCAGGCCCAAACCCTTCAAACAGGTTTTGCAAATTTCTCCCCTTCTCCCATTGACTGCAAAGTAGTTTGGGTAGGGATTTTCTCTCAAGCCCCTATGCATTTGTGATCACCTAGGGCTAGGTCATTTGCTGAACATCTCAATAAAAGATTAGTGTTTTAATTGTCTAGAAAGGCCCTTTATTCCAGTGCTAGTTTCCTTCCTTCCTAGATCTGGACATCAAAAGGAGACCAGGCATCTACCACAGCAGGACAAGATGCCTCACTTCACATCTGCCAAGTGCCAGCTCAATAGTAACATTGATGTAAACTTGTGTCAGCTGCCCACGGGAGAGTGCAGGCTATGAAGATACCAAAGGGAAAACTGACGGCAAGTGGAGCTTCACATTCCCAATACATCATACACAGCTCAACACACCAACACTAAAAACTGGGGATCAAACAGGTGCACCTTGTTAGAATGGGCTCTGCTCACCAATCCCAAAGCAAGTGAAAAGCATTTTTCTACAAAACACCAGTTGTCTGTATGCCCAGAGGCTACAACAACTGCACTTTTACTACATTACAGTACCTGCGTCACCTTATGGAGACACAAATTGATGGTCATGTTTTTTATTCACTAGAAGAAAACACCCAAATCTGCTTCTAGACAGAGCAGCCATGCAGTGAAATCAAATACTTTACTCATTCTGTGTCTGATGCTCAACCAACTGAACAGTTTCTCGTCAGATCAAAGAATTTCACATCAACTACTGCACTCCAAGAATAAAAAAAGCTATACCCAAAACGTTTTGCCAAGGCATTACAGATGGAGTTCTTCAGACTGGAGAAGTTGTTGTACACTTAACCTGATGGATGAACCATGCTCCAACTGGAAAAATCAGCTTGATCTCCTTTTCACTGATAAAAAGGAGGTGGTTTGGGAGACTGTCTGTTGTGATGAGGCTAGTGACTAATAATTAAAAAGCAACCATTTGTCCAGAAAATAGCTCAGAAATTGCTTCCCAAATCAATTTGTCTGAAAAGCAGAGAATGCATGGATTAACTAGTCTGCATTTAGAAGCTACACTTCATGAATTTGGAGCATTATAAATTTACTGGATGACAAATCCAGAAGGGTAAAATTGCTTGGATTGTCAGAAAGCATGAAAAGTTTCATCTGCACCTTTACCTCAAGGATCAAGGAAAAAACCTTCCATTATATGGCACCTTTCACAACTGGCTGTTAACTGCAGTCACCATTATATAGTTGGGAAGTAAGAGAAAAGTCTGTAGTAGGTGTGGGATGTAAGAGGTGGGAGGGGGCAGGGAGAAAGAGAAAAGGTGGGAAGAGAGGGCAATAGCCAGTGGGGTCCCAGATGGGTCAGTTGCAAGCCACTGCTGTTGCCATAATTCATGAATGCTGAGGAAATGTTGTTGCATTAAAGTCCAATAGCAAAGTCAATTAACTAGTACACTGGAGATAGATAGTAATTTAGGCAAGTGGAGGAGTCAGAATGGCAGGCTTTAATGTAGGTTAACTATTCGAGTCAGATCTGTACATTTGACACAGTAAAGTTGGATTTGCCTCAGCAAAGTATCTCCTTTAGCTGGGAGATAAATAATGTGCTGTGCCAACTGAAAACTTCTAGTGAGTCAGGCACATGGAGGTCACCCAGACACACTGCCTAGAATCTAAAACCACTGGGCTAATCAGGAAAGCAAATCTTTGTAAACAAAAACCCCTTCCAACGCCACTCTGGAAAAGTGCTGCAAAAATGAGAATACAAATTATTAACCAATTCCTTCTTTTAACAGCTGCTTGTAAGCAGAACAAGTTACCACTACAGGAAACTTTTGATTTACTGGCACCTAAATAACCAGAAACGTCAGTTAACCGGCAAAATTCAGGAGTAGGTTTTACTTCATATTTGCCTTCTTCCATCTGTGTTGTGCAAGGGTGTGGCTGCAGCTGTTGCTAAGCTACAGAGACGCTTGAAACTTGTGTTCATTGTTCTACAGTTGTTACTGCTAAGCAACAGGGTTTGTTGCTTTATATGGAGCCGTCAGCTTTCCCTATCTTTTACTATAGAGTTTGGTTATCTGGAATTTTTGATGAACCGGCACCATGTCAGTCCCGTCCGTGCCAGATAAAAGAAAGTTTCCTGTATTAAGGGGCGGTGGGGAACTTGTGTTGATAGGGGGAGAAAATTAACACTTTTTCTAGCCCAGAATTTGCAGTCAGTGGTGAAGCAAATGCCTTCACTGCTGGCCTGGAAGAAAGCTGCCCACAGAGATCTCGTGATCCCCAAGGCGAGAAGTTAGCCTTTTGACACGCAAGTGATTTCAGTGCAGTATAGTGGGGATCCCCCAGTGCAATCTGCTGTGATGTCAACAAGCTGTCTAAGCAGCCAATCCCATTGCAGAATTCTCAGACATGGAAGCAGGAAATGAGAACCTACTTTTATCCAACTTTTTAAAAAAAGTGGGAGCTAAACAAAGATGGGGCTCACATAAGGATAAAGGTAGAACCTGAAATATGAACAAACTAAATTTTAAGTTTCTTAAAAATTGCTATCTATCAAGAAATTTGACTCCACAATTAGTTTTTCAGGGCCATAACATTAGTTTAGCAGTCAATATGCTGTTAAAACCCCCAGTTACACCTAATCCAACAAGGCTTGACATTTAATGGGGTATTTAACAGCAATATTACTGCAGAAAAGCCCACGTTTGTCAGTTTTACTGATTACTGGCCATCGGTCCGGGGGTTTGGGGGGGGGGGGGGGGGGTCCACAGTGCAGCCAGTGTTGGCACAGTGAATGACTGACCACAACTTCAAAATTACCACATTAGGATGCGCTACGTCCTAAAGTTGCGGTCAGTTGCAAAGGGGTTAAAAATGACAAATGCTGTTAACTTGCAGTTATCACTCACTGCAAATTCCAGCCCATTGTTTCCTTGTATAGCAAAGCAAATGACGACCATTTGTGGGGCTCTGGCAAGAACTCAAAAAAGGGACTTTATCCAATGATTTTCTCCCCCCCCCACCCCAACCACCTTCCAATTGCACAGCAGACCTCAACTTTGTGTATGTGATCAGAGAATATTGGCCCTACCCAGTCAGAATTTTACTGTGCATTATAAAATTCTATAGAATCTAGAGGGAGGAAGCAAGGGAAAATAGAAATTCAGTGGGATAAGTATTGAACAGCAATGCTTTATTTTGGATTCAAGCAATTAGCAGGGGAAGTTGAAAAAGATCTCTATCTTAGTAGACTCCAACTAATTTAGACAAAGCTACAAACAGTAGGACAAGCCAGAGAAAATGATCAAACTGTCGACCACACCCATTCCTACTCCAGACACGAAGAAGACATTGCAGGAGAGGCACGAGGCTGTCCCTAAAGTTACAGATCAGACTCGATGGGAGGAAAAAAAACTGGAGAAACTGAAGCTTTACAACCTGAACAGGAGGCAGAGGCAATCTTGAGATATTCAAGATAGTAATTATATAGAAATGGAACATATGGAAAATTACTTTGCATTAAATTGCAAGCGTAGGATAAGAGATTTAAACTAGTAAAAGGTAAATTTAGGACCAATATCAGAGGATTCTTCTTTGGACATGGTGATAATAGATGGGATGGACGCCCAGATAGAATAGTGGAGACAATGTCTTGGAATCATTTGAAACAACTGGATTTGCAACAGTGGGAGGTACTTTAGGGAATCTTTCAGGATGGATGTACTAATGGTCAAATGGTGAATTATTTTAATTATCTGTGATGTGATCTCAATACCAAATTTAAAAGTCTAACATACCATCAGCTCACACTGCCATTATGCACTAGTCTGATCAAGGAGCATTACTTTGCATGCTTAGTTTAACTTTTATTTGGTTACAGTTGGATTGAAATGAAGTTAAAATTCAATTTAAAATAAAGCACATCATTCCTGTACAGGACTACAAGTATCTTATTACACCATCCCAAAACCAAGATTTACAGAGACATTTAGTCCTGCATTAATAGGGGTTGCTTAATATCCAGATTGCTACATACTCCAGGTGCAATGAGTACCAAAGTGTGAACAGTCACAGTACAAAGTGTTATAGCAGCTCAACAGGTTTTTTGGCATCCTTCCCCAAGTTACCAGGCAAAGATGCATGAATGCACTCTGCAATATTTACAGCATACTGTATTTACCTAAATTACCGTGTCCAACCGGTTTGGGCTCTGCCTTTTTTGTTCCCGGTGCAGGAGGTAGTGACGATGCCAGAGGAGACCTGCTCTTTATTCCAGGTATCTTTGTCATCGCTTTAGTCGAAAGTTGATTAGGTTGTGCTTTAGGAGGCATCTGAAAGAGAACAGTATTTATAGCAAGAAGATTGCTCGATTGGAAGTATTGCTCTACTGAACAAGGATACTGTCCAGAGGTCCGGTCAGTACATTATACCAGGATATGGGCTAAATGCCTTGTCCTTCCTTAAAAATGCAACACAAAACTATGGTTAAAAACCATCCATGATTAGGCAATAGTGCAGACATACAAATAAAAGTGATCATCAATTTCCAAAAGACCCTGCTTGTCACACCATAACTGACCCAATGAGATTAAGATTCACATTACTAAGCAACTAGAGAAAAACACCAAACGTTCCTTTGAGGCCAAGCACAAAATACTGCAGATTCTGGAAATTGGAAATAAAAAAACCACAGGAAATGCTGGAAAACATCAGGCAGCATCTGTGAAGAGAGAAAGAGTTAACGGCCCAGAAATTCAGGTCGGGAGCTTCCTGCGGGTGCAAGCCTCCGACCTGCACTTACCTAGCACGCCAGCCGTTGAGCTGTGGGCCCGCGTGGGATTCCAATCCTGGGCCTCCTCCAACTGCTGGCGCGCAGTGCTTGCGTATCCCAGGGGCGCAGTTAGTTCGATGCGTCCCCTGGGATCACGTGGGCCATGGAGAGCCAATGGTAGCAGGGAATGCTTCATTCATAAGTTTGACAGGAAGACCTGTCAAACCTATAAATACTATAAGCCCCAAAACATCACAAACTTCAAATAAATTTAAAAATCACATTTAAAACTATAAATTGCATGAAATAACTATTTTAAACAATAATTTAAATTTGAAAAAATTTTACATCTTCTAATGGGCTAAAAATAAACTTACCTTTCTTTAAAGTATTTAAAAATAATTAACCTGTGGAAAAAGTGTTTTAATTAATTCACCACTTACTTTATTAAAAGCAGGCCTCTCCAGTGCACACGTTTCCCCTGAAAGAAGGGGTTGACAGGTGGAAGTGCCGGTTTCCTGCGCATGCACGAAACTGGCATTGTTGGGCCTACGCGCGAGTACCCTGTGCGTACTCACGCGTTGGGACCCAAATTTCTGGGCCAACGTTTCAGGTCAATGACCTTTCATCAAAACTGGAAGAAAAAAACAAACCAGGAAATGGAACAGATTTTTAAGCAAGTGTAGGGGCCGAGAAAGGGGAAGGGGATGAAAGAACAAAAGGGAAGGTCTGTGATAGGATAGAAGGCAGGAGCGGTTAAGAGACATTGAAAGATATTCAAGGAAAAAGGAGATGGTAATGGACAGGTTAAGAAACAAAGGATGGCTCTAGATGAAGTGTAAATTGCACTGGCAGAATGAAAGACAGCTGCCATGTGGGGCAGAAGAAAAAAACTGGATAAATAATTAAGACTACTGCTAATTTTTTGCCCCAAGGCTCAGTAACTTGCAGTACTTTCAGCTACAATTGAATCACCAGCACTTCCAATGCCAGGAGAAAAAACAAAACAAAATAATCTTTGCAAGATTTTCAACAAGGAAAAATAAAGCAAAACCAACATCAGTCCTGGCTCACAGGTTACCAACCAACTGCATTAAGTAAAACGTTGTACTTGAAAAGAAAGACTTGCATTTACATAGTGCCTTTCACGACCACTGGATGGCTCAAACCGCTTTACAGCCAATGAAGTATTTTTGGAGTGTAGTCACTGTTGTAATGTGGGAAACGTGGCAACCAAATTGCACACAGCAAGCTCCCACAAACAATGTGATAATGACCAGATAATCTGTTTGTTATGTTGGTTGAGGGATAAATATTGACCAGGACCTCCTGTCTTCACAAAGGAAGACACAAATAACCTCCCAGAGATGTTGGGGAACATAGGGTCTAATGAGTGGGAGGAATTGAATGAAATCAGTATTTGTAGGGAAACGGCATTAGGGAAATTGACGGCATTGAAGGCCGATAAATCCCCAGGGCCCGATACTCTACATCCCAAGGTACTTAAGGATGTGGCCCTAGAAATAGTAGATAGATTATGAAATTGTAGATAGATTATGAAATTAAAATTAGCAAAAATATAAAAACAGATAGTAAGAGTTTTTATAGTTATATAAAAAGAAAAAAGGGTGGCTAAAGTAAATGTTGGTCCCTTAGAGGATGAGACTGGGAAATTAATGGTGGGAAATATGGAGATGGCAAAAACACTGAATGAATATTTTACATCAGTCTTTACAGTAGAAGACACTAAGAATATCCCAACACTGGACAAACAGGGGGCTAAGGGGAGGGGGGGGGGGAGCTAAACACGATCAAAATCACGAAGGAAGTGGTACTCGGTAAAAATAATGGGACTCGAGGCGGATAAATCACCTGGACCTGATGGCTTACATCCTAGGGTCTTGAGGGAAGTGATGGTAGGGATTGTGGATGCATTGGTAATAATTTTCCAAAACTCCCTGGACTCAGCAAAGGTCCTGGCAGACTGGAAAACTGCTAATGTAACACCCTTATTTAAAAAAGGGCAGTAGACAGAAGGCTGGAAACTATAGACTGGTTAGCCTAACATCTGTGGTAGGTAAAATTTTAGAGTCCATTATTAAGGAGACAGTAACAGGACATTTGGACAATCATAATTTAATAGGATAAAGTCAGCATGGTTTTATGAAGGGGAAGTCATGTTTAACAAATTTGCTGGAGTTCTTTGAGGAAGTAACATATAGGGTGGATAAAGGGGAACCAGTGGACGTAGTGTATTTAGACTTCCAAAAGGCATTTGACAAGGTGCCACACAAGAGATTATTGCTTAAGATAAAAAAATCACAGGATTGGGGGGTAATATTCTGGCATGGATAGAGGATTGGCTATCTAACAGAAGGCAGGGAGTTGGGATAAATGGTTTATTCTCAGACTGGCAATCAGTAACTAGTGGTGTTCCACAGGGGTCAGTGCTGGGTCCCCAACTCTTCACAATCTATATTAATGATTTGGAGGAGGGGACCAAGTGTAACATATCAAAGTTTGCAGATGATACTAAGATGGGAGGGAAAGTAGTGAGTGAGGAGGACATAAAAAACCTGCAAGGGGACATAGACAGGCTAAGTAGTGGGCAGAGATTTGGCAGATGGAATACAATACTGGAAAGTGTGAGGTTATGCACTTTGGCAGGAAAAAAATCGTAGAGCAAGTTATGATCTTAGTGGCAAGAAACTGGAAAGTACTGAAGTACAAAGGTATCTGGGGGTCCTGGTGCACGAAACTCAAAAGGTTAGTATGCAGGTGCAGTAAGTGATTAAGAAGGCCAATGGAATGTTGGCTTTCATTGCTAGGGGGATAGAATATAAAAATAGAGGTATTGCTTCAGTTGTACAAGGTATTGGTGAGACCGCACCTGGAATACTGCATAGAGTTTTGGTGTCCATACTTAAGAAAAGACATACTTGCTCTCGAGTCAGTACAAAGAAGGTTCACTCGGTTAATCCCAGGGATGAGGGGGTGGTCATATGAGGAGAGGTTGAGTAGATTGGGACTCTACTCATTGGAGTAGAGAAGAATGAGAGGCGATCTTATTGAAACATAAGATTGTGAAGGGGTTGGATCAGGTGGATGCAGGGAGGATGTTCCTGATGATGGGTGAAACTAGAACTAGGGGGCATAGTCTTAGAATAAGGGGCTGCTCTTTCAAAACTGAGATGAGGAGGAACTACTTCACTCAGAGGGTGGTAGGTCCATGGAATATGCTGCCCCAAAAAGCTGTAGAAGCTACATCATTACATAAATTTAAAACAGAAATAGACAGTTTCCTAGAAGTAAAGGGAATTAAGGGTTACGGGGAGCGGGCAGGAATTTGGACATGAGTCTAGGTTCGGATCGGACATGGCCCGGTGGGTAGCGGAGCGGGCCCAGGGGCCGTGTAGCCTGATCCTGCTCTTATTTCGTGTGTCTAATTCTGTTAGATTCAGGAGATGGTTCTGTGATAGTGGATTGGCAGTTAGGATCAGATCAGCCATGATCTTATTGAATGGCGGAGCAGGCTCGAGGGGCCGATTGGCCTACTCCTGCTCCTCTTATGTTCTTATGTTCATTGCTGGTCATCTTCCAAAATTCTATAGACTCATAGTTCCCATGGATTGGAGGGTAGCTAATGTAACCCCACTATTCAAAAAAGGTGGTAGAGAAAAAAGGGAATTATAGACCGGTAAGCCTGGCATCGGTAGTGGGGAAAATGCTAGAGTCCATTATAAAAGATGTAATAGCAGAGCACTTTGAACGAGTGACAGGATCGGACAAAAATCAACATGGATTTACAAAAGGTAAATCGTGCTTGACTAATCTACTGGAATTTTGAGAGGTGTAACTGGTAGAATAGATAAGGGAGAACCAGTGGATGTGGTGTATTTGGACTTTCAGAAAGCTTTCGATAAGGTCCCACATAAGAGATTAGCGTGTAAAGTTAAAGCACAAGGGATTGGGGGCAAGATACTGACTTGGATAGAGAACTGGTTGGCAGACAGGAAGCAAAGCGTTGGAATAAACAGGTCTTTTTCCTGAGTGGCAGGCAGTGACTAGTGGGGTACCGCAGGGATCGGTGCTAGGACCCCAGCTTTTAAAATTTTTATTAATGATCTAGACAAGGGAACTAGATGTAATATCACCAAGTTTGCAGACGACACAAAGCTGGCTGGGCGTGTGTGCTGTGGGGAGGATGCCGAGGAACTCCAGTATGATTTGGACAGGTTGGGCGATTGGGCAGATGCATGGCAGATACAGTATAATGTGGATAAATGCAAGGTTATCCACTTGTGGCAAAAAGCAGGAAGGCAGATTATCTGGTGGCAAAAACAGGAAGGCAGATTACCTGAGCGGCAATAGATTGGGAGAAGGGGAAGTGCAATGAGACCTGGGTGTCCTTGTGCACCAGTCGCTGAAGGCAAGCATGCAGGCGGTTAAGAAGGCAAATGGCATGTTGGCCTTCGTAGAGAGGATATTAGAGTACAGGAACAAGAATGTCTTGCTGCAGTTGTACAGGGCCTTTGTGAGACCACACCTTGACTATTGTGCAGTTTTGGTCACCTTATCTGAGGAAGGATGTTTTCACCATGGAGGGAGTGCAGCAAAGATTCACCAGACTGATACCTGGGATGGCAGGTATGACGTATGAGGAGAGATTGGGTTGATTGGGCTTATACTCGCTCGAGTTAAGAATGAGAGGGGATCTCATTGAAACTTATAAAATTCTAACAGGATTAGATAGACTAGATGCAGGAAGGATGTTCCCGATGGCAGGGGAGTCCAGAACCAGGGGTCAGTCTAAAGATAAGGGGGTAAGCCATTTAGGAGAGATGAGGAGAAATTTCTTCAGAGTGGTGAACCTGTGGAATTCTCTACCAGAAGGCAGTTGAGGCCAATTCATTAAATATATTCAAGAAGGAGTTGGCTATATTTCTCAAGGCTAAAGGGATCAAGGGATATGGGGAGGTGGGGTACCGAGTTTGGATGATCAGCTATGATCTCATTGAATGGCAGAGCAGGCTTGAGGGGCCAAATGGCCTACCCCTACCTTCTATGTTTGGACACCAGTGATAACTCCCCTGCTCTTCGAAATAGTGCCATGGGATCTTTTACATCCACTTGAGCAAGCAGACAGGGCCTCTGTTTAACGTCTCATCCGAAAGACAGCACCTCCGACAGTTCAGCACTCCCCCAGCACGGCACTGGAGTGTCAGCCTAGCTTTTTGTGCTCAAGTCCCTGGACTGTACCCAATAGCAGCCACTACATACAAGTAATCCACCTCCATGAAATACAGAATTGTGTGTAAAGGTAGTTATGAAAATTCACTTACTTTGGCATGGACTCCAGTCTGACACAAGGGAAGCTTATTATTTGCTGCATTTTGCCCAGTTCCTATTCGACTACTCTGCCTTCCCAAGACCAGATGAGGCTTTGGAAAGCACATCTTTGAAATACTAGGTGGTTGTGCTGGAGGTCTTCCTCCTCTTCCCAGAGAGGAAGAACCTGGTCTAGAGATTCTAGCAGGAAGAGGTACAGCATTCTTTTCAGCGTCACATTTATGCTGTGCAGACTCCGGTGTTACTTTAATGTTTTTCCTTCTGGCTCCAGCAAGATGGGAAATAGGTTTGAAGGAACTTTTAGTTACTACTTTGGTTTGCTGCAATCGCTCTCCAAGTTTTGGTGCATTTACCATTTTTCTACTACAGGTTTTAGTTTCAGTCACATCAGTGCCAGAGCTTCTGGAGTCATCTTTGGTCTCAATCTGTTTATGTGGGCACTCAACCACAACATGAGTGTCCTCAAGGGTGGAGGAAGAGGCCTGGAAGGAATGGTCAAATGGCAGATATTCCAGAATACGCAGTTGCAATGTAAGAGATGACGGCGTAGACATGCAGAATGGAGCCCATTCTGCAGTCAATGTATCATCATGAGCCAAATCGGCACTCTCACAAATATTTAGTTCCTTGTTTTGTGACGGGACTCTCGAGTGCAGATTTTGCACCAGAGCTAGAGCTCCTTCATGCAGTGCTGCAGAACAGCAGACATCACCATCACCACCTTGCTTTGCTTCAATTGGCCTCTTTTCAACACAAGTAGTCTCCATCCCCTTTCCTAAATTCAGAGTCAAATTTGAATCTTTTGAGTCACTACCTTCACCATGGCACTCTCCTTGCTGCAACTCTGGTTCAGAATCCAAGGCACTTACTTGATGGCCTTCACATTTTCTCACAAGTTTAAGACTTTTGGAACTCAGTGGCAGGACTTCATTTGAGCCTCCTGAAGATTGAGATAGCTTGCAATTGGGCAAGTCAGTTGTTTTGTGGAGGTCATTTTCCAAACTGTCTTCATGCTTTGATGTATCAAATGTTGCATCTTTACAGTCAGTCACAATCGCAGTCCCATTTAACTGCACTCTGTCTCCTGTAGACAACTTGCAGTTGGACAAGGTAGTCACTTTGCTGGTATCATTTCCAAGGCTGCCTTCATGCTTTGATGTATCAAAGGTTGCATTTTTATGGTCATCCAAAGTCATGGTACCATTTAACGGCACTATGTCTCCTGTAGATAAAGACAACTTGCAGTTGGACAAGGTAGTCACTTTGCTGGTATCGTTTCCAAGGCTGCCTTCATGCTTTGATGTATCAAAGGTTGCATTTTTATGGTCATCCAAAGTCATGGTACCATTTAACAGCACTATGTCTCCTGTAGATAAAGACAACTTGCAGTTGGACAAGGTAGTCACTTTGCTGGTATCGTTTCCAAGGCTGCCTTCATGCTTTGATGTATCAAAGGTTGCATTTTTATGGTCATCCAAAGTCATGGTACCATTTAACGGCACTATGTCTCCTGTAGATAAAGACAACTTGCAGTTGGACAAGGTGGATGCCTGGAGGTCATTTCCAAAACTGCTTTTATGCTTTGATGCATCAAATGTTGCACCATCTTTCAGTGTCTTTGGTTCCTTTAACTGGATTAAGTCTCTTGTAGATGGAGATGTCAGTGTCATGCTTGCATTCAACTGGATCAAGTCTCCTGTAAATGGCGTACAATCGAACAAAGCAGTTGCCTTGTGGAGCTCATTTCCAAAACTGCGTCTTCGCTTTGGCACAATTTTGTGGTCGCTTAGCGTGGCACCTTCACACAAGAGCAAGTCTCTCTTAGATAGAGGTGACTCGCAATTAGACAAAGTCTTTGATGGCATGGCACTTTCACGAGAGGAATCATTCTTTGTGCATAAAGGTGGTGTATTTGATGCACCACTTGGCACTATGGATCCATCCAACTGGATTAAGTCTACTGTACATAGAGACAACTTGCAATTGGATACAGTGGGTGACTTGCTCAGGACATTTCTAGAATAGGCTTCATGCTTTGGTGCACCATCTTTGTGCTCATTAGGGTCACTCAGCATCATGGTCTCATTTAGCAGGAGCACATTTCCTAAAGGGGAACAGGGCAAAGTTCCAGTCTCAATATCATTACCGTTCAGCTTGGGACCAACAGATGAGTCTTCAGTTTTTATTTTAGCTTCTGTGGGGATTAGTTGACCACTGGTATTCTTTAAGCCATTTTCTTGCAAAATTGAAGTACAGCCAAATTGCTGAGTTGTTGCTGGAGGTGCCTCTGAACAGAAGGAGTATTGTGAACAGTCAAATGGTATAGGTTCGTCATTTATTAGGGAAACACTGGTCACGGGAACTGGATTGATTGCACCAACTGTACTGAGAGGACAGGTATCGCTTTTATTACTTAACTCAGCAGCTATACAGAAACATTCTTCTGCAATAAAACTGCAGAAGAGAGGTGACAAGTTACTGGGTTCCACAAGGGGAAGTAGGCAGTGGGCAGATTGCGTTAGCTCATGCTCAGGTATACTGTTGGCAACACTGATGTTGGGCAAGCACCGTTTTAGCATTACCACATTTAAACCCTTTGTTTTTAGAGGAATCTGCCCTATACATTTGCCATCAGAACATGGAAGACAATATGTTGCATTTAGTGGATTTTCTTTTGGGAATGCAGCCACTTTGAATTTGGTATCCATCTTTCTATCCAACTTTTGGGTAGAGCTCAGACTGAACGAGCCCGTGCTGAAGCGTCTATTTTTGACAGTTAAAACATTTGGTGCTCTTGGCACTGGTTTCTCAAGAGATTTAATGCTTTTGGGAACAACAGTCTGTTTCTCTAATTCAGCTCGTGGTTTTTTTGAGGAACCTCGAAGTACATTTTTTCTATTCGGCAGTGGAAGTCGACATTGCAATGCCTCTTTGCTGTTCTTAGCAGATGTGGAAGCAACTGATGAAGCACGACGCCTTGGTGCAGGCAGTGAAGACTTCATTGAACTCAATCTGGGTAATGGTGACATTTTGCAGCAGTGGGGGTGGGAAGAGAAGTGAAAAAAAAACACATTAGCTGATCGGCAACAATTTCATTTTTAAACTGTATATTCAGGCTTTTGAGACCGACAAGGCAAGTATTACTCAAGCATTTATTTAATACATTTCTTTGAGGAAATAATAGTGTATTGCTGAAGAATATGCCATTGTTGTGCATATTGGTTTACAAAAAATGAATTTAAGCCAACTAGTTATCTGCTTTGTGTCTGTTGATCAAGAGTAAATGTTTTAATTGCTTACATCTGTAAGATCATTTCTAACAGCTGCAAGACAGGACAAACCAGAAGAGCATTTTTCCTCATTCTAATTTGGTTCTTTTTTTTTTTTAAAGTTGAATTATGAAAGCAAACAAAATTTCTGAGGGACAGTTAGGAAAGAGGGAAGATGGAAACAGGTAGAAGACAAGGTCACAAATGACATCCTTTCTGTGACAAAAGTAAACTATCCCTCCCCATCCTCCTGGACTGGTCTGTCCATGGCCTCGCCCTTCCTATATCTAATCTCCTTCAGCCCCACAAACCCCCCCAACCAAAAGATATCTGCACTCCTCTAATTCTGCCCTCTTGAGCATCCTGGATTATATAAAAAAAAACTCAACTATTGGTGACCATGCCTTCTGTTACCTAGGCCCCAAGCTCTGGAATTCCCTCCCGAAACCTCTCCACCTCTACTTTTCTTTCCTCCTTAAAACCTGCCTCTTTGACCATCTACCCCAAAATCTCATGTGGCTTGTGTCAAATTTTTGTCTTATAATACTATGAAGCACCTTGTTTTAATGTTAAAGGCACTATATAAATACAAGTTGTTGTTGAGGTGGGCCTTTAGTCACAAGCAACCTCTCCTGGAAGGGGGGGGGTGGAAGAAGAAAGAGCAGTGACAGGTAGATGGTGAGTGGCAGAGAGAGAAGAGGATATATGGGTTAAGCAGATAGTTCAAGAGAAGAAAAGGTAGGGTAGTAGGAAGGGCAGGGTTAGTGAAAGGTGAAGAGTTTGAGGTGAAAAATGTGAGGATAGAAAAAAAAAGTGACACCAAAAGAACCAAAAGCCATATTTTCTCCACATAAACCCCACCCCAAAAGCAGTCTTCAAAGAGTTGGTGTCACCCACAATCTGAAAGGAGGCAGATTCAATTGTGGCTTTCAAAAGGGAATTGGACAAGTACCTAAAGAAAAAAAATGCAGGGCTACAGGGGAAAGGGCAGGGGAGTGGGACTAGCTTAAGTGCTCTTGAGAGCTGGCAGGGGCTCGATGGCCTTCTGCACTGTAACCATTCTATGATTCTATGAAAAAGACAGAAAGACAAAAAAAAAGTTGGGGATGCAGATGGGGGGGGGGGGGGGGGGGGTGGAAGAAATAAATGTAACAGACAATAAAACCAGTAACAGATAATTGAGACAAGGAGAGAAACTCTATTCTCCTGCAGTGTACAAGACCACGTGCAATACACTAAAACAGAGTATTTTCTGATTTCAAACAAGACAATCTGATCTGTCAACATAAACATTCTAGAGACATTTAGAAGCTCTATTCAGAGATGGTTTGTTGTAACAGAGACTCAGTTGGGAAGGATGATTAAAAGTGATGCAGGCACTGTGTAATTAAATAACCATGATTTAATGTAATCATTCCAAGATACCATAAACTAATCTCAACTGGAGATCCTTCAGCACTGCCCTCAGATCACAACCAGGCTCCTTCTACACAAAAACAGCTTTGCCCCAAGTCCTCAACCATTTTCACCCGTTGGGTCCCGAAAATGCATAAAATGGCATAAGAGGTGTTTCAGAATATGAAATGGCACAAGTGTGGGGCACTGCAATATACCAACCCAGTTCAAAACTGAACTGATTTAAGGTGCTGAGCACAGATTATGTTTTTATACCCTGCAGAATGTAGACAACCTAGCAGATTAGATACTGAACATTATGGTGGCATAGTGGTTAGCACTGTTGTCTCACAGCGCCAGGGACCCGGGTTCGAATGCGGCCTCGGGTAACTGTGTGTGGAGTTTGCACATTCTCCCAGTGTTTGCGTGGGTTTCCTCCGGGTGCTCCGGTTTCCTCCCACAGTCCAAAAATGTGCGGGTTAGGTTGATTGGCTATGATAAATTGACCCTTAGTGTTAGGGGGATTAAATACGTGGGGTTACGGGGATAGGGTGGGATATGTGTTGGTGTAGGGGTTATGGGGATCGGGTGGGATATGTGTCGGTGCAGGCTCGATGGGCCGAAATGGCCTCTATCTGCACTGTGGGGTTTCTGTGATTACAAGTAATGATAAAAGTGGAAATTGTGTTAAGTTTAGTAAAGACAGCTTTTTGCATGGCTGCCAGACTTCTGCAGTGTGTAATCAAGTGACTGTGGTCTAAGATCAGCACACAGCTTTGATTAGTTGCCACAGAGAGATTTTTCTTCACTCAAGATGTGCATGTGCTGTGTGGCTTTTCCCCCTGACTCCGATTACACATCCCCCTCTCGCCACTATCCTGTGCTCCTACTCCCGCAAGACAAACAAAATATTGCAACACAATACCTGTACACTCTACTGATAAATTTTGAGCACAAAAATAACTGATCTAATTACCCAAACCATTTGAATTAAACAAGTCAGATAAATTGAATTAAGTTAACTTGAAAGAAGAGTAAATCATTGCCTGGGTACTTATCTAACACTTCGAATATTTAAACGCTGCTCACTCCATTGGACAGGCCCCTCTTCCTCTGAAACGCCCCTATTTTGTCGACCTATCGGTGGTCCGCCCTCCGCAGCTGGAGAAATGGTGCGATTTGATTGGTTGTTTCCAAATCCAATCGGAAGTCAGATTGCCTGCACTTCCTGAAACTCCCAGTTGCCGGCTTTAGACTAGTTTTAACTCGCGGGCCAGTTCTGATTGAATTACCCCCTCCAGCACTCGGACCCTCACCTGCGGCCAGTTCTGGTTGAATTGCCCCCTCCAGCACTCGGACCCTCACCTGCGGCCACAACAATCATCTGTTAGCCGGTACCTCAAAACCCCCAAACTCACTGCCCGCGGCTTATTCGCGAAAGACCCAGCCCCCAACTCCATGGCTGAGTTTAACCGTCGCCACTGGTTTGTTCGATATATTAAAAACTCACCTATTATTCAGACGGGAGCTGCTCTTGTGCGTTTCCAGCAAGTTGCTGCTAAGCGGCGACAAAGTCTGCTTTTCGGGAACGTCCGCACAGCCTTATAAAAACCGGCCAGAGGCAGTTTTTCCGCATCCGTGGATCTTCTGGATTCCCCGCAATAAAATACAGCGTCTACCGTTACGGGCCCAGCTTTTAAACAAGCATAGCCGCGATGTTGTCCAATTGCAGTGGCCGAGCTTGTTCATGTTCAAATTCTGGGATGGTCTCTGTACTCCTATTGGTTAACTAAGGATGACTGACAGCTATTGCCATCGCCAATTAAAAAGGCAGCCAGCGACCCCTTCTTAAAGCGGCACAACCAATTACCTGATGAAGGGCCCCAGACCTGAAACGTTAACTCTGTTTCTCTCTCCGCAGATGCTGCCTGGCCTACTGAGTATTTCCAGCATTTTCTGTTGTTATTTCAGATTTCCAGCATCAGCAGTATTTTGCTATTGTACAACCAATTACCTGTAGCTTAACATTAAAAAAAACTTGAAAGGAAACCTAATAAATCAAATTAAAATATGATTCCGGGCGGGTGATGAAGCCCTCCGGTGCCCAGCAGTCACGGAATGCCATAACTATATACACCGTGTGCTCCATCTCCAGGGACACCCGGGCGTGAACGTAACAGCAGAAGAGAGGCGTGGTCTCGGTATTCGGCTCTAACTGTTCACCATGGCACAAACTCAAAGGGCAGGACGTTAAGAAATACCACAGCGCACCACGCACCTCCTCTACTTGGGAGTCTACCTTGGCCCTGCCGAGGACACCTGGCCGGCGAACTGGCAAGAGCTGGAGGCCAAAGTCACCGCTCGCCTAGGACGCTGGACAGGACTGCTCCGAGTGTTGTCCTACAGGGGTCGAGCGCTGGTCATAAACCGGCTGGTGGCCGCCATGTTGTGGTACCGGTTGGTCACTTTGATCCCGCCCCCTGCGTTTGTTGCCAAGATGCAGAAGAAGCTCATCGACTTCTTCTGGGACAAAGGGAAGCACTGGGTCTCTGCCGCGGTTCTGAGTCTCCCGCTAAGGGAGGACGGTCAGGCGTTGGTGTGCCTACGCACTCGGGCGGCGACTTTCCATCTTCGGACCCTGCAGAGATACCTGTACGTGGAGAATCCTCCTCGATGGTGTGCGCTGGCGACGTTTTTCTTCCGCCAGCTGCACGGCCTCAACTATGACACGCAGCTCCTGTTTGTGGAATTAGGCCGTACGTGTGCCTACCTGCGGGAGCTGCCTGTCTTCTACCAGGAACTGCTATGGGTCTGGAACAGCATCACCTCCAGGCGCAGTTCTCCCCCGTCAGGAGTGGCGGCTCTCCTTCAGAAGCCGCTGCTCAGGAATCCGCACCTCTGCAACCGCTGGGTTGGGTGGCTGGCGGTGAGAGAGCTGTGCCTGGCAAGGTGACCAGGTTCGGGGACCTGCTCGATGGCGGAGGAGCGGGCTGGATGGCACCGGAGGAGTTGGCACGGCACCTCTCCTGGGCCAGCGTCCGGCGCGCAGCCGATTCCATCGAGATGCTGAAAGTGGCACTGGGCCCCGGCTCAAGGAGGCTCAGGCACGTGGGGCGATCCCGTCCGAATTGACCCCCATTTGGATGGAATTCCTCATCGGCGCGCGGCCCCGACACCCCTCTCGGGAACTGGCGCCTCACAACTTGAGCCATCTTGGGGAAATGCCCTCCGTGCCTTTTAGTTCTGTGCGGAGGGATTTCCTGTATGGGCTGCTCCTGCACACTCTCCACTTTGTCATCTTCGCCTGCCGACCGGACACCATTTTGCCGTCCGGCAGAGGCGGAGGTCCCCAATGGGGGGCTCTCTACGCGGGAGTCCTCCCTTTATCTATTGGGGACTTGACCTGGAGGGTGCTGCATGGAGCAGTCCCGTGCAATAAGATTTTAAGTAGGTTTACGGACTCCCAGGCTGCTTGCTATTTTTGCAGCCTAGAGGAGTCCGTGTTCCACATCTATATTGAGTGTGAGAGGTTGCAGCCCCTGTTCCATTATTTGAAGGGGCTGCTCCTCTATTTTTGGCTGCACTTCAGTCCCACGCTTCTGATCTACGGCCGCCCGGTGCGGAGGGGAGAGGGCGGATCGGAGGACCTCCTCGTGGGACTGCTCCTGGGCCTGGCCAAAGTGGCCATTAATAGGTCCAGGCAGCGGGCGGTCGAGGGGGTTGTTTGGCCCGACTGCCTGCCTCTCTTCCACGGCTATGTTCGCGCCCAGGTGGCCCTGGAGATGGAGCATGCGGTGTCCGCCGGCACGCTCGACGCCTTCCGCGACCGGTGGGCGCCGCGGGGACTGGAATGCATCATCACCCCGGCTGGGGTGATTTTAATTTAATTTGATAAGTTTTAAAAAATTAATCTAGGGTTTTTTAAGCTTCTTTACAGTACACTTGTTCAGTCGGGAGAGCGAGAGGCTCCGCTCGGCGATGCAGAGAGCCCTGCAGATGGAGAAGAATGTCAACCAGAGTCTGCCGGATCTGCACAAACCCTCCACTGGGAGTGCCAACCCTCATCTGTGTGAATTCCTGGAGACCCGCTCTCTGGATGAACAAGTGAAGACGACCAAGAAGCTTGGAGAGACTGGGACCCCTGCCTTGTAGGCATGAGGGCTTGTGACTTTGTACAAAGAGCTGAGACTTGAGCTCTGTAAATGTGATTTACTGTAAAATGTTCAAATTTTAAATTTAAAAAAGTTAAAAAAAAAGAAATACCACAGCTATATTTGATACTTTAATTTTTCGTTAATTTAAAGTTCTAAGATGCATTTATATTTTACTGTATAGGTACAATCTATATTTTGTATATGGCTATATACAAGCAGTGGTTTAGAGATGCCAGGCTTCGATTTTATCATTGCCCCCCTCCTATTTACATCTACATTCTGCCCCTCGGCGATATCATCCGAAAACACAACATCAGGTTCCACATGTCCGCTGATGACACCCAGTTCTACTTCACAACCATCTATCTCAACTCCTCCATTGCCTCTGTGTTTGTCAGACTGCTTCTCTGGCATCCAGTCCTGGATGAGCTGACACTTCCTCCAATTAAATATTGGGAAGACCAAAGCCATTTTCTTTGGCCTCCGGCACAAACTCCATTCCCTAGCCATCAAGGCCATTCCCCTCCCTGCCCACTGTCTCAGACTGAACCAGACTGTGCGGGACCTCGGCATCCTATTTGACCCTGAACTGAGCTTCTGACCCCATAACCTCGCTATAACGCCGACTGTCTCCTTTGTAACATTGCCTGTCTCTGCCTCTGCCTCAGCCCATCTGCTGCTGAAACCCTCATCCATGCTTTTGTTATCTCCAGGTTTGACTATTCCAATGCTTTCCTGGCTGGTCCCACATCTTCCACCCTCGATAAACTAAAGCTCATCCAAAAAATCTGCTGCCCATATCCTAACTCGCATCAAGACCCGGTCACTCATCATCCCTGTGCTCGCTCACCTAGATTGGCTCGTGGTCCAGCAAAGGCTCAATTTAAAAAAAAGCAATTTCTGTCTTTAAATCCCCCCATGGTCTCATCCCTCCCCATTTTTGTAACTTCCTCCAACCCTACAACCCTCCAAGATCTCTGTGTTACTCCAATTCTGGCCTCCTTGAGATGTTTTATTATGTTAAAGGCACTATATGAGTGCAAAAGACAAGGCTGAAGCGTTTGCAACCATCTTCAGCCAGAAGTGCCAAGTGGATGATCCATATCGGCCTCCTCCTGAAATCCCTACCATCACAGAAGCCAGTCTTCAGCCAATTCGATTCAGTCCACGTGGTATCAAGAAACAGCTGAGCGCACTGGATACAGCAAAGGCTATGGGCCCCGACAACATCCCGGCTATCGTGCTGAAGACTTGTGCTCCAGAACTAGCCGCGCCTCTAGCCAAGCTGTTCCAGTACAGCTACAATACTGGCATCTATCCGACAATGTGGAAAACTGCCCAGGTATCTCCTGTCCACAAAAAGCAGGACAAATCCAACCCAGCCAATTACTGCCTCATCAGTCTGCTCTCAATCATCAGCAAAGTGATGGAAGGTGTCATCGACAGTGCTATCAAGCGGCACTTACTCACCAATAACCTGCTCACTGATGCCCAGTTTGGGTTTCGCCAAGACCACTCAGCTCCTGACCTCATTGCAGCCTTGGTCCAAACATGGACAAAGGAGCTGAATTCCAGAGGAGAGGTGAGAGTGACTGCCCTTGACATCAAGGCAGCATTTGACCGAGTGTGGCATCAAAGAGCCCTAGTAAAACTGAAGTCAATGGGAATCAGGGGGAAAACTCTCCACTGGCTGGAGTCATACCTAGCACAAAGGAAGATGGTTGTGGTTGTTGAAGGTCAATCATCACAGCCCCAGGACATCGCTGCAGGAGTTCCTCAGGGCAGTGTCCTAGGCCCAACCATCTTCAGCTGCTACATCAATGACCTTCCCGCCAACATAAGGTCAGAAATGGGGATGCTCGCTGATGATTGCACAGTGTTCAGTGCCATTCACAACTCCTCAGATAATGAAGCAGTCCATGCCCGCATTCAACAAGACCTGGAGACGTTCAGGCTTGGGCTGATAAGTGGCAGGTAACATTTGCACCACAGAAGTGCCAGGCAATGACTATCTCCAACAAGCGAGAATCTAACCACCTCCCCTTGACATTCAACAACATTACCATTGCTGAATCCCCCACCATCAACATCCTGGGGGGTCACCATTGACCAGAAACTTAACTGGACCAGCCACACCAATACTGTCGCAACAAGAACAGGTCAGAGGCTAGGTATACTGCGGCGAGTGTCTCACCTCTAGACTCCCCAAAGCATTTCCACCATCTACAAGGCACAAGTAAGGAGTGTGATGGAATACTCTCCACTTGCCTGGATGAGTGCAGCTGCAACAACACTCAAGAAGCTTGACACCATCCAGGACAAAGTAGCCTGTTTGATTGGCACCCAATCCGCCACCTTAAACATTCACTCCCTCCACCACCGGTGTACCGTGGCTGCAGTGTGTACCATCTCAGTTATAGAGCCATAGAGTTATACAGCACAGAAAGAGGCCCTTCGGCCCATCGTGTCCGCACCGGCCATCAAGCCTTGTCTATTCTAATCCCATTTTCCAGCACTTTGTCCTCAGCCTTGTATGCTATGGCGTTTCAAGTGCTCATCTAAATGCTTCTTGAATGTTGTGAAGGTTCCTGCCCCTACCAGTCTTTCAGGCAGTGATTTCCAGATTCCAACCACCCTCTGGGTGAAAAGGTTTTTCCTCAAATCCCCTCTAAACCTCCTGCCCCTTACCTTGAAACTATGCCCCCTAGTTATTGACCCCTCTACTAAGGGGAAAAGTTCATTTCTATCTACCCTATCTATGCCCCTCATAATTTTGTACACCTCAATCAGGTCCCTCCTCAGCCTTCTCTGCTCTAAGGAAAACAACCCCAGCCTGTCCAGTCTCTCTTCATAGCTGAAGCACTCCAGCCCAGGTAACATCCTAGTGAATCTCCTCTGCACCCTCTCCCATGCGATCACATCCCTCCTATAGTGTGCTGACCAGAACTGCACACAGTATTCCAGCTGTGGCCTAACTAACGTTTTGTACAGCTCCATCATAACCTCCCTGTTCTTATATTCTATGCCTCGGCTAATGAAGGCAAGTATCCCATATGCCTTTTTAACCACCTTATCTACCTGTCCTGCTGCCTTCAAGGATCTATGTACATGCACACCAAGGTCCCTCTGATCCTCTGTCCTTCCTAGGATCCTACCATTCATTGTGTATTCCCTTGCCTTGTTTGTCCTCCCAAAATGCATCACTTCATACCTTTCAAGGTTAAATTCCATTTGCCACTGTTCTGCCCATCTGACCAACCCATCTATATTGTCCTGTAGCCTGAGGGTTCCCTCCTCACTATTTACCACTCCACCAATTTTCGTGTCATCTGCGAACTTACTGATCATACCTCCTACATTCATATCTAAATCGTTAATGTACACTACAAACAGCAAAGGACCCAGCACCGATCCCTGCGGTACACCACTGGACACAGGCTTCCAGTCACAAAAACAACCTTCGACCATCACCCTCTGCCTCCTGCCACTAAGCCAATTTTGGATCCAATGTGCCAAATTGCCCTGGATCCCATGGGCTCTTACCTTCTTGACCAGTCTCCCATGTGGGACTTTGTCAAAAGTCTTACTGAAGTCCATGTAGACTACATCAACTGCACTACCCTCATCCACACACCTAGTCACCCCCTCGAAAAATTCAATCAAATTGGTTAGACATGATCTCCACCTGACAAAGCCATACTGACTATCCCTGATTAATCCCTGCCTCTCCAAGTGGAGACTAATTCTGTCCCTCAGAATTTTTTCCAATAATTTCCCTACCACTGATGTTAGACTCACTGGTCTGTAATTCCCTGGTTTTTTCCTACTACCCTTCTTGAACAATGGTACTACGTTAGCTGTTCTCCAGTCCTCTAGCACCTCCCCTGTGGCCAGAGAGGTTCTGAAAATTTGTGTCAGAGCCTCTGCAATCTCCTCCCTTGCCTCACACAGCAGCCTGGGATACATCCCATCAGGGCCTGGGGATTTATCCACTTTTAAGCCCGCTAAAACCGCTAGTATCTCCTCCCTCTCAATACTAATTTGTTCAACTATATCACAATCCCCCTGCCTGATTTCTATGCCTACATCACCTATCTCCATAGTGAACACAGATGCAAAATATTCATTTAAAACCTCACCTACATCTTTCGGCTCTACACACAGATCTACAAGATGCACTGCAGCAACTTGCCAAGGCTTCTTCGGCAGCACCTCCCAAACCCACGACCTCTTCCACCTAGAAGGACAAGGGCAGCAGGCACATGGGAACACCACCACCTCCAAGTTTCCCACCAAGTCACACAAAATCCTGACTTAGAAGTATATCGTCGATCCTTCATTGTCGCAGGGTCAAAATCCTGGAACTCCCTCCCTAACAGCACTGTGGGAGTACCTTCACCACACGGACTGCAACGGTTCAAGAAGGCGGCTCACCACCACCTTCTCAAGGGCAATTAGGGATTGGCAATAAATGCTGGCCTTGCCAGCGACGCCCACATCCCATGTATGAATTTTAAAAATGCAAGTTGTTGTTGTTATAAATTGCCGGAGGAAGTATAGCTACCACCAACAGGAAGTGAATTTTTAAAAGTTTCCAGGTGATCCGTGACGTTAATTTTAACCATTAGATGTTAGCAAGGAACCAATCATCCTGTCAAATCTTCACTCACATTAATATTTAATCAGCATTTGGATGACAACAACTGGCAAGCATTAGTGGCAAAAGAACCAGAGGGGATTTTTATTTTACGCAGCGAGGTGTTATGACCTTTAATGCATTACCTGAAATGGTGGTGGAAGCAGTTTCAATAGAAACTTTCAAAAGGGAATTGGATATATACCTGAAAAGGAAACATTTGCAGGGCTATAGGTAAATAGTGGGGTGGGCGAGGAGGTTGTGGGTCTAGCTGGATAGCTCTTTTCAAAGAGCTGGCACAGACACGATGGGCTGAATGGCCTCCTTCTGTGCTGTAAGATTCTATGAGTAGCAAGAGGAAAATTAATACGACCGATAGTGGGATAAAAATTGGGGGAAAATTTCAATGGCACAAAAAAAATGAAGAAAAATGTTTTGATACATAATGTATTCCTTTAGTCTCTTTTTGTGGTTATAGAGAAAGACTTGCATGTATAGAGGAGGCACCTGCTGTGACACTGAACAGCAGAATTATTTATGCAAGACACAACAATTTCTGAACACATGGGACTGCTGTATTTTCCTGGCAGCAGCACCATGACACATGTTCAGGAGTTTAAGCCGCATTTTAGGTGTCAACCCTCTATCGGAACTAGAAACTGTGAGCCCCTAATTAGAATTGAATAAAATAAAGAGGAAGGAAGGGAAAACAATAGGTCGGAGTTTTGAATCAAGCACAGACTAGAGATGATGGGTTGACAGTCCAATAAACAGGTTCTTTGAAAAGCTGGAATAATGTGAAAACTGTGATGATATATGAATATTATCTTAGTGGGGCAATGAAAAGTCATAAAAAGCATGAAAATAACTGAGCAACTTAGGGTAAGACACGGGCAAAGTGTAGTGGATATTTATGGTACTGGACTAGCAACTCAGAGGTGGTAAGTTCAAATTTCACCATGACAAGTTGTGAAATTGAATTCAATAAATCTGGCATTTTTCAGGCTACAATCAGAAAAGAATAGCCATGAAAGTTGCCAGCTTGTTATAAAAATCCAACCTGTCACCCACCCTTACAAGTGACTCCATTTCCAAACAATGTGGTTGACTCTTAGGGGGAAAAATTCAGTATCGCCCCATTTGGGGCGCCATTATCGGCCGAGCACAAAGCTTAGCGCCTAGCGCTAATTATCGCCTCCGACAGCAAACTTGGCTTTTATCGCCCCTGGAGGTGATTGGAGCGCTAAATCAGGCGCTTCACATCTGTCTTAAGGTGCAAACGCCGAGGAGCGAGGCGCTACCTCAGAGCGCTGTCGAAGCAAGGAAGGGCAAATCAAAATGAACCTGCAAAGTGCTGCTCAGTACTCAAAACTCCTTCACAGTGTTGAATCTCTCCAGAAGTCTCTCTCTCTCTCTCAGAATGCATGGTGCAAAAATGTCACCGACAAAAAAAGGCAGGAAGCGGTCGCTTTTAAATAGCACTCCCCTAGTCCCTTCCTGACAGCATAACGCTCCCCTCAACCTGTCGTTGCTAGCGGCAGGCGGTAAGGCAGGGGGCGCCACTCAATATCCGGTCCGGGGTGCTAACGGGGCGTTGCGCACTCGACTGACGTCACAATCTGTCGGCGCAGGAGATCGTGGCAGTAGTGTTTAGCGCCGCCGCAAAATGTCTAGTTAATTTCACGAGCGGTGCAAACATCGCCGCGCCCGGGCACTAGTTGCTTTGTGCCCCATTACCGCCCTCTTAAGGCGCTAACGGGAGGCGCAAACAACTGCATTTTTCCCCCTTAATGCCCTCTGAAGTGCCCTAGCAAACCATTCAGTTGCAAACAGTTGTTATGAAGCACCATTGTGGGAGCAAGATCATCACTGTTCAGGAAGGCCTTCTGAGCGCAACTAGGGTTGGGCAATAAATATAGCCTTGCCAGAGTCACAACCCCAGAGCAAACCTACCAGAATATCAAGGTGAGCTACCAGAAAGACACATTAAAATCAAATCCTCCAAGTGGCCAGCCCCGACAAACCCCACAAGGCCATTCTAGGGCTGCTGCTGGCTGTGCTAGCCAATGGTTTCAACACCCCTCCAATAACAGTACAAAAGCAACAAAAAGATTAGGCAATTAAAAAAATTTTTTTAATTGCAAATGCATGAAAACGGAACTAAAAAGCAGAAATGCTGGACAATGCGGTAGATCTGCCAGGGCTCAAAAGGAGAAAAGACGGATCAATGCCTGTGTGCAGACTCCCTGCTACACCAATACTATCAAACCACCTCCTCTTCTCCCCAGCTGCCGACGGCCCTGCCATGGATCCCCAGCACTCTGGCCGCTCAGGAAATGGGAGAGATTGCTAAGATCCTAAGTTGCTAAATTCTGTGTCCATGTCAGTGGGGTGCTGGCTGCCCAAGTGAAAGATAAGATACTTGGCTGATTCCTCCCAGTGAGAAGTGTCACTCACAGGAAGTACTGATCAGGAAAGCGCAGACGGAGAAAAGTAGTGATCTTAGTCAATGCATTTTTTCTGATTTCCATTTATTGTCAATATTTCTGCTCCGAATTTACTCAAATTTGTATCTTTGGGTGTATTTATTGAACACTTTAATTTGCATTCTTTAGGTGCATTTTCCAATCTAAACACTTAGATTACAATATTATATAAATAATATTTTTTCAGATCATACATTAGGCACTAAAGCTGCTGCACTGAGTTGTGTAGGCGCTTGAGTAACAGGGTGGAATTCTCCTCCGGGATCCCACTTGAAATCAGGCCCGATTGTAGCAGAGAATGCCAGAAAATTCAGGAGGTGAGGCTTACTGCCAGCTCACTGCACTGACCAGGATTTCCATCCACTAGCCCTGCAGGCCGCTCCTTCGCTACCTGCCTAATACAAATGGTAGCAGGGGTGGGTGGGCAGAGCCCCATCAGAATTCCCTCCTTTCTGTCCTAGTTACTGCTGCTTCCCATGGGGGTCCCATGTGTCAAGTGGCAGTAAAGACCTCGGCCCCGATTTTCTGCCAGCTGTCGGGCGGCTTTCCAGGCGGCCGGGGGCCAAAAATCGCCGAAAAAGCGGGTCGCGACCCCCCCCCCCCCCCCGCCCCCCCCGCCTGATTCCCCGCCCCGTCCGACTTTCGGACCACTGTTTCTCCGCGACTCGCTTCAGTCCCGGCCGCCGCTGGCGGGACTGGCTGTCGGAACACAAATCACCAATTATTACCTTGTTTAAGTAGATTTTCCGGGGCCGTTGCGATTTTCCCACATGAAACACGCCTGCGGGGAACCCCGCTGATGAGACCTGGTGTGAAAACAGTTGGCTTGCTTGCTTGCAGCTGCAGGTCAATGAGGGCTGAAGAGATTTAAACAGGCAGCATTTGCAGGCTGCAGGACCTTGTTGATGAAGGCTTGGGGGAACTTTTTGAAGGCTTAGGCAGAGCTGTAGAAAGTTGGAGCCTCACACACTTCTCCAGTGTGAGCTCCTGGGAAGCACCTCTCACCACCCTAACTCAGCGCCTCCTCAACGGAGGCATCTGCCAGAAGCATGGGAGGCCTTTGGTACCTTCCCTTCCTGGCATTAGAGGATCTCCAACAGCAGAGGAGGCTGGAGCAACTCCAGCAACAGCATCTCCAGCAACACCAGCAGCACCAGCAGGAGCGGCAGGCTGCGGCTCACCCACCTGAGGCAGCACAGACCAGAAGGGGTCAGTGCATGGAAGGCCGTCGGCGCAGGAGATACCCCCCAAACAGGGTGTACAGACACAGGGTCAGCTACCTCAACATGACTGAGCAGCAGTGCCAGAGGCAGCTCCGACTTTCGCGAGAGGTTGTGACTGACACCTGCGCAATGCTGCGGCAAGACCTGGAGCCCAGAGCAACAGGTCCACACTACTTGCCAGTGGCCATCAAAGTCACCACCGCACTCAACTTTTATGCCTCAGGCTCCTTCCAGGGATCAGCAGCAGACATCAGCAGCATCTCCCAGGCTGCCGCACACACATGCATCATGCAGGTAACCGATGCCCTCTTTGCCATCGCGCACAATCACATCCATTTCACCAGGGATCGCGCAAGTGTGAGGGCGCGGGCGCGTGGATTCGCTCAGCTGGCAGACTTTCCAAGGGTGCAGGGCGTCATTGATTGCACACTTGTGGCCCTTAGGGCACCACACCGCAATCCAGGAGTTTTTGTCAACTGCAAGGGCTTCCACTCCCTTAACGTTCAGCTGGTGTGTGACCACAAGAAGGTGATTTTGCATGTTTGTGCCAGGTTCCCTGGCAGCTGCCATGACTCCTTCATACTGCGCCAGTCTACTGTGCCTCCGCTATTCAGTCCGCCAAACGAAATTCAAGGATGGCTACTTGGAGACAAGGGATATGCCCTGCGCTCTTGGCTAATGACGCCGTTGAGGAGACCAGCCAGCGAAGCTGAGGAGCGCTACAACTCCAGTCACATTACCACCAGATGCATTATCGAGCAAACCATCGGTTTGCTGAAGATGCGCTTCAGATGCCTCGATAGATCAGGTGGAGCCCTACAGTGCTCATCAGCCAGGGTCTCCAAAATCATTGTGGTATGCTGTGTGCTTCACAACATGGCACAGCGTCGTGGCTTGCCGATTCCGCAGGACCAAGAGACTCCTCACAGAGCCGCCTCGGATGAGGATGATGCTGAGGAGGAGGAGGAGGAGGAGGACAGAAGCGAGCATCCTGCAGAGGCCCGCCAACCAGCGGCACCAGTGCGCGAGAACATTGCTGGGCGGAATGCAAGGAACGCACTCATCCTGGGCAGATTTGCGTAGCCTGGAACATCAAACACTGCAGCCTCACTGCTTCTGAATTGACCATGGACAGTGGCCCATGACTGCACTTTCCAACAACTTTGACTAGCTTGCAGTCATCTGCAAGTTATCCTAAGGCCTCTATGTGACATCCCCATTCGCCAAATGACAGACGCCATAACTGCAGCAGCTGGCACCATATTTTTTATGTACAGGAAAATGATGGCATTAAAACTATTTACAAGACTGGATGGTGGAATAGTTATGTGAATGTGAGCATAGAGAGAGACGGAATGGGTAAGGGTGCATGGATGTTACTGTGAAGTGGGATGTGGAGGAAGAGGTTGCTGAAGCTGAGCGCTGTTGGGGAAAGGCAATGGGGATCAGGTTGAGGGTGATGGAAACTTCATACTTGCTTTCCCTGTGCGGTGAAGGTCATGGAAGCGCTTCCTGCACTGCAGCCAGGTGCGACAGGTGACACCCAGAGAGTTTACCTCTGCTGCCACCTCCATCCAGGCAGCCGTGGACTCTTTGGGAGGCCTCTTCCTCCCTGAGTGAGGGTAGAGGACCTCCCTGTGGGCCCTTACCCCATCCACCAAGGTCTGCAATGACGTCTCGTTGAACTTGGCCGCAGCTCGGCCTCTGCCGCTGGCAGCAGCTGTGCAGGCTCCTCTGCCATTGTGCAAGAGTGGTTGAGAAGCCTGCAGAGGTGGAGAAGCTTGCTGGACACTTTGAAAGTACCACGAATGATGACATCATACTGTGGGGCTTTCTGACACGAATTGGACAATTAGCAAGGCTGCCCACATGCTGGGAATTAATTGGCCACTTGAGGGAAAATTGCGTGGAGCTGGCTGACACATTTTTTTGTGTGTCAGAAACCCCACATTTGGGGAAACCCGACCATTTCCCACGCAAGCCAAAAATCGGGCCCCTCGGGTTCCCCCAATGTAAGGGAGAGGGCCCTTGTAGCAGGCTCTTCACCTGGCAGTGGGCCCCAAACAATTATCTGCTGTCCCAGCTGAGGCCTTCGGTGGGAGCCTTCCTTCTGATCTTCAGGCCGCTTCAAAAAAAAAGGGCATATCAACTGGCAAAAAAAAGCACCAGACCGGAAGATTGGGGGCAGTACAAGATACAGCAAAAGAGGACAAAGGGATTAATCAGGAAGGGGAAAATAGAATACGAAAGTAAACTTGCAGCAAACATAAAGACAGACTGCAAAAGCTTTTATCGGTATATCAGGAGGAAAAGACTGGTAAAATCCCAAGTCGGTCCCTTGCAGTCCGATTCGGGAGAATATATAATGGAGAATAAGGAAATGGCAGACCAATTAAACTCATACTTTGGTTCTGTATTCACAAAGGAGGACACAAATAACCTCCCAGGAATATCGGCAAACATAGGGACTAATGAGAGGGAGGAGCTGACAGAAATTAGTATCTCTAGGGATATGGTGTTGGGTAAGTTGAGGGGACTGAAGGCCGACAAATCCCCGGGGCCTGATAAACTACATCCTAGGGTACTTAAGGAGGTGGCCCTGGAGATAGCAGATGCTCTAAGGATCATCTT
Organism: Somniosus microcephalus; assembly: GCF_052327205.1. Taxonomy (NCBI): domain Eukaryota; kingdom Metazoa; phylum Chordata; class Chondrichthyes; order Squaliformes; family Somniosidae; genus Somniosus; species Somniosus microcephalus. The sequence goes on along the minus strand of NC_140987.1, from coordinate 436,385,821 downwards.
CCGGAACTCCATTGACTCGGGAACAGTACCCGTGGATTGGAGGGTAGCTAATGTTACCCCAATATTTAAAAAGGGGGGTAGAGAGAAAGCAGGGAATTATAGACCAGTAAGCCTTACAGCGGTTGTGGGCAAAATGCTAGAGTCCATTATTAAGGATAAAATAGCGGAGCACTTGACAAATGGGGAAAGGATCGGACAGAGTCAACATGGATTTACAAAGGGTAAATCGTGTTTGACTAATCTGCTGGAATTTTTTGAGGAAGTAACTGGTAAAATAGATGGGGGAGAGCCAGTGGATGTGGTGTACCTTGACTTCCAGAAAGCCTTCGATAAGGTTCCACACAAAAGATTATCATGCAAAATTAAGGCTCATGGGATTGGGGGCAAAGTATTAACGTGGATAGAGAACTGGCTGGCGGATAGAAAACAGAGAGTTGGAATAAACGGCTCGTTTTCGGAGTGGCAGGCAGTGACCAGCGGGGTGCCGCAAGGATCTGTCCTGGGACCCCAGCTGTTCACAATATATATAAATGATCTGGATCAGGGAATTGGATGCAATATTTCCAAATTCGCTGACGACACTAAACTAGGAGGAGGGGTGGGCTCTGATGAGGATGTCAGGAGGCTACAGTGCGATTTGGACAGGTTGGGGGAATGGGCGGATACGTGGCAGATGCACTATAATGTGGATAAATGCGAGGTTATCCACTTTGGGGGTAAAAACAGGAGGGTAGATTATTATCTAAATGGCAATAGATTGGGAGATGGGGAAGTGCAGAGGGACCTGGGTGTTCTTGTGCACCAGTCACTGAAGGAGAGCATGCAGGTGCAACAGGCGATCAAGAAGGCAAATGGTATGTTGGCCTTCATATCAAGGGGGTTCGAGTATAGGAATAGGGATACCTTACTACAGCTGTACAAGGTGCTGGTGAGACCGCATCTGGAGTATTGTGTACAGTTTTGGTCGCCCCATCTGCGGAAGGATGTTCTTGCCATGGAAAGAGTGCAACGGCGATTCACCAGGCTGATACCTGGAATGGCGGGAATGACCTACGAAGAGAGATTAAATAGTTTGGGCTTGTACTCACTGGAGTTTAGAAGATTGAGAGGGGATCTCATCGAAACATATAAAATTATGGCAGGCCTGGACAGGCTGAATTCAGAGAGAATGTTTCCAATGGCCGGGGAGCACAGAACCAGGGGCCACAGTCTAAAAATAGCGGGCAAATCATTTAAAACAGAGATGAGGAAGAATTTCTTCACTCAAAGAGTGGTGAGCCTGTGGAATTCCCTGCCACAGAGGGCTGTGAAGGCTAATTCAATAAATATTTTCAAGAGAGAATTGGATATATTTCTGAAGGCTAAGGGGATTAAGGGTTACGGAGAAAAGGCGGGGACGGGGTACTGAACTGGTAAGATCAGCTATGATCTCAGACGAAGATCAGCCATGATCTCATTGAATGGCGGAGCAGGCTCGAAGGGCCGAATGGCCTACTCCTGTTCCTATCTCTATGTTTCTATGTTTCTGCTCCTTCAAAGGACCCTCGCCGCTTCTACTGGCACCCCTACTGGAGCACTGCTAGAGTTTCCTTGCTCGCACTGGTGGGCTCCCGCTCCCTGAGCCCACCGTGCATATACAATGAGTCCCAAGTCAGGAAAATGGGGCAGGGTTGGGTCAGGTACAGACGGGCAGGCAGAAGTCCTTCTTGCTGGAGCTTTGCCCCACAGAGTCCACGGTGTACTCTTTTGTATGGACCATAAACAAATAAACTGTAACTTAAAAAAAACATTAAATGAAATTTAACAACTTAACTTAAAATTCTATTCCCCGGGGTGATGATGCACTCCAGTCCCCACGGTGCCCACTGGTCGCGGAAGGCGTGCTCTGTCTCCAGGGCCACCCGGGCGCGAATGTGGCCGCGGAACAGAGGCAGGCAGTCGGGCCGAACGACCCCCTCGACCGCCCGCTGCCTGGACCAGTTGATGGCCACTTTGGCCAGGCCCAGGAGCAGTCCCACGAGGTCCGCCCCGACCTGCCCGCTCCCCTCCGCACTGGGTGACCAAAGATCAGGAGCGTGGGAGTGAAGTGCAGCCAAAAATCGAGGAGCAGCCCCTTCAAATAATGGAAGAGGTACTGCAACCTCTCACACTCCATATAGACATGGAACACGGACTCCTCCAGGCCGCAGAAAAGGCAGGAGGCCTGGGAGTCCGTGAACCTACTTAAAACCTTATTGCACGGGACTGCTGTTGTGTCCGTGTATAATAAGACACAGACTGCAGGAGAATGGTACAACAGGTGTTTACTCAACGTGGCTCACACTGGAACTGCCTGTACAGATTACTACTCAGTGCTATATACAGGTGTGGTCACTGCCGGTACTGCAGTATACATGAGCTGTAAAAGATAGTTCCCCCCTTAAAGGTATATACATTACAATTCCTCCCCTTTTAGATTAACAGTACCATAACACTCATTTAACAATTAAACATCAAACTAATTACAATTAACACTTTTAACATGCAACTTTAGCTGAAAATAGTCTATTTATATATTCAGTCTTTGGGGAGGCTTCCTGATCCTTTATGGATAGCGCCTTTCCCGAGTGTCTTGCTCTTGGTACGGAGGCGATTCTGGCCCCCTGTCGTCGGTTGGTTCATCAGCTTCCGATGCTACTGTTTCTGGGGTAGATGCGACCTGTACGTCGGGTTCATCACCAGGTACGTATGGGCGAGGCATGGGGTTGACTTGTTCCTGTGACTCTAGGATCTGGTCAGCATGGCGTCTCACGATGCTCTCCCCAACGTCCACTGTGTACATTAGTGGGCCCTGCCATGTGCATATCGTTCCTGGCTGCCATTTTTCTGTTCGGTAGTCGCGGGCCAAGACTGGTTGCCCTACATTGAAGCTCCTTGTTGGCTTCTCATGGATGTGCTGGAATTGCTTACTCTCAACATCTCTTCGTACGTTTGGTCTGAGCAAATCCAGGTGAGATCTTAACCTTCGGATTGTGGCGGTACCACCGGCTGTCCCTTACATAAAGATATACATAATTCCCTTTAACTTACCTTACTGCATGTTTAACTTACCTTTTGGGGCCGTTTCCCTTTTAACTTACCTGTTGGGGCCATTGCCCCTTTAAGACGCACCCTAGCGCGCTGACGTCACTTCACGTACGACGTGACGTGCGTGCGGTGGCCGCCGGCCCGACTCGGCCTTCCAGGATGGCTGCCGGCACAGCCCGGCCTAGCGTCTTCGGCCGCATCGGCCAGCCGGCGGGAGCGAAGCGATCCTCCACTCCCGCGGCAAGCACCGGCACAGCCCGGCCTCGCGACCTCGGCCTCAACGGCCAGCCTCCGTACCGGGGAGATGCACCGATGCAACGGCGCAGGTCACGTGACTGCCTAAGCGCACGCGAACGTGCTGACGTCACGACGCGGTCACGTGACGCCCAAAGCGCGGGAACACACAGCAGAGCGTGATGATGTCATCACGCTCCCCACAGGACTGCGAACTCAGTCCTCGTGGAGTCCCCACTGGGACAAGACCTACACCACGGTGCTCCTACTGTCAGCCATCTTACCTGCTATCTTACCTGCTGTAATTAGCCTGTTCCTGTAAATAAACAACTTATTTATAGTTCGTCGAAGTCAAACTCTCTTATTTAGTGGCGATCTACATGAACCGCTACAGGTTAAAGAACATCATGGCTGGGGCCTGGTTGGTGACTGCATGTGTCGCATTCCGGTAGGCGAACAGGATATTGTCCACCTTGTGCTGCAGCGGAATTTTGTCATTGTACATAGCCTTTATTGCCTTCTTAAAGGTTTGTACGAACCTCTCAGCCAATCCATTTGTGGCTGGATGATATGGGGCGGATGTGTAATGCCTTACCCCATTCTTTTTCAAGAACCTCCGGAACTCTTCGGACACAATCTATGGTCCGTTGTCAGAGCAAATCTGTTCTGGCAAGCCATTCCTGGCAAAAATGGTCCGTAGGACTGCAGTAGTTTTCTCCGTGGTGGTGGAGGACATTTTGATGACCTCAGACCATTTCGAGTGCGCATCCACAGCTATTAAAAACATTGAGTCCATGAATGGACCAGCAAAATCAATATGCACCCATTGCCATGGAGATGAGGGCCACTCCCATGGGTGTAGAGGGGCCTGTGGTGGTGCATTTTGGACTTTCTGGCATCCTGAGCAGCTCTTGGTCAGGTCCTCAATTTGTTTATCGATTCCCGGCCACCACACATAAGCCCTGGCTAGGCTTTTCATTTTTACCCCTCCCAGATGACCCTCATGAAGCTCATTGAGCACTCTATCCCTTAACTTGGGTGGAATTACCACTCGGGATCCACACATCAAGGTCCCCCGGCACACTGACAGCTGTTCTCTCCTTGTCGAGAATGCTGGCAACAGTGAGTCGCCATGTGCTGGCCATCCCTTCACCGCCAAATCATATACCCGAGACAGTGTCGGGTCATTTCGGGTTTCCTTTTCGATACAAGCGTTAGTTACCGGTAGGTATTCAACTATAGTCGAATGGAATATTTCGACAGGATCCACTGCTGGTGCTTCCTCCGCAGTAGGCAGCGGCAGGCATGACAGCCCATCAGCATTTCCGTGCTGTTTCGTGCCCTTATATTCAATCTCATAGTGGTGCGCCCCTAGAAAAAGTGACCATCTTTGTAGTCGTTGCACAGTCATCACCGGAACGCCCTTCTTCGGATTAAAAATGGAGACAAGAGGCTGGTGATCAGTCAGCAAAGTGAATTTCTGCCCGTGCAGATAGTGATTGAACTTTTTCACTCCCCACACTAGGCTGAGGGCCTCCCTGTCAATCTGGGCGTAGTTACGCTCGGCTGAGGTTAGTGATCGTGACGCAAAGGCTATTGGCCTCTCTGAGCCGTCCAAGAATTTGTGCGACAGCACCTCTCCAATGCTGTAGGGTGACGCATCACATGCCAACCGAATTGGTAATGCTGGGTTGTAATGGGCCAATACCTCTTTCGATGTGATTAGTGTTTTGCTCTTCTGGAAAGCTCGCCCACATTCGTCACTCCACTTCCATGGCACCCCAGTTTACAGTAGGGTGTTCAGTGGGTATAGTATTGTAGACAAATTTGGCAAGAACTTATGGTAGTAGTTTACCAGCCCGAGGAACGACCTCAGTTGTGACACATTTTCCGGTGCTGGAGCCTTGACTACTGCCTCAATCTTCTCTGGGGACTTATGTAACCCCTCTTTATCGATAACGTGGCCACAATACGAGATCTGTTTTCTAAAAAACTCGCATTTGGGGCAGTTAGCTCGCAGCCCATATTCCTGCAATCTAGTGAGCACCTGCTCCAGGTTGGCAAGGTGATCACTGTCATTTTCGCCCGTGACCAGGATGTCGTCCAAATAACACTGGGTCCCTGGGATCCCTTGCAGGACTTGTTCCATTGCCCTCTGCCAAATAGCCGGAGCTGATGCTACCCCGAATACCAGCCGGTTGTATTGGTAGAGGCCTTTATGGGTGTTGATTGTGAGGTATTTTTTTGATGCTTCTTCTACCTCCATTTGCAGAGACGCCTGGGCCAGATCAATCTTAGTGAAGCATTTCCCTCCAGATAGCGAGGCGAAAATATCTTCAATCCGCGGAAGTGGATATTGTATGGTGTGAAGGACCGGGTTCACTGTTACCTTAAAGTCCCCACAGATGCGAACCTTCCTTGGTTCCCCAGGCGTGCTGCTCAATGACTTTTTCATCACAGGGACGATGGGTGTAGCCCACTCGCTCCAGTCTACCTTGGACAGTACACCTGAACGTTCCAGACTCTCCAGCTCTGCTTCGACGGCTGGGCGGATTGCATAAGGTACCGGTCTGGCCTTAAAAAATTTTGGGCTTGCGTTTTCTTCAATTTTAATCGTCGCTGTCATGCCTTTTAGTGTTCCGAGTCCTTGCTGGAACACTTCTTTCGCGTCAGTTAGGATCTTTGACAGTCGCCCAGGTGTGACGCCGTCATCCTTTTTGTCAGCCACAGTCAGTGCCTGTATGGAATGCCAATCCAGTTGTATTTTCTGGATCCATTCACGTCCCAGTAATGGTGGTCCTCCATCTTGCAATACATACAGGTCTAGTTTTGGTGTTTCCTTACCGTTATGTATAACGGTCACCCTTATTTTTCCTTTGGGGTAGACTTTTTGCCCCGTGTACGTCTTCAAAATAATTTTTGTGTCTCTCAAGGGTATGTGTGAGAATAGCCGCTCGTAGTCCCGTTGGTTTATGACTGTTAGGGCTGATCCTGTGTCCAATTCCATCTTTACCTGGACTCCTGCTATCTTGAGAGTGACCCAAATGGTTCGGTGATCCTCCGTTGTGATCACATTATGTAGTTTCAGACAATTCAGTTCCCTGCTTTCGGAGTCGTTATCACTCTTTTGTTCGTCTGAACTATTCTCCGTCATCTTATGTACCTTCTTGTACTTTTCTTTGGTAGGTTTCTTATTGCTGGTTTTCTTTCCTGACCTGCAGACTCGTGCTATGTGTCCTACTTTTCCACACTGTCTGCACACTTTGTCTTTGAACCAGCAATCATTCTGGTCATGTGTTGTTCTGCCGCAGCGATAGCACTTCTCTGTTCCATATGACATTTCGTTTGTGCCATATTCTTGCGGTCTCTGTTGTATCTCTGCAGCGCCCCGTGCTGCTGCTTCATATGATACCGCAATGCTGAAAGCCTTTTCCAGTGTAAGGTCCTTTTCAGATAAAAGCCATTTCTGGGTTCCTTCACTTTGAAGCCCACACACAAACTTGTCCCTTAAGGTATCTGCCAGTCCCGCTCCAAACTGGCAGTGTTTTGATAGTTTGTGCAGTTGTGTTAAATAATCAGCATTGCTTTCATCCTTATGCTGGTTCCGTTTGTGAAACTTGAATCTTTCTGCTATCAGCAGCGGTGTGGGGTTTAAATGTTCCTGTAGTATCGTTACTATGTCTTCAAAACTCTTTTCCATTGGCTTCCTTGGGGTTACTAGATTTCGTAATAAACCATACATCTTTGCACCCATTAAATTTAACAATACCAATGCTTTCTTGTCATCTGACACCTCATTTGCCTTGCAGTATACCTCTATTCGTTCGACATATGTAGTCCAATCTTCGACTTCATTGTCAAATGCGGTGATACTGCCACTCTTCGGCATTTTGGGTGTGGTTTAAAATGGCGTCTCCCAATGGCTTAAAATGGCGTCTCCCGCGCTTTCCTTCCTCCCCCGCTGCTGCCAACGCCGCTCCCGGCAGTTCTCGTGGCAATGGCGGCGCCCTGTAGGTTTTGCGTGCTTCTCCTGCGCTGCTGCCAACGCCGCTCTCGGCGGTCCTCGTGGCAATGGCGGCGCCTCGCGGGTTTCTGCGCGTCTCTCTCTCCCTCTCTTCAACGCTGCTCGGCCCCTGAACACTGGCTGCGCCCTGTGCGCTCTGCCCTCTCTCTCTCTCCCCTGTCGACGCTGCTCGGCCCTTTGCTGTGCCGCTCGGTCGGGCTCTAGCCCGCCGCTGTCCGGGAAGGGTCTGCGCACTACCTGTTGCCAGCCCATTTCGCTGGACCACCTCGACTGGAAAGCCAAGCCTGGCTCTCGACAGCCTCCCCCGCAATTCTCGAGTCTCTGCTGGATGACTGGGCGGTTGCCCGTGGTCGACGCCCGAGTCTCTGGCCTTGACCTCCAATCCACTGATCTCCAGGAACGAATCCCCGGGAGGTGATGCAGAGTTGCAGGTAGGTTCGAACTTGCCTTGTCGCCAATATTGTGTCCGTGTATAATAAGACACAGACTGCAGGAGAACGGTACAACAGGTGTTTACTCAACGTGGCTCACACTGGAACTGATCTGTACAGATTACTACTCAGTGCTATATACAGGTGTGGTCACTGCCGGTACTGCAGTATACATGAGCTGTGAAAGATAGTTTCCCCCCTTAAAGGTATATACATTACAACTGCTCCGTGCAACACCCTCCAAGCCAAGTGAGTCCACGGGTGTAAGTCACACTCTGGTGAAAATAATGCTTTTGCTGTTACTAATTATACAATAATATTTTCCCCACCATTACGAATGCTTTTGAGAATTGAGGTGCTTTGTTACTGCACAGCTGCTTTGGAGTGCTTTAGACTGCTTCGTGAACAGCATCAGCTGGTTTTGTAACAGAGCTGTGTATTTTTATGTATTTATTTTGTCGTTAGGAAGTAATTTGCCATCGTGCAATATCCTGCAGCGAAACCCATGAATTTTTACACTTACCACATGTAGAGGGATTCGCTGCCCAGGTAGCATAAAAAGTCCTGGAGTCAGTGAAAGTGCTACTTTCTGAGCACGCCTGAGATATAATAAATCATTTGCAGCAACAAATCACTTGCTTATTTATACTTAAGTACATTCTATTTTCCTTCAGGCCCTGCACTGATTGCAGCCAAGAGGATGAATGAGCTACTCGGTCCCTCGTCAATCTTGCACTCGGCCAGTCATTAGGACACTGTCGCTCTGATTTTTCCACTGTTCCCTATGAGGAAGCAGCTTGTCACCTGAATGAGACACAGGTTGCGACATCAAAGTCTCGTGGGGATAGGAAAGCTGCATCCCGCCACTTGGTGCTGCATGTCAATATATTTTGAATGTCATGAGTAATGCTACAAAGCGATAACTTCAACTTGGGCCACAGGGTGGCAATGTAATCACTCAAGACTTCATCGAGTCAAACTGTTGTTAATAAGAAAATTTGCAGCGCAATTGCAGTAAATTAAAACAATAAGTGGGTGTGCTGACTGAAAGCGCCCCCCCCCCGCCACCCCCCACCAATAGTGGAATGGAGGGAGAGGTGGGCATATAATAGGTCAGAGTCAAAAGAGTAGAGGACTCGTACTGCGACATAGGACTGGATATGATTGCAGTCATAGGGGGTGATTTTGCCAGCCCTGGGGAGGCGGGTTTGGAGGCGGGACTGCCGGGAAAATGGCAGAATCTGGGGATGGGTGCCCATCCCGCCCCCAACCCGCCACCGTGCCATCTTCCCAGGAGTCCCAGGAAGGAGGATTACAGCCACTTAACTGCCTGTTAACAGGTAGTTAAGAGGATTATCCCCATTTTTCCAACAGAGGCGCAGGCTTCCCGACATCGGGAAAGCCCGCCAGGGTCACCGAGGCGAGCAGTGGGTCTGCGGGGGTCGGAGGGGTGCAAAAGTGCGTTGTGAAGGTAGGTGACGGGTGCAAGTGTGGAGAGGTCAGTATGTGAAGTGAGTGGAAAGTGATAGAAAATGTTTACTTACCTTTGTTTCTTCCTGCAGGCTTCAACAGTTGGGGATGCGGAGAGTCTCGCACCTCCGCGGCAGAGATGACAGATGGCTGCTGCATTCTCCAATGCAACAACCATCTAATTTCTGCTCACAAAAGAGGTTTGATGAGTCTTGAATACAAGGACTCATCAAACAACAGAGAATGTCAGCGTTTGACGAAAGAAGAACTTGCATTTATATAGTGCCTTTGATGACCTCAGGACATTCCAAAGCACTTTGCAGCCAATTACCTACTTTTGAAGTGTAGGCACTGTTGTAATGTAGGGAGTCGCAACAGCCAATTTGTGCATAGCAAGCTCCCACAAACAGTAATGAGATAATGACCAGGTCTTCTATTTCACAGAATCACAGAAACCCCACAGTGCAGATAGAGGCCATTTCGGCCCATTGAGCCTGCACCGACACATATCCCACCCGATCCCCGTAACCCCTACACCGACACATATCCCACCCTATCCCTGTAACCCCACGTATTTAATCCCCCTAACACTAAGGGTCAAGGGTCAATTTATCATAGCCAATCAACCTAACCTGCACATCTTTGGACTGTGGGAGGAAACCGGAGCACCCGGAGAAAACCCATGCAAACACGGGGAGAATGTGCAAACTCCACCCAGACAGTCGCCCGAGGCCGGATTCGAACCCGGGTCCCTGGCGCTGTGAGGCAACAGTGCTAACCACTATGCCACCGTGCTGCCCCATGTTGGTGTTGGTTGAACAAAGCAAAGACTAGCATTATGGTTTCACTTTAGAGGCGCCAACTAAGAGAAAATGTGCCGTCTTTTGGATGAGACGTTAAACCGAGGCCCTGTCTGCCCTCTCAGGTGGACGTAAAAGATCCCATGGCACTATTTCGAAGAAGAGCAGGGGAGTTATCCTCAGTGCCCCGGATAATATTTGTCCCTCAATCAACATCACTAAAACAGATTATCTGGTCATTATCACATTGCTGTTTGTGGGATCTTGCTGTGTGCAAATAGGCTGCCGCATTTCCCACATCACAACAGTGACTCCACTTCCAAAAGTAATTCATTGGCTGTAAAGCGCTTTGGGATGTCCGGTGGTCATGAAAGGCGCGATATAAATGCAAGTCTTTCTTTTCTTTCCATTTTGTTCAGTATTAAAAGGGTTAATACTGACAAGGAACAATTTCCACATTCCTAGTTATCTGACAGGAAGTTGCTGCGCAGAAATCTCAGGGTCAGTGCTTTCCATGTGACAAAGAAGGATACCATTTGATAAGAGAGCTGTGAGCACAGAGCTTGGTGAAGACAGATTTGTGTGAATCTGCTAAACAGAATTCAGTGCGGGGGTGGGGGGGAGCAGGGGAGGTGCCAAGTAATTTAAACCAATGGGGCAACAGTAAGTATATAAATAATCAGAGTAATTCATTAGCTCTAAGGGGATAAAATTTAAATTACATAAGTAGAGAAGAACAATATTAAAGGGAACCGAATTGTATTAAATAACATCTGGTATATGTAAATAATTAAATAACATACAGGAGTAAGGGGATACTAAACTAAAGACATATATATATATATATAATAAAACATAATTAGATAGACTTCTAAGCAAAATGATGGGACAGCCAAAACCTAGTGCCTGCAACTTCTGTGCCATATCAGAACTCCAGGATGCTTCATGGATGCGTCCTTGATAACCACGTGTGCAGGAAGTGCCTCCAGTTGCTCAAGCTCAAGGTCAGGGTTTCTGAGCTTGAGGAGTGGCTGAAGTCACTGCAGGGCATACGGAGGCTGAGAATTTCCAGGCGGGCACGTTCCTTGAGGTGGTCAGCCCACAGCTACCAAGAGCCCAGGAGGATAGTAAGTGAGTGGCCATCCGGCAGGGTAGGGAGAGGCAGGCGGGCAGGAATCCTCCAGGAATGTGGCGCTCTCAAACCGGTTTTCAGTGCTGAAAACCGGTGAAGGTGACATCTCCTTGGGGGAGTGCTGTCCAGAGCGCATCCATGACACCGTGGGGCAAAATTCTGCAAAGTGTACAGATGCAGTGGTCATAGGGGATTCAATAGTCAAAGGGGATAGACAGGCGTTTCTGCAACCACCTACGTGAGTCCCACATGGTGTGTTGCCTCCCTGGTGCCAGGGTAAAGGACATCACTGAACGGGTGAAGAACATTTTGTGGGGAAAGGGGAACGGCCAGAAGTCGTTGTCCATATTGGAACCAATGACATAGGTTGGAAAAAAGGTTGAGGCCCTACAGACAGAGTTTCAGGAGCTAGGGAGGAAGTTAAAGTGCAGGACCTCAAAGGTAGTAATCTCTGGATTACTCTCAGTGCTACATGCTAGTGAGTATAGGAGCAGTAAGATAAGACAGGTCAACGCGTGGCTGAAGAGATGATTCAGGAGGGAAGGCTTTGGGTTCCGGGGGCACTGGGAACAGTTCTGGGGCAGAAGGGCCCTGTACAAGATAGACGGGTTGCACATCAACAGGGCTGGGAACAATGTCCTCGCAGGGAGGTTAACTAGAGCTTTGGGGGTGGGTTTAAACTGATTTGGCTGGGGGAGGGGCACCAGGACGAAGCATTAGAGAGGAGATTGAAGGTGCACAGAGGACTGGGAGAGACAAACAGCATTACAATAAAGAGTAGTTCAGAAATAGGAGGGACCAGACAGATGGGAAATGCAAGGCAGACTAAGATAGGTTTAGAGTGCATGTGCGTAAATGCCCAGAGCCTGGTAAATAAAGTTGATGAGCTGCAGGCATAAGTAGCCACGTGGGATTATGATGTAGTGGCAATAATGGAGGCCTAGCTCAAACAAGGGGACGAATGGGCACTTAATATTCCTGACTACAATGTACAGTATTCAGGAAAGATAGGGAAGGAAAAAAGGATGGGGGGTGGGGGGGGGGGGGGTGCGGTGGTTGTGGCAACATTGACCAAATGTACTGTCACAGCACTAGAAAGGGATGATGTACTTGAAGGTTCAAAGACAGGATTGGTTAGAATTAAGGAACAACAGAGGAGCTATAACACTGCTGGGTGTATACAATAGGCCACTAAATAGTGGGAAGGAGATGGAGGAGTAAATGTGCAAGCAAATTGCAGAAATATGCAACTTCAGAGTAGTGATAATGGTGGACTTCAATTATCCTAATATAGACTGGGAAAATAACAGTGTAAAGAGCAAAGAGGGGGAGGCATTCTCAAAATGTGTACAAGAGAACTTTCTTGATCAGTATGTTTCCAGCCCAACGTGGAGGGAACCAGTGATGGATCTAGCTCTAGGGAATGGTGTGGGGCAAGTGGAGCATGTTTCAATGGGAGAGCATTTTGGAAACAGTGATCAAAATATCATTAGGTGTATGGAAAAATCAAATATGAAAATAATCAACTGGAGGAGGGCTAATTTCAGTGAGTTGAAAGGGGATCTGGCCCAGGTGGATTGGAATCAAAGATTGGCAGGTAAAACAGTAATGAGCAAAGGGAGGCCTTCAAAAAGGAGATAGTTCAGGTACAGACTAGACACATTCCCACGCAGGGGAAAGGAAGGGCATCCAAAATTTATAAACATATAAATAGTAAAAGGTTAGTCAAAGGAAGGGTCAGGCCGATTAAGGGCCAAAAAGAAGATCTTCTTATGGAGGCAGAGGGCATGGCTGAGGCACTAAATGTGTACTTTGCATCTGTCTTCACCAAAGAAGAGGATGCTGCCAATATCACAGTAAAGGAGGAGGTAGTAGAGAAATTGGATAGGATAAAAATAGATAAAGAGGAGGTAGTTAAAAGGTTGGCAGCAGTCAAAGTAGAAAAGTTACCCGGTCTGGTTGGGATGCATCCTAGGTTGCTGAGGGAAGTAAGGGTGGAAATTGCAGAGACTCTGGTCACAAACTTACAAGCCTCCTTAGATATGGGAGTGGTGCCAAAGGACTGGAGGATTGCAAAATTTACCCCCCTGGTGGGGACAAGGATAAACCCGGCAATTACAGGCCAATCAGCCTAATGTCAGTGGTGGGGAACGTTTTAGAGACATTAATCCGGGACAAAATTAATTGGCACTTTGAAAAATATGGGCTAATAAATGAAAGCCAGCATGGAGTTGTTAAAGGAAAATCATGTTTGGGAGTAGGAGTAAGAAGTTTGCAGATGATACAAAAATTGGCAGTCTGGTTGATAGTGAGGAAGAAAGCTGTAGACTGCAGGAAAAAGAAAGAAAGACTTGCATTTCTATAGCGCCTTTAATGACCACCGGACGTCTTAAAGCGCTTTACAGCCAATGAAGTACTTTTGAAATGGAGTCATTGTTGTAATGTGGGAAGATATCAATGGACTGGCCAGGTGGGCAGAAAAGTGGCAAATGGAATTCAATCGGGAGAAGTGTGAAGTAATGCATTTGAGGAGGCTAACAAGGCAAGGGAATACACAATAAATGGTAGGATACTGAGAAGTATAGCGGAACAGAGAGATCTTGGAGTGCATGTCCACAGATCCCTGAAGGTAGCAGGACAGGTAGATAGGTGGTCAAGAAGGCATACTGGATACTTTCCTTTATTAGCTGAGGCATAGAATATAAAAGCAGGGAGGTTATGCTTAAACTGTATAAAACACTAGTTAGGCCACAACTAGAGTACTGCATACAGTTCTGGCCACCACATTACAGGAAAGATGTGAATGCACTAGAGAGGGTGCAGTGGAGATTTACGAGGACTGGAGAATTTTAGCTATGAATAAAGATTGGATAGGCTGGGGTTGTTTTCTTTGGAATAGAGGAGGCTGAAGGGAGACTTAATTGAGGTGTATAAAATTATGAGGGACCTAGATAGAGTGGATAGGAAGCACCTATTTCCCTTAGCAGAGAGGTCAATAACCAGGGGGCATAGATTTAAAGTAATTGGTAGGAGAATTAGAGGGGAGTTGAGGAGAGCTTTTTTCAGCCAGAGGGTGGTGGGGGTCTGGAACTCACTGCCTGAAAGGGTGGTAGAGGCAGAAACCCTCATCTCATTTAAGAAGTACCTGGATATGCACTTGAAGCACCGTAACCTACAAGGCTACGGACCAGGAGCTGGAAAGTGGGATTAGGCTGGATAGCCCTTTGTCGGCCAGCACAGACATGATGGGCCGAATGGCCGCCTTCTGTGACGTAAATTTCTATGATTCTATGTTTGACTAACTTGATTGAGTTCTTTGATGAATTAACGGAGAGAGTGGATGAGGGTAGTACAGTTGATGTTGTGTATATGGACTTTCAAAAGGTGTTTGATAAAGTACCACATAATAGACTTGTTAGCAAAATTAAAGCCCATGGGATTAAAGGGGCAGTGGCTGCGTGGATACGAAATTGGCTAAGGGACAGAAAGCAGTGAGTAGTGGTGAACGGTTGTTTTTCAGACTGGAGGGAAGTGTGCAGTGGTGTCCCCCAAGGGTCGGCGTTCAACCCAATGCTCTTTCTGATATACATTAATGACCTGGACTTGGGTATTTAGGGTGTCATTTCAAAGCTTGCAGATGACACAAAACTCAAAAATGTAGTAAACAATGAGGAGGAGAGTAACAAACGTCAGGAGGACATAGACATACTGGTGAAACAGGGTGCAGGAACAGAGAGACCTGGGGGTGTACGTACACATGTCTTTGAAGGTGGCAGGACAAGTTGAGAAGGCTGTTAAAAAGGCATACGGGATCCTTGGCTTTATAAACAGAGCCATAGAGTACAAAAGCAAGGAAGTTATGCTAAACCTTTAGAATACACTCGTTAAGCCCCAGCTGGAGTATTGTGGCCAATTCTGGGCACCACACTTTAGGAAGGATGTCAAGGGTGCAGAGGAGATTTACTAGAATGGTACCAGGGATGAAAGACTTCAGTTACGTAGAGAGACTAGAGAAACTGGGGTTGCTCTCCTTAGAGCAGAGAAGGGTAAGGGGAGATTTCATAGAGATATTCAAAATCTTGAAGGGTTTTGATAGAGTAAATAAAGAGAAACTGTTTCTGTAATGATATCAGCAAATAGAGATGGTATTTGCCTGTTCGATTATGATGCCTTAACAGCATGTTTGCATGTATTGATTGCTTGTGCCTGACCAGCAGAGGGCATGTGACCGAGACAAGCAAGGCAATTTAGTTTAGTTTCAGTTTCGTTCTAGATGCATCACTAGCATGATGTCTCCTGTAAATGCTGTTAAAAAGAGTTGAACAGACTTTAGATTAAAACTCATTCTCTTTCATAAATGTCTCGTCATTGAACCCACAAAGAAATCAATACATGGTGTCGGAAGTGGCTGAAAGAGATGAAGAGAAAAAATCTGAAGTTAAATCAGCTCTCCACAAATTAGCAAGCCAAAAGAGAACATCGTTGCTTACCATTGGAGAATAGCTAACGAAGTGAAAAATGGAAGGTTTACACCCACCGGCGACGCTTCAGTTGACAGGTAATGTGGCTGAAAATTGGAGGAGATTCAAACAACGTGTGGGGTTGTATTTAGCGGCAATCGGAGCTGACGAGCAAAGTGATAATAAGGAATCGTCAGTGTTCTTACATGTCGTGGGTGATGAAGCGCTGGAGGTGTATAATAACTTCACATTCGCTGCTAATGGAGACAAAATGAAGCTACAAAAAATAATGGAACAGTTTGAGGCCTACTGCATACCTAAACGTAACGTGACGTTTGAGAGGCACAGATTTTTCACATGTGTACAGAAAATGGGTGAGACTATTGATCAGTATGTGACTAAACTGAGAAACCAAAGCAAATCGTGTGAATTTGGGGGACTGACAGACTCGCTGATAAAAGACAGACTGGTGTGTGGTATTCCAGATAATGGTCTAAGGGAAAGACTGCTAAGAGAGCAAGATCTAGACCTGGGAAAAGCCATAGCACTGTGTAAAGCTACAGAGACTGTGAAGTTGCAGGCAAAGGAGCTGTTCAGTGACAGTAGCTGCAACGTGGATGCAGTGAGTAAGAACGGACACAAACCGTTTAACAAAAAGAGCGCCAATGTGAAAAAAGAGGCGTGGCCAGCGAACGAAAATGAAAGGGACAATTGAAAGTCATGTAGTCGATGCGGTACACAGCATACACCAAGAAAATGTCCAGCATATGGTAAAACATGCAATAGTTGCAACAAGAACAACCATTATGCCCGTTGCTGTAAGAACCAAGCGCAACAAAGCAAGGTCCATACAGTAGATGAAAGCGACATAGAAGAGTTCTATGTAGGTGTTGTGTCTGAAAACAAAAAAGAAGAAAGAGACTGGATGTTGACACTAAAAGTGAATGACATATACATTCCATTTAAATTGGATACTGGAGCACAAGTTAATGTGATATCAGAGACTGATTTTAAGAAAATTAGACCCAGACCAAAGATACATGGAATAAAAGTGAAAGTGACAGGATACTCAGGTACTGATATACCAGTGAAAGGAAGATGCATTGTCAAAGTAACACACAAGGACAGAGAGCACATGCTATCATTAATCGTGGTGCCAAAGGATGTGCAAGCCATACTAGGTTTAAAAGCCTGTGAGAGACTGAACCTGGTAAAGAGAGTCCTCATTGTGGAAAGCGAAGGAGAGACAGTCTATGATGAACTGAATGTTGCGTACACACCGGGTAAGCTGATGTATACAGCAGACACGTTGTCCAGAGCTGTTGACCCAGGAGAGCCCGCAAACACAGTGAAAAGACTGATGTACAAGGCAAAAGACAGTGGAACTGACTTCTACCAAAGCATGCTTGTATACCGCACAACGCCACTCGAGTGTGGTAAGTCACCAGCCCAACTCCTGATGGGACGTCGGCTAAGGTCAAACCTACCCATCCCGGGGAACCTCCTGAAAACAAAAGAGGGGGAGAAAGTGAGGAAGTTCAAAGAGCAACAGAAAGAAAAGCAAAAGTACTACTATGACAGAGGAACACAAAACCTACCTGAGCTCCACACTGGTGACCAAGTAAGGTTCAAAGACAAAACAAACACATGGACTCAGAAGGGAACTGTCCTGAGTGAAGTTCAACCAAGATCATACACCATTCAGACAGATGAGGGTGCTGTTCTGAGAAGAAATCATCGCGATCTTCTCATGGGACCAGCCACAGCAGGTCAAGAGACTGATACTGTTGAACAACCTGATCACACAGCTGAGAACACACCATCTGAGGCAACAACTCAGATTCAAGGACAATCAATCAGAAAATCCTCAAGACACGTGAAGCCTCCTGAGAGACTCATTGAGCAAATTTAAGGACTATTGTTATAGAAGGAAGTAATGTTATCTTATTCTTTCTTCAAGTTCTAGTGTATTGACATATTTCATGTGAACACACAAAGCAAGGTTAAAAAACCTTGATCATGATAATGATAATGTAAGTTCATTAAGTGTTACAGTTAAAATGCAGATTAATACAAAGAAAACATGTTGTTAGTTAAAAGTAAAATACTTTTGTTTTAAGAAAAGGAGATGTAATGATATCAGCAAATAGAGATGGTATTTGCCTGTTCGATTATGATGCCTTAACAGCATGTTTGCATGTATTGATTGCTTGTGCCTGACCAGCAGAGGGCATGTGACCGAGACAAGCAAGGCAGTTTAGTTTAGTTTCAGTTTCGTTCTAGATGCATCACTAGCATGATGTCTCCTGTAAATGTTGTTAAAAAGAATTGAACAGACTTTAGATTAAAACTCATTCTCTTTCATAAATGTCTCGTCATTGAACCCACAAAGAAATCAATACAGTTTCCAATGGGAGAAGGATTGTTAACCAAAGGACACAGATTTACAGTAATTGGCAAAAGAACCAGAGGCGACATGAGGGAAAACATTTTTACGCAGCGAGTTGTTATGCTCTGGAATGCACTGCCTGATAGGGTAGTGTAAGCAGATTCAATAATAACTTTCAAAAGGGAACTACATAAATACTTGAACAGGAAAAATGTGCTGGGCTATGGGGAAAGAGCAGGGGAGTGGAACGAATTGGAGAACTCTTTCAAAGAGCCGGCAAAGGCTCGATGGGCTGAATGGCCTCCTTCTGTGCTTTATCATTCTATGATTCTATGATTCTAATAGGTATCCATCTTGCCAAAGTACAGTCTTGTTGACTGTAGAACCCCTGCATGCAAGCCGGGAGATGTAGTTCAGCTAACATGAGCAATCGCAAAAGTGCAAAGATGATTTGGCTCAATAATAGCATTTATTGGTTACAACCACTAACTTTGTTTGCCCAATAGCCCTAGGTGATCACTTTAATTAGCTTAGGCAAGACTTTGGATCACTCGTCCCAGTGTTCTGATAAGCCATTTTGTACCAGCAGAAAGTTCTAGATTCTTAGATTTGTTTTTTAAAGCAGGTTAGCATCTATTGTTTTACTTCTAAAACTCTTAGCTGAACCATATTGTAAACCTTTAGATTGAGATTAGCTATTAAAACCCTGCAACCTTCTTCCCTCTTTATCTGATAGGCTTTGTGGGGATCTATTGCCTACAACATCAGAGAGCAACTGCACTGAAACTACTGGGGTAAATTGGAAATCTTTTAGGCTATGTATTAGGATTTCTTCAATATAGGATAGCTATAAAATGATCAGTTGAAGTTGATGCTAAGGCACACCACCATGGAGTGGTGGCAAGCATGTTTGTACCCACATTCCACAAGCTACTGAGTTCCCAATCACAGCTGTAGTGTTGTCAGGAAGCCCTAAGTGGAGGTCAGGTGTTTCTCCACTTTCTTATGGTCTGTCTAAGTAAGACCGACAATTTAGGCCAAATAGTACTTAATCATGGCCAGTTTTGTTTCATGGATTTGTACTGAATAGGAACTGGGCTGGGACTGACCCATTCCCTTATAATCCCTATCTTCATCTGAAAAAGGAGACTTTCAGATTCAAACTTGGATCTCAGAAGTGAAAAACCCATCTTGATTTTGCACCCATTCATAGTCAATAGCTTGAAAAATCTAGCCCAATGTTTCAATTCACTGTGACAGCCAATTCCAAATTTAAACTGTATCTAATGAAGGAGGACACTTTCCCACTTGTGAATGAAATAATAAAGGACTTCCTTCTGGCCAGTTCCTGCTGGACGCCTCCCAGATGTATTGTGGAAAACAGCCAAAGGTGTGATAAGAGATTGTATACAACCTCTCCATCTTAATTTAATGGCGATTTACGAACATACAAAACTGAGAGGCAAGAAACTGCTATCTAGTCCATCAAGCCTGCCCCACACAGCTGTGATGCCTGAAGCATTGTGATTAGACACCAGTAGCCATATCATCCACTGGGAGAGGCAAAGAAACAGATGAAAACCCAAGGCCAGTTAGCGGGTAGTCAAAATCTGGAAAATTCCTCCCCGACCCCTTTAGGCAAGCGAAACTAGTCCAGGAGACCACACTGCCCATGCTTGTATTACTTGGTATTTTAGCGTCCTTGTGTAAAACGCAATCTCCTCCCCAGCCAGGAACTAGTCTGTTATGTTCATAAATAACTGGACATTTTCATTATGAACAGCTAGCTTGAGCTAGTCACTTTATTCAGCCATGTGGACTTCTGTACAGGCATCCATCTTGACTACTGCCTTGTGGGTAGCCTAGTGCATTGTGGGTAGCCCCTTACTTAAACATACAGCTCCACCTAGTGTACCATTCTAGAATGACATGTTACTGGTCATTACATAGTCCAGCTCTCTTTTGAGGCTTTGTTGCCTTAATTCAAATAATCTGATCATTCAATTTGTTATCACTAAATTCCCACTTTGCTGTGATATTTACAGTATGTTGCCTTAATTCAAATTATTAGATCATTCCAATTATTTAGCACAAAACAGACTGTATTTTTAGGAATAGACTGTAAAGCTATGTGTAACTATTTGGAAAAATTGGAAAGAAGCAGAACTAGAAGAGATGCTCAAAGAAATGGAAAGAACTCAAATATCAAAAATTGATCCTGCCACAATCTAGTCTGATTTACCTCACTGTATCAGTACTCTGTTCAACAAATATTGAATTCTTCTTACTAAGAAGTAAATAGCAATACTGTGAACGAAGAGACAATAACAGGTATTATTCATTATATCATTGACACAGGTGTTTACTGCAGGAAAAGCTTTGCTCAAAGTGTCTGTTGCCAACCTGCACCAAACCACTAATTTTAAAGTGTAAACGAGAGGAATATTTGAGGGTTAAGAGATATCACGAGTACCCATTATTCCGCAATTCAGCTGAGTATAGCTTCCCTTTAAAGGGGCAGCTTTGCACTTTTCAGGGAGTTTAAGAGGCTTCCTTCCACACCGTTTGAGAGCCACCAGGACTACCTGGAGAGTTGAAGCTGCACGGGATGCAATGTTTGCTGCACATCAGGGTGGGCTTCATATAGATTTTTAAAATTGTTTTCAAGAGTCTAAATTAATAAAGTGATTATGTCATTGCAAATGATTGAATTGGAAGGGCTCAGCAGGCCTGGCAACATCCGTGGAGAGAAAATAGAGTCAACGTTTCGGGTGAAAACCCCTTTGTCAAGACTAAAGAAGCACAGGAAATGAACTGGATTAAGAGGCCAGGCCAGTTCTCTCCCAGCCTGGCCTCTTAATCCATTTCATTTCCTGTGCTTCTTTAGCCTTGACAAAGGGGTTTTGACCCGAAACGTCGACTCTATTTTCTCTCCACAGATGTTGCCTGACCTGCTGAGTTTTTCCAGCATTTTCTGTTGTTATTTCGGATTTCCAGCATCTGCAGTATTTTGCTATCGTACAATGAATTGGAAGGGGTTTGGTTCATTGGAATTCTATATAATGGCAGTGGGTAGAAAATGATTTGGTTCATGGGGATCCTGAAAGAATGAAAGTGGATTATATCTGGAAATACTCAGCAGGTCAGGCAGCATCTGTGAAGAGAGAAACGCTAACTCTGTTTCTCCCTCCACAGATGCTGCCTGACCTGCTGAGTATTTCCAGCATTTTCTGTTTTTTTATTTCAGATTTCCAGCATTCGCAGTATTCTACTTTTGAATTATATCTGGGTTGGGCGATTGGAAATCGCTACAATGGCAGTGAAAGAAAAAACTTGCATTTATATAGTGCCTTTCACAACTTCAGAAGCGCTTCACAGCTAATGAAGTGCTTTCTTTTGAAGTGTAGTCACCGTTGTAATGTATGTAACACAGCAGCCAATTTGCACACAGCAAGGTCCCATGAACAGCAATGAGATTAAGGACCAGATCATTTGTTTTGGTGATGTTGGTTGAAGGATATATATTGGCCGGGGCACCGGGGAGAACTTCTTTGAACAGTGCCATGGGATCTTTTACATCCAGCTGAGAGGACAGACAGGACCTCAGTTTAACGTCTCATTTGGAAAGACGGCATCTCCATCAGGGCATCCATCACTGAGCTGTCAGCCTAGGGTATGTGCTCAACCTTCCTGACTTTGAATCCACAACCTTTTTACTCAGAGGTGAGAGTTTTGCCGTTCAGCCAAGTTTGACACTTAAGGGAAGGGTTTTGTTCGACTGCAATTCTTTACGAGGGGAGTGAGTGTGACTTGGTCTGGTGCAATAGAATTTAACAGCTGGATCAAATTTTTTTTATCTCGAGTGGACTGTAAACTTTCTGAACTCTACACACTAAATGTTTACTCCCAGCAGACTGTCTTCGTGCCAAGAAAGTATCATAAAGTTCAAGTGGAATTATGCCTTTGAAAGCTAACCTACTTAATTTATGTGAGGTGGCAATAAACAAAGCAAATAGGATGCCAGATCAATTGAATTCAATGCTGTGGTTAGGCTGCACCAGGAATACATAAGGGGTCATTTAGGCCTTAGGAGAGCAACAACTGTTAGAGGAATGAGCTATGAGAAACATAAATAGATAACAAATGAAAGAACTTGCATTTATATAGTGCCTTTCATATCCTCAGGTCATGCCAAAGTGCTACACAGCAAAATGACTTACTTTTGAAGTATAGTCAGCCTTGGCTCAATAGCAGGTGTCGGCCTTAGCTCAGCGGTGGTACTCTTGTCTGTGAGTCATAAGGTCATAAGTTCAAGCCCCATTCCAGACACTTGAGCACATAATCCAGGCTGACGATTCAATTTAGCATTGAGGGAGTGCTGCACGGTTGGAGATTCCATCTTTAGGATAGGAAGTTCAACTAAGGCCTTATCTGCTCTCTTAGGTAGAAGTAAAAAATCCCATGGTATTATTTGAAGAAGAGCAGGGGAGCCAACATTTATCCCTCAACCAACACCACTAAAAAACATTTTATCTGGTCATTTATCTCATTGCTAGTTGTGATAACTTGCCGCACACAAATTAGCTGCCACGTTTCTCTACATTATACTTCAAAAGTACTTCATCGGGTGTAAGGCACTTGGGGTCATCTTGAGGTCATCAAAAGCACTACACAAATGCAAGTTCTTTCTTTAGCCGCAGTTATTATGTTGGCAAATGTGGCAGCCAATTTGTGCACAGCAAAGTCTCAAGCAGCAAATGAGATAGACGTCCAGTTATCCAGAGGGATAAATGTTACCCAAGACATTGGGAGAATTCCCCTGCTCTTCTTCGACTAGTGTCATCGGATCTTCGACGTGCCCATTACAGGCAGACAGGACTTTGGTTTGGCGCCTCATCCGAAAGATAGCTACTTCACTAATGCAGCACTCCCTCGGTATTGCACTGAAGTGTCAGTCTAAATTAGCTAGAGCTTTTCAGCATTGTAAAGGAAGGCCTCAAAGGGACTGTTAGAGATATTTAAAATACTTAAGTTCACAGAAAAATAAACTTGGAATAATGTTTTAAGATGCACAAGCGTAGCAGGATAAGCAGGCACAAGTTCAGGATTATGAAGGTCATGTTGAGGCTAAGAAGTATTTCTTTGCAAAGAAGTTGATCAACGGCTGGAACAGGGTGCCATAAAACATCGGTTGTGGCTAGGACTTTGAGATCTAAGTTCAGAGTCAGCTGTAATGGGAAGAAAGTAGGATGGTATAAAATCAAATGGGCTAAAGGTTTTTTTTTCATCTAAAGCTATTTTGAGGTTTGTGTGCGGGTGTATGAGAGTGTGTGCGCGTGGATGAGCCATCTCACACCAATGATGTACATCAACGGAATTAAAATGCTGCCGTATCTGGAATAAGAACATAAGAAGTAGGAGCAGGAGTAGGCCATACGGCCCCTCGGGCCTGCTCCGCCATTCAATAGGATCATGGCTGATCCGAATCTAGACTCACGTCCACTTCCCTGCCCTCTCCCCGTGACCCCTAATTCCCTTATCTGCTAGGAAACTGTCTATCTCCATTTTAAATTTATTTAATGTTGCAGCTTCCGCAGCTCTCTGGGGTAGCAAATTCCATAGATTTACTACCCTCTGAGTGAAGAAGTTTCTCCTCATCTCAGTTTTGAAAGGGCAGCCCCTTATTCTTAGATTATGCCCCCTAGTTCTAGTCTCACCCATCAGTGGAAACATCCTCCCCGCATCCACCCGATCAAGCCCCCTCACAATCTTATATGTTTCGATACGATCGCCTCTCATTCTTCTGAACTCCAATGAGTAGAGTCCCAACCTACTCAACCTTTCCTCATACGTCAACCCCCTCATCTCCGGAATCAACTGAGTGAACCTTCTCTGAACCGCCTCGAGAGCAAGTATATCTTTTCTTAAATATGGAAACCAAAACTGCATGCAGTATTCCAGGTGTGGCCTTGTATAACTGCAGCAAGACTTCCCTGTTTTTATACTCCATCCCCCTTGCAATAAAAGCCAAGATTCCATTGGCCTTCCTGATCACCTGCTGCACCTGCATACTAACTTTTTGTGTTTCATGCACCAGGACCCCCAGATCCCTTTGTACTGTAGCACTTTGCAGTTTCTCTCCATTTAGGTAATAATTTGCTCTTTGATTTTTTCTGCCAAAGTGCATAACCTCACACTTTCCAACATTATATTGCATCTGCCAAATCTCTGCCCACTCACTTAGCCTGTCTATGTCCTTTTGCAGGTTTTTTATGTCCTCCTCACTCACTGCTTTCCCTCCCATCTTTGTATCGTCAGCAAACTTGGATATGTTGCACTCGGTCCCTTCCTCCAAATCGTTAATATAGATTGTATATTGTATATTAGATAAAAGAAGCAAAGCCATAAAACCAGTGTCAGCCATGTCTGAGTTGGTAGTGTGGCGTTGCCACATTGGGGAAACACTGTGTGTATGTAGATAAACCTGTATAATCCCCTTTTAACTGCTGTATTCCCCTCCCCCCGCAAGACAGTTGCAAGCTGAAAGGAATAAGGCACGTTCAGACTTGCCTGCTGCTGATAGAAGGAAAACCAATCAGGTTCCAGCAGGTGACCAATCCGTGAGTCATCACAGGTTCGCGGGCTTCACGAATTCAGTACTGTATTGTGAGAGTTGGAGTAAAGGCCTATTTCTTGTAGCTCGCTGTGTTGCCTATTTCTTTACGTGGGAGACTGTAGTCCCCCACAGTGGCACTCTTGGCTCTGAGTTAGAAGGTTGTGGGTTCACAGTCCCACTCCAGAAGCTTGAACACAAAAATCTAGGCTGACACCAGTGCAGTACTGAGGGAGTGCTGCACTGTCAGAGGTGCTGTCTTTTGGATGAGACGTTAAACCAAGGCCTTGTCTGTTCTTTCAGGTGGATGTAAAAATTCCCATGGCACTATTTTGAAGAAGAGCAGGGAAGTTATCCATGGTGTCCTGGCCAATATTTATCCCACAATCAACATCACTAAAAAAAACTGTTTGTGGGACCTTGCTGTGCGCCAATTGGCTGCCACATTTCCTACATTCCAACAGTGATACACTTCAAAAGTACTTCATGGCTGTAAAGCACTTTGGGAGGTCCTGAGGGTGTGAAAGGCACCACATAAAAGACTTTGGGGGAAAAATTCGGTTGCTTTGTGGGCGCTAACGGGGCGCAAAGCAACTAGCGCCTGGGCGCGGTGCCGCCAAAGCCTCCTGCAAAATTCAGTGGGCGGTTAACGGCGACGGTAACCGTTAATGCCCCACGACGCTGCGCCGCTGGCGATGACATCGCAGAACCCCTCTCGCGCCCCAGCCGCGATCTTCGGTAACACCCCCAACTTACCGCCAGATGCTATGTCTGACGGGGTCAGGGGGGGCCTGCCTGCACTCCCGATCCCTGGTGGCCCAGCTGGGCGCCGGGACGCGCTGCGCCAGGCCCCTCCCCTTTAATAAGTGGAGGAAGGCCTGCGGTACAGCGGCATGTAGCGCCACGATATTCCCTCGCAGCGCCAAGAGGGACACGGGGCGCTTCCAGTAGCGCCCCTCCCTCTCGAGACGCTACCTGGGAAAATTGGCCGCGGGGGCACAAATTTTTTCAGGGGGCTAAAAGTAGCGCCCCGGCGAAGTTAGCACTCCAAAGGGGTGCGACTGAATTTTTCCCCTTTCTTTTTTTCTTTTATTAAACTATCACATCACTGGGGCTCACTCTCCCTTAGTTTTTAGGCCAATTCCAAGACAGCTGGCTCATGTCTCGAAAATCTGAAATGGGACTGGATGCCAAAAAAAATCATTATTTCCAAACTCGGGTACGTTTTACATAAAATGCTTTAATTTATTGTGGAAAATGCAGTCAAATAAAATAAGTGAAGTAAAGTACCAAGGACAACGTTTATTGATTTTTAAACAGAAAATCACGGGTTTTGTTCCACTACATCTTTTTTTTTAATTGAGATCTGGTGTCGGTCCAATGTGGAAGCACTGCAGAGATGCCAAAGTGCAGAACTTAATTTCAGTGAGATTCTCATAGAAACATAGAAGGTAGCAGGAGTAGGCCATTCGGCCCCTCGAGCCTGCTCCGCCATTTAATGAGATCATGGCTGATCATCCAAATTCAGTACCCTGTCCCTGCTTTCTCCCCATATCCCTTGATCTCTTTAGCCTTAAGAAATATATCTAACTCCTTCTTGAATATATTTAATGAATTGGCCTCAACTGCCTTGTGTGGTAGAGAATTCCACAGGTTCACCACTCTCTGGGTGAAGAAATTCCTCCTCACCTCAGTCCTAAATGGCTTACCCCTTATCCTTAGACAGTGACCCCTGGTTCTGGACTCCCCGACCATCGGGAACATCCTTCCTGCATCTAGTCTGTCTAGTCCTGTTAGAGATTCTCGGTCCTATTCTGTGGTCAAGTCGCTGTGTGACAGTGGAAATCTTGCACTGCTTGCTTAGTCAGCACAAGGCGTACAGCTCACGGTATCTTGCAAGGCCCATTCATTAGTGCATAATATTAGTGATGTGTTCCCTGCATGGAACTGGGCACTGAGCAGGTAACATGTCTTCCACACGGGTGAGATATCTAAGCTGCAGCCGAATTTAGAGAGCAGCTGCTGTGCCTTAAAGGGAAACTGACCAGTTTTTAACTGGTTGAAGATTTTGGTGCCATAACCTTTCACTGCAAAGGTACGATTGGTTTGAAGGAAGTAGCAATGGCCAGGGCAGAGAGGGGACTGTTCCCTTCACTGACAGAGATGTGGCTGTGGGAGATGCAACAATGGAAGGTTGCCATTTTTTGCTCGGGTGGTGGGGAGATGCTCCTCAAAAGGTGCGCATGGGAGGAGGTAATGGAACAGCTCATTGCAGTATCCCTTGTGAGGTGAACATCTGCATAGATTCAAAACAGATTTTCTACACTCGAGAAATCTGCCAACGTAAGTATACCCTGCCCTGTTGTTTCATTAAATATAATGGTATGGCTTGCCTGCAGCAAACACCCTGATTTTGCATGGATAGTTTATCATTTGTGATTCCTGCTGTTTTTGTTCCACATTATCACGAGGCAGCCCATAACGATGTATGACATACCTTCCAGCTGCCAAGAAAACCTTCCAACAATGTGGCTCACTCATCAAAAAATGTAGGCGTACTACAGTTTTACATCAACAACAACTTGCTTATATTACAGGAAAAGGCAGTGCACAGCAGAAGGGAGCTGTAACAGGAGGTGCGATCCCCTATCCGAAGCCCCTAACCAAGCTGGAAGAAATGACCTTGGAGATTGTGGGCGTGGTTTCCATACAGACAATCATACAGGGTCATGTGGGAGGCTATTAGAGAAAGAACTTTTATTTATATTAAAGCTTTCATGTCCTTAGGATGTTCCGAAGCGCTTCACAGCCAATGAATTTGTTTTGAAATGTAGTCACTGTTGTTTTGTAGGTAAACGTGGCAGAAAATGTATACGCAGCAAGGTCCCACAAACAGCAGTGAGATAAATTACCAATTGATCTGTTTTTGGTGATGTTGAGAGATGAATGTTTCTCAAGACATGGGAGGACTCCCTATATTTCCCCAGAAAAGTTCCATGGAATTTTTCACATCTATCTGAACAACTGGAAAGGGCCCCGGTTTAATGTCTCATTCGATAGACGACATCTCTGACAATGAAGCACTGCTTCAGTTCTGCACTGAAGCATCAGCTGAGATGATGTGATCAAAGTCTTAGAATGCAGCCTGAACCGTTAATCTTCTGACGCAGAGGCACATTACTCTAAGTCCCAACTCCCTATCACCTCAAGTGTATCTTCATGATCCTGATACCTACAGAAGCTTTGGGTTACATGCCCAGGATAACAAACAGTAAAAACCCTTCCTGCTAATTACTTTAGCTACTGGAATAATCCTCCACAGCAACTTTCTTGCTTCCAAAAAGAGCAGCACAGCATCACAACATATCTTCTTTCAGAATTTAACTATCAAACAAACTCATTTAACAATAGATGAACAAGCCAATAAAGAACAGAAATATAATATATATATATTTACTGTAGAAATTTTACCTGCTGGCTCCTCAAAGGACAAATAACAAGGGGTAGAGTCTCTGCTTTGGGTGCAATCGGCAAATTGCGCTAGTTTGAGAAGTGCCAAAGTAAAATCTGCCATGAACCAGTGCAATCGTTTTAGACCGTAATTTTTTTAAAACATGTTTGTTTTAAAAAATATTCCTTGATATATTTAAGATTGGTAACCTGGTGCAGTTTGATTAATACAGCTGAAAATGGGTTTATCACAAAAAAAATAAGCATTTTAATCAGAGTGTCTAGTCCACCACTTGTGTGTAATCCAATTTTAAATAACTGAAAATGACTTTAAAAAAACGATACAGATACCCATTTACTAGTTATATTGGTGTAGAGCAGTCAGTTTCACAGTAAATTAAAAAAAATATATAATCAAAAGCTTTTAAAACATGCCTATTAGTGACTCTGTGCACAAAAGAAGCAGCTTAATTTTAAGAGCCTCCTCGAAGGCCCGCAAACGAGCGCAATTAGCAGAAACTTGCATTGGTGATTAATTCGATCTGGGATCGTGGCCAATTTGGTGGGCGAGGCCGGCTTCTAGTGCGATGTTCTTTAAACTAGCGCAAAAGATCGCGGAAACTCGATTTGGGCTGGACATCACCTGCGCTTGAAATTCCTCGATCTTTTAGAAACATAGAAACATAGAAAAATAGGAGCAGGAGTAGGCCATTCGGCCCTTTGAGCCTGCTCCGCCATTCAATATGATCATGGCTGATCCTCTATCTCAATACCATATTCCTGCTCTCTCCCCATACCCCTTGATGCCTTTTGTGTCTAGAAATCTATCTATCTCCTTCTTAAATATATTCAGTGATTTGGCATCCACAGCCTTCTGTGGTAGAGAATTCCACAGCTTCACCACCCTCTGAGTGAAGAGATTTCTCCTCATCTCAGTCCTAAATGTCCTACCCCGTATCCTGAGACTGTGACCCCTCTTTCTTGACACCCCCCAGCCAGGGAAAACATCCTCCCTGCATCCAGTCTGTCTAGCCCTGTCAGAATTTTATACGTTTCAATGAGATCCCCTCTCATTCTTCTAAACGCTAGTGAATACAGGCCTAGTCAACCCAATCTCTCCTCATATGACAGTCCTGCCATCCCAGGAATCAGTCTGGTGAACCTTCGCTGCACTCCCTCTATGGTAGGTATATCCTTTCTTAGGTAAGGAGACCAAAACTGCACACAGTACTCCAGGCGAGCAGCGGCAGCAGCCACGACGACCCGCTGGAGCACGTCGGCCGGCAGCTCCTTGGCGGGAAGGCATTCTGACTGGGAGGAGGGGAGCCGAGCATGGCGACCAGAGGCCGAACCGTGAGAGGGAGAAGCAGGCCCCGGGCTGTCGGACCGTGGAGCCGGCGACGGTGAGGAGGAGGCCGCGGCGACCGGAGCATTCACATCCCGACGATGTGTTCAGCGAGCCGGGCGGAGGCAGCGCAGCGCAACGAGCAGCAGCAGCAGCCACGATGACCCGCTGCAGCACGTCGGCCGGCAGCTCCATGGCGGGAAGCTCGCAGTCCGACTGGGAGGAGGGGAGCTGGGCATGGCGGCCAGAGGTCGGATCGTGAGCGGGAGAAGCAGGCCACCACTTGGAGCCGGCAACAGTGAGGAGGAGGCCGCAGTGACGAGGAGGACGGAGCGGCTGAGGGACATCGTGCTCCCACTGCCACTGGAAGCCATTGTATTGACTTTCTGAACACGGCGCTGTAAGAATAGCTGACGCGTCCCTACGGGGAGTAAGCATTCCATTGTACTTGTACTTGTACTGGTTACATATGGCAAATAAAATTGAATTGAATTGAATTGAACTGTAGTAAGACATCCTTACTCCTGTACTCAAATCCTCTTGCAATGAAGGCCAACATACCATTTGCCTTCCGAATTGCTTGCTGCACCTGCATGTTTGCTTTCAGTGACTGGTGTACAAGGACACCCAGGTCCCTTTGTACATCAACACTTCCCAATCTATCACCATTTAAATAATACTCTGCCTTTCTGTTTTTCCGACCGAAGTGGATAACTTCACATTTATCCACGTTATACTGCATCTGCCATGTATTTGCCCACTCACTCAACTTGTCTAAATCGCCTTGAAGCCTCTTTGCATCCTCCTCACAACTCACAATCCCACCTAGTTTCGTGTCATCAGCAAACTTGGAAATATTACATTTGGTTCCCTCATCCAAATCATATGCTGGGTACATCAATTTCAGCCGAATTGCACTGAGAAAAACAACGCAACCTAATGGAAACTCCAGGCCTAAATGTTTGCCATTGCTGTGGTAAATTATTTTTCTTTTTAATTAACATTTTAAATATATAGTGATTATTTTCTTGTGTTTCTCACCACTGTGGAAGTTTCACTGGCCTGGACTAACTCTTTAAGGGACAATTATCTTTAATGTCTAACTTTAAGCCTCACTTTGGAGAGCTTTTAAATATTTTTCATCATCAGCCTCTTAGAAGGCCTTGGGTTTTAGGCCTATTTTAGTGGCTTTAGACTACTTTGTCCGAAGTGTCAGCTTGGCTCAGTTGGTAGCACACTCGCCTCTGAGTTAGAAGGTTGTGGGTTCATGTCCCACTCCAGGGACTTGAGCACCTAATAAAGACACTCCAGTACAGTGCTGAGGGAGTGCTGCATTGTTGGAGGTGCTGTCTTTCAGATGAGACTTTAAACCGAGGCCCTGTTTGCCCTCTCAAATGGACGTAAAAGATCCTATGCCACGGTTTCAAAGAAGAGCAGGGGAGTTATCCCCGGTGTCCTGGCCAATATTTATCCCTCAACTAACATAACATAGGTTAAGATGTAGGTTCACACCTGTGCAGCTTTGTAGCAACAGGGAGGCAAGTGCTTCCTTACAGGGAATGAGGGAAAATGAGAATCATCTTCCCAGATTGCGGCTGTGTATCCCCTAGTGGCCAGTCCAAAGCAGCATTGGTAGGACCGGGGGGGGTGAAATGCAGAGACCAGAGTAAAAGGAAGAGGAAGATAACTTTGAAAGACAGGTTTACACCTCAAAATAAACAGATCCAACCCTTCCCTGGGGGAATGATATTTGAGAACAAAAGGGAAAGTTTTTAAAAATGCTTTATTTTTTCATATTAATACCTCTCCGAGCTCTTCCACATCCTGTTTTCCCATGGGCTGCTGATAGCATGCAATTTGGATTCATGCACAGGAAGATAACAGCCTCATGAAAGTAGCAAGCTAATCAACACAATAGAACTACCATACTGATCTATTTGAAAAGCTCTTAAAGTTTGGTTTTGTATATATTTTTTTCAATTTAGCCTGCTTCTATCCCTTCCTCTGCTGAAGGCAGCGATATACTGGGGTACAGTTCCACTGCTGCCCGCAACTTTATTCAAGTAGCATTCATGCAACATGAGTGCCAGGCGATGACTATCTCCAACGAGAGAGAGTCTAACCACTGCCCCTTGACATTCAACGGCATTACCATCGCCGAATCCCCCACCATCAATATCCTGGGGGTCACCATTGACCAGAAACTTAACTGGACCAGCCACATAAATACTGTGGCAACAAGAGCAGGTCAGAGGCTAGGTATTCTGTGGCGAGTGTCTCACCTCCTGACTCCCCAAAGCCTTTCCACCATCTACAAGGCACAAGTAAGGAGTGTGATGGAATACTCTCCACTTGCCTGGATGAGTGCAGCTCCAACAACACTCAAGAAGCTCGACACCATCTAGGACAAAGCAGCCTGCTTGATCGGCACCCCCTCTACCACCTTAAACAGTCACTCCGTCCACCAGTGGTGTACCGTGGCTGCAGCGTGTACCATCTACAAGATGCACTGTAGCAACTTGCTAAGGCTTCTTCATCAGCACCTCCCAAATGCATGACTTCTTTCACCTAGAAGGACAAGGGCAGCAGGCGCATGGGAACACCACCACCTCCAAGATCCCCTCCAAGTCGCACACCATCCTGACGTGAAAATATATCACCGTTCCTTCATCATCGCTGGGTCAAAATCCTGGAGCTCCCTACCTAACAGCACTGTGGGAGTACCTTCACCACACGGATTGCCACGGTTCAAGAAGGCGGCTCACCACCACCTTCTCAAGGGTAATTAGTAATGGGCAATAAACGCTGGCCTTGCCACCGATGCCCACATCCCGTGAATGAATTAAAATTTTTATTATTAAGCTCGGGTAATGAATGCCAATATGCCTTTGAATGTGAACAGCATGACATCCAAAATCTAATCTTGCCCTCTCTCAAAATCAATATATAATCATTTTCTAGCATGAGTCAAGGGATTGCAATCAGGAGAGGGATCTTTGACACAATAGTCACACTTAACAGCATCAACTGACTTTTCTATTCCATGCATAAAACATAACATTTGTGATAAATTGCCAATAGATAGTTGGATGGAGAGAAGAAAGACAGTGGATTAAGATTCTCATAGCCAGAGAATCTCCTGCACCATTACCTTTGGAGTCCCCAAGGATCTCTCCTGTCTCTCATCTACATGCTGCCCCTCAGCGACATCATCCGAAGACATGATGTCAGGTTCCACATATACGCTGGTGACACCCAGCTTTACCTCACGACCACCTCTCTCGACCCCTGCACCGCCTCTCTCGACCCCTGCACCGCCTCTCTCGACCCCTGCACCGCCTCTCTCGACCCCTGCACCGCCTCTCTCGACCCCTCCACCGCCTCTCTCGACCCCTCCAGCACCTCTCTCGATCCCTGCTGCACCTCTCTTGACCCCGGCACCATCTCTCTCGACCCCTCCACCACCTCTCCTGCTCCTACTGGTTCCATAGCAACGATTTCTGAATTCTTTTAAACAACATAAACTTACCGACATGAATCAGCTGAGTGGCCTGTGGGTGGCGCTGTCCAGGGAGAGTATAAATACTCGGGCACGGGCCCAGCTTGCGCAGGACATTCTTAACAGGAACTAGTGAAGGACACAACTAGACCTCCATGTTGTAAAACAGTTGATTAAAGCTTTGCTTAACGCTTAGACCAAGTGCCTAGTAGTTTTCTTACATCACTTACCTTTCGTTGCCGGCTGCAGTGGCTGCTGAAGAATCCCTGAGCGGAGCAGGCCCGGCTCCTGCTTCGCCCGTCGCCAACCAATTTCGGCAGGGGGACCTGAAGCAGGCGTTAGGCCGCTCATTTAGGCAATGTTTTAGGCAATGAACCAGTACTGTATAAATGGTGTACAACTCTACATCCGACTGTGCTTCTGGCAGGCAGAGCTTAAATCTGACCCTCGGTACCCAAAGTGAAAATGTGTTTGTTGCCCCGGCACTAACACACTTAAACTCAGTAAGCACAAAACGTCACCCAAAAACAATGAAAATAAACACAGCTTTAATTATAAGGTCAACACTGCTGAATCCATTTCAAGGTTTGTAGCCTGCCCTCCTCAAATCCCAGCAATCGCCTAACCTTGACAAGTTTTCAATTTAAATTACTTTAACATCCAGTTTGATTGATGTTCAAAGATTTTTATTCACATTTTTTTTAATGTCAAGTCACAAACTGAATTTTGGCTGGTTTATTCCTGGGTTTTCATTACTCTAATCAGTAAATATATGGTCAGCATTCCACCGGGAAATAAAGAAGTTGGAAATAAGTCCTAAGTAGTAAATGGAATGGAGGAACAGAGAGAGACACAGGGGCGCAGATCTTTAAAAGCAGAACTGTGTGGAAAAAGCCATAAAACAGGTCAATTGGAACCTGGGCCTGATATTTAGGAGCACTGAATACAAAAGGTAGTCATGATGAAACTGTACAAGACATTAGTTAGGCCACAGTGGAAGCACTGTGTAGTTTTGAACACCCTTGATCACCTTTATCGAAAGCCTGCTCGAGCCATGGAAAAGGTGCAATATGGATCCGGTAGGATGATACTAGGGATGAAAGAATATAGTTATGATCAGAGACTTGAAAAAACGAGGAGAGTATTTACTGGAGCAGAATAATTCAAGGGGGAATATAATTAAAGTGTTCAAAATGTTGAAAGGGCAAGAGAGGGTAAATAGTGAAAGATTATTTTCACTGGTCTGTGAATTACTGACGATGGAGGTATAAATTTACAACACCAATGTTTATTTATGTAGCATCTTTAACATGGAAAAATGTCCCAATGTATTTCACAGATGCATCATCAAAGATTGAGACAGGTTGTTCAGCATGTTTTCAGTACAAATCATATGGAACACCTTTAAATGTATAATACTGAGCCCGCAGAATAAATACATTCCCCAAACCAATAAGGTTAGACTAAACAAAATTGACCCTAAACTGAACAACAAACAGGTTAAAAGTGATAAAGAGGAAAAATGGCCGGTACTAATTCAGCCAGGAGAAAGCAGAGCGCGCCCATTAGGATGAATACAAAAACTTGCAGAAACATATTGAAAAAGGATCAGGCAGGGAAGGAGAGATCTGGAAGAAACCCGAGCATCTGACGCTAAGGGTAACAGTAAAAAAAAAAATCTTTTTGTACCACAACAGTAAGAGGACGGTCAAAGAAGCGGTAAAAACCAGAAAGCTTGCAAACAGTCACAAAGGATGTCTTTTGTGACTTTGATTTGGGCCGTCTCAGTGTTGTGGCAGGGTTGTAAACCTGATTGGAGAGATTCAAACATGGAGTTGCGGGAAAGGTGGGCACGTATTTGGGAGGTGACAACACATTCATAGAATAGAATCACAGAATGGCTACAGCACAGAAGGAGGCCATTCGGCCCGTCGAGCCCGTGCCGGCTCTCTGCAAGAACACTTCAGCTAGTCCCACACTCCCGCCCTTTCCTCGTAGCCCTGGACATTTTTTTCCTTCAGGTACTTATCCAACTCCGTTTTGAAAGCCACAACTGAATCTACCTCCACCACCTTTTCAAGCAGTGCGTTCGAGATCCAAACCACTCGCTGAGTAAAAATGTTTTCCCTCATGTTGCCTTTGGTGCTTCTGCTGTGGCTCAGTGGGTAGCAGACTTGCCCCTGACTCAGAAGGTTGTGGGTTCAAGTCCCACTCCAGGGACTTGAGCACATAAAGTTAGGCTAACACTCCAGTGCAGTGCTGAGGGAGTGCTGCACCAGAGGTGCCGTCTTTCAGATGAGACATTAAACCGAGGCCCCGTCTGCTCTCTCAGGTGAATGTAAAAGATCCCATGGTGATCATATTTCAAAGAGTAGGGGATTTCTCCCCGGTGTCCTGGCCAATAATTATCCCTCAATCAACATAACAAAAACAGATTATCTGGTCATTATCACATTGCTGTTTGTGGGAGCTTGCTGTGCACAAATTGGCTGCTGTGTTTCCCACATTACAACAGTGACTACACTCCAAAAGTACTTCATTGGCTGCAAAGCGCTTTGAGATGTCCGGTGGTCGTGAAAGGCGCTATAGAAATGCAAGCCTTTCTTTCTTAAATCTGTTCAAGGACTTTCTAGAAGATTGGAAATGGGACAGGGTGATAGGTGAGCAGGGCTTGATGCAACATAGGATATGAGCAGGAGAGTTTGGATGAGCTATAGTTTATGGAGGGATGAGAGGCCGGCCAGGAGAGCATTGGAATAGTCAACATTCGCACCACACAAGTGCCAGGCAATGACCATCTCCAACAAGCGAGACTCTAACCATCTCCCCTTGACATTCAATGGCATTACCATCGCTGAATCCCCCACTATCAACATCCTGGGGGTTACCATTGATCAGAAACTTAACTGGACCAGCCATATAAATACTGTGGCTACAAGAGCAGGCCAGAGGCTGGGAATTCTGCGGCGAGTGTCTCACCTCCTGACTCCCCAAAGCCTTTCCACCATCTACAAGGCACAAGTCAGGAGTGTGATGGAATACTCTCCACTTGCCTGGATGAGTGCAGCTCCAACAACACTCAAGAAGCTTGACACCATCTAGGACAAAGCAGCCCGCTTGATTGGCACTCCATCCACCACCTTCAACATTCACTCCCTCCACCACCGGCACACTGTGGCTGCAGTGTGTACCATCTACAAGATGCACTGCAGCAACTCGCCAAAGCTCCTTCAACAGCACCTTCCAAACCCGCAACCTCTACCACTTAGAAGGACAAGGGCAGCAGACGCATGGGAACATCACTACCTACAAGTTCCCCTCCAAGCCACACACCATCCTGACTTGGACCTGTATCGCCGTTCCTTCACTGTCGCTGGGCCAAAATCCTGGAACTCCCTTCCTAACAGCATTGTGGGTGTACCTACACCATATGGGCTGCAGTGGTTCAAGAAGGCGGCTCACCACCATCTTCTCAAGGGCAATTAGGGATGGGCACTAAATGCAGGCCTAGCCAGCCAGCGACGCCCACATCCCATCAATGAATAAAAAAATAAATTAAAAACAATCTGGAGGTGACAAAGGCATGGATGAGGGTTTCAGTGGAAGAAGGGTTGAGTTCGGGGCACAGACAGGTGATGTTATAGAAGTAAACAGTCTCTGTGATGCAGGAGAAACAGGGTTGAACACACAGCCTGGGCTCAAACAGGGCACTAAGATTGCAAACAGTCTGGCTGAGCCTCCACAGTGGTGGGAGTTGGGGGGCCGGAATGGAGCCAGTGGTAAGGATAGGAAGTGTGGTGGGGGCCGAAGATGATTCCCAATGTTTCACCAGAGGAAGTTACGGATCATCTCAGAGTGGATATCGCACAAGCAGTCTGACAACACAGAAGTAGTGGCAGAGTGGAGAGAGGCAGAGCTGAATGTTGTCAGCATACACGTGGAAGCTGACCCCATGTCAG
Source organism: Somniosus microcephalus (assembly GCF_052327205.1). NCBI lineage: Eukaryota > Metazoa > Chordata > Chondrichthyes > Squaliformes > Somniosidae > Somniosus > Somniosus microcephalus. The sequence goes on along the minus strand of NC_140987.1, from coordinate 436,348,949 downwards.
TGCGTGATGTCGCCAGGGGGCAGCAGGCAGATGAGGAAGAGGAGGGGGCCAAGCATAGATCCTTGGGAAACTCCAGAGGCAATGGTGTGGGGGCAGGTAAGAGAAGCCAGAGAAGTTCTGACGACGATTGAATCACCCAGAGATGATGGAATGGATAGAATGGAATCAAGCGAGAGAAGTCCAACTGAGCTGGACAAAGGAGGAAATATATTACAGAAAGATGGTGTGGTCGACTGTGCGACGGCTGCAGAGAAGATGAGGAGGGATAATGTATCATGTCACAGTCACAGAAGATATCATTTGTTCCTTGCATTAGGGCCGGTTCAGTGCTGTGGCAGGGTCAGAAACCTGATTGGAGAGGTTCAAACACGGAGGTGCGGAAAAGGTGGGCATGGATTTGGGAGGTAACAATAGTCAAGGACTTTGGAAAGGAAATTGAAGTTGAAGTTGGGTGGTAGTTTGCAAGGATAGAGGAGTCGAGAATGTTTTTTTTTTTTTTTTGAGGTGGGTAGTGATGACGACAATTTTGAAAAGATGGGTGACAGTACCCGAGAAGAGGGAACCATTTACCATGCCAGCTAGCATGGGGGCTAGTAAGAGAAGTTGGGTGATCAGCATTTTAGTGGGAATGGGATTGAGAGAGCAGGAGGTGGGTCTCAGAGAGAGAACAAGGGAGAGAAACTAGAGAAAGATGTGGGTTCAGGGTTCGGGTAGTTGAGAGCCTGGGGGAGGTTTGACTTGGTGGGCTTGGGGAAGAAGCGAACAGCAGAGGCAGATGAAAGGATGGTCTCAATCTTAATGACAAAGAAGTCCATGAGCACCTTGCACTTGTTGGAGTATTAGTACTAGAAGCTTAACGGGGGAGGCTCCAAATATTTTTTTCATGCACACGGTTATTAGAATATGGATTGCATTACCACAAGTGGCTATTGAAATGTCAATCATCGTGTTTAAGAGGGAATTAGACAAACACTCAGAGAGATAAAATTATGGGGGAAGGCGGGGAAATGGGCTAGCTCTGATCAGGATAGCAGATGTATGATGGACAAGTAGTTTCCTTTTGTGGCAAAGTTTTCACGATTGTATAATTAGTCATGTTTATTCTGTGCAGCCAGGCAGTATCCATTGGAACGTCAGGACCCTCACGGACAACCCCAACAGTGACAGACGTACTGCTATCGATGCCCCGGGAGCTCAGACGTTTCGACATTGACATCGCTGCCCTAAGTGAGACCCGGCGGGCAGGGGAAGGCCAGCTCAAGGAGCAAGGCGGTGGCTACACCTTCTTCTGGAAAGGCAAACCTGAAGAAGAATGCCGCCTCCATGGGCTAGGCTTCGCCATGTCTTATGATTTGAAGCTTGAAAACAATGAAACCTGATCACTTTTCCCCAAAGAGACACTCTGACAAAACCGTAAAACACCAACATCTTTAAACTAAGCAAAATGGCACGATAAAGACTCTGCACTTCCCTTGCTATGAACGCAGGACATAGCTCACTCAGGCTAGGACCTCCTCTTTACAACACTCATTGATTCAGTTCATCATCCTAGGCGATTGTTAACTGGCTCTGAACCTCCAATTAAAGAATGACTCACATATTGGGTTCACCCAATTTCTTTGACCCCCCCTCCTTTCAAAAAAAAATGCAGGAATAAAGCCGAAAATGAGAAAGCCTATTCATCTGATCACAAAGGGTGTGAGGCGGACTGCACACTTGGTTTCCCCCCAGAGCGAGTTGCATTAAGTGAAGTTACAATTTGAAACCAGTGACAGCGCCTCAGTTTCCTCTTTCTTTGCCCCTCCCTTCTTCTCATGACGGTGTCTGGGCTCTGCTGAGAACTGCAAACCCCAGGGTTCCCCGTGAGGGCGGGAGCTGGAAAGGGAGAGGCGGTGCGGGTCCGTAATATACAAGAGAGAGTCAGTAAAAACTGATCAGCTCTGGCAGCTTGAGATAGCGAAAGAGGTGGCGGTCGGAAAGCTGGGCAGAATAGTCACATCCTGCTGCACCAGTAGCCCTGGCGCCCAGAGGAAGAGGGAACCGAAAAATAAAGATATACATTTGGCAACATTTAGTAACAACAAAAAAATAAAGCCCACGACCATTGTTGCAGCTGATTCCCCGGGACATTCGGTGACAGAAGCAAGGCGAGCGAGAGAGAGAGAGCTGCAATTGATCACTCCAGCAATAGGCAAGACCCGTGGGCAAGACAAGCCTGCAAACGCCGAGGATCAGAGGAGAGAGAAAGCGGGTTAAGATTGCGAATCCATCATGGGCCACCCTCCCTTGGAATTCAGCGACTGTTCGCTGGACAGCCCGGATTTCAGGGAGCGGCTGAAATCTTACGAGCAAGAGCTGGAGAGGACGAACAAATTCATCAAGGAAGTGATCAAAGACGGGGCTTCGCTCATTAATGCAATCAAAAGTGAGTATTTGCGACATACATCCTGAACCACAGGGAGGGAGAACATAAGAACTGATTTTTCCCCCCCTCTCCCCCGAGACAGCACCGATCCTTATCGAACACCAAGCAAAAATATATATGGGTGAAATGGGTTTTCTTGCTTGTAGCTATTTTAAAAGGAGCAGTGTTGCCGTGTTTGAGAATTTGGTCTAGGTTCAACACCGGGCAAGCCTGTTCGGGTAGAACTGTAGCCACGGCAGCTTCCATGCTGCAGCAGATGCAATTTCCGCTGTTGCGTATGCTCTGTCCAAACTCGTGTTTTAATTGTACGTTTTGTGCCCTGTTTTGTGTGCGAGAGTAGGTAGGGTTGTTGTGCGAGACAGCTTCCCATGGTGGCACCAGCCCTTTACATGGATTCTGTGTCCAGTAAACGATGGTCTTCCTGTTGCGACAAGCCAAATCTATCGGTGCCCACAGAGGATGGGATGGAGCAGAGACCTTGATGTGTTAGAACTGAAGGTTCCTGTTAGTGCGAGCTGTTCACTAAACCAATAGACTGACCAGGCTGCCAGCCCCATCACCGTGCAAGCTGGCCTGTGGGTTGTAATTTGTTGGTCAGTGAACAATTTGTGACCAATTTCTCCCCTAAATCAGTTGGTAAAATCTTGATTATTGTTTGTCAACAACAACTTGCATTTATATAACAACTACTTACATTTATCCAGAGCCTTTGACATAGTAAAACATCTGGGGTTTAGGGAGGGAATTGCAGAGCTTAGGGCCTAGGCAGCTGAAGGCACGGCCGCCAATGGTGGGGCGAAGGGGGTGGGGGTGCAAGAGAGGACAGAGTTGGAGTAACGCAGTTCTTGGAGGGTGGTAGAGCTGGCGGAGGTTACAGAGATGGGGGTGAGTGAGGCCATAGAGGGATTTGAACACTAGGATGAGAATTCTAAAATCAAAATCATGTGATACAATATTGCTGAGTGTCAAATTGTGTGAATTAATTGGACGAATCAGTATTTCAGTTCTGTTTTATGATATTTCTAGTTCCTTTTTAAGAAAAAAGGAATTCAATAAGAAATCACTTGGGGGTGAATTGCTCTGGGTTGCTATGTGTAGTGATATTGTAAGTGTGTTCATGAACTATTTCCTTTGGTCAGTATTCCTAGTGAAATCACAAATACTTTCAAAAAATCCCGTAACCAGAAATATTGACCAGATGAAGCCTTCACAATGTCGCTACACAGAGCAAACTTTGTGTTACAGATTTATTGATAATGTATAGAAGGTATTTTAAACAGCATGGATGGAGTTATAACACAATGCTACTGTAGATACTTGTTACATAGCAGGCCACGTCCCTTTTATAAAAAAAAAACCAACCTTAAGCAGCAGCAAATAACAGTCGTAGCTGATTCAAATTTCAATCACACTTAAGTTCTGGCTCTGGTATTTCATCTCCTGCTTGAATGTCCGCCTGTGTCTGTCTCTGGCACCTGTTCTTCTGCTCACCTCTCTCATCTGCTCATATATCTTGGGATCAGTGCCTACTGCTGAAATTCCATGTCTCCAATTGGTGGGGTTACCATATGTTACTTGCCATTCTGTGGTCGACAGGATGTGGTAACGTAGTCACACGTTTAATGGTAAGTCGTATTGCCAAGCCGCTTGGGAGGAGTTTGTGAGGCCTGCCCTGTGAGGGTTCTAATCCATTGTTACAGTAATTATGGAAGCTTGAAATTTTTAAGGAACCGTTTCCTGAAAAGGAATGCCTAGCACAAGAAACTATATTGCTAGTCCACCTCATCGCATCTTCTTTCATTCCTGAAATAACAACAGAATATGCTGGAAATACTCAGCAGGCCAGGCAGCATCCGTGGAGAGAGAAACAGTGTTAACGTTTCAGGTCTGGGACCCTTCATCAGAGCTGGAAATGTAACATATTAAGCAGGTGCAGAGATGGGGGGTGGGGGGGGGGAGCGGGTTTAGGAGGGGAGGAAGGAATTGAAAGAACACACTGTGAAAATGTTGCAAATGGGAATGGCAAAATCATACTGCATGAAAAATGGGGGCAGGGATTATTATCTGAAATTGTTGAACTCGATGTCGAGTCCGGAAGACTGTAAAGTGCCTAATCGAAAGATGAGGTGCTGTTCCTCGAGCTTACATTGAGCTTCATTGGAACAATGTAATAGGCCGAGGACAGAGATCAGAGTGGGAGTGAAGCGGAGAATTAAAGTGACAGGCGACCGGAAGCTCAGGGTCACCCTTATGGACTGTGGCGAGGACCAGATTGGGCTTGGTGTTTTCTACCCCCTCCCCTCCCCCCCCCCCCCCCCCCCCCCCCCCCCCATCACCATAATCTACAAACAATTTTTTTTTACAGTTGAATGAACTTGACCTGAGAGCGGACACTGCAGGTATTATGGGGCTTAAAATAACTTTGTTTTATTTGTTCAGCCTCCCCAGTCAACTAGGTTAAAATATTTTAATTTCTCTTAGTTGTTGGTTGACTAAGCAGGTTCTAACATATCATCTTTTTAACCACAACTTTAAGTTACTTCCTGTCATCTGAGATGGGGTTTTTTTTGAAGATGAGTAACTGGAACTTGCATGCACTGATTGAGCCCACATATATCAGCTGGATACATTTCAAACCCTTTGATTTTTGGGGAATATTTTTTTGACACCTTTTCCCCCCCTCCTCCTCCTTCTCCTCTTAGCCCCCTGCCCCCCTGCAATCTACACCCTATACTTTTTGGTCTGGAGAGTGGGATGATGCAACTTGTGTTTAACTTCAAAAACAACATCTTTTCATAAAACTTGCCAATAATTCCATGAGGGAATTGATATCGTCAGAGCCGTCTCCTTTTGGAAAGGTGTACAGGAAGGGATCAAAGGAAAGTCAACATGCAGGTGTTCATTTTAAATTATGGTGTTTCGTAAGTAATACTGTGGTATTTGTAACTCCTGGGCTAGGAGAAATCTTTGCTGTTCTTTGAAATATGCCATAACGTCTTTTGCATACACCCAAGTAGACCGATAGATGGGATCTTGTTTGTCTCATCTGAAAGATGACCCCTCCAACACTGTGGCAACCTGGGAAACTGTCCATCGAGAGGATGTGAAACGAACGTGATTGTTATATTTAAAATTTCCCCAATGGTTTTAAAATGGGATTTGAGTGTCAACCTGCCCAAGTTGGTGGCACTCTTGTCTGTGAGTCAGAAGGCTGCTGGGTCAAGCCCACTATGGACTTGAACATGTAATCTAGATTGACGATTCAGTGGAGTACTGAGGGAGCACTCTCTCGGCCCGGGTGCTGTTTATCGGATGAGACATTGCACCGAGGCCCTGTTTGCTGTTCAGGTGGATGTAAAAGATCCCATGGTGCTTTGAAGAAGAGCAGGGGAGTATTCCTGGCCAAAGTCCTCCATCAACTAAAGCTATCAACTTGGTCATTGGTCAAGCTGGTCGTTGGTCATTTGTTGTTTGTGGAACCTTGTGCACAAATTGGCTGCTGTATGTTGGAACTTCCTGAGGACATGGTAGAACATAAGAACCAGGAGCAGGAGTCGGCCATTTGGCCCCTCAAACCTGCTCCGCCATTCAATAAGATCATGGCTGATCTGATCTTGGCCTCAACTCCACTTTCCCGCCCACTCCCCATAACCCTTGACTCCCCTGTAGTTCAAAAATCTGTCTATCTGCCTTGAATTTATTCAATGACTCCACCTCCACAGCTCTCTGGGATAGAGAATTCCAAAGATTCACGACCCTCTGAGAGAAGAAATTCCTCCTCGTCTCCGTCTTAAATGGGCGACCCTTATTCTGAAACTGTGCCCCCTAGTTCTAGATCCTCTCAGCATCTACCCTGTCAAGCTCTCTCAGAATCTTACATGTTTCAATAACATCACCTCTCATTCTTCTAAACTCCAATGAGTATAGGCTCAACCTTTCCTCATAAGACAACCCCTTCATCCCAGGTAGGACTCTATCTCCTGTCTATCTTTCCTTCCTTCCTTACAGGGTTTGCAGAATAAAGCTCCCTTTCGCCCCCAAAATGCTCCTGCTTCTCAACCTCCGAGGAGCAGGGCCTAGTGCACTTGTTTGTACTTTCAAAGATTGGTTGGTCTGACGATCTTGAGGTATCCTCAACCTGTGATTCTGGAGAGCAACTCATCCAGTGGCGGTGAAACTAATGTGACTGAGCTGCTCTCCCACAATGCATCATAACGATGGCGCCTAAACATCAGAGACATTTAGGTTTTATTTGTTTACAGAAGTGGGTGGGATGCTTTGAGTATCTTAACTCTCTGAAGTCTGCACAGAAATATAACCCTTGTTATGATCTCTACATCTATTTATTCTTCTCTAATTATACTCTCTGATGCATTGTTCATCATTACTAACTTCCAGAGGAACATTTACAGCCTGCGTGTATTTCATTTGGAGGATACTTGACTGTTTGACTCCCTCCCTAACAGCACTGTGGGAGTACCATCACCACACGAACTACAGTGGTTCAAGAAGGCAGCTCACCAACACCTTCTCGAGGGCAATTAGGAATGGGCAATAAATGCTGGCCTTGCCAGCGACGCCCACATCCCAGGAACGAATTTTTTTTAAAATGCATTAAGGTGAGCATGCATTTGACTCTTGAATGAGCCACTTGCTCCCCCCTCATGTTTGGGACAAATTCTGGGTTCAACTTTTATTGCACATATTAGTGTAAACTCTGGTGCATATATCACATCTTCATGCATGCTTTATATATAGGAGAGTGGCCTGTACATTTGTAGATTTGCATGTTGTCACCTACTGATGCTGTAAAATAGGGGAGCAGAGAGAAGGAAAATTGCCAGGTAGAAGGCCAAAGCTGCTCACTAATATGGCCTTGGCTTCATTGTAAGATTCCTTGTTCTAGGTTACTTCTAGACTAGGTTGGCTGGATCTTAGAGTCATAGATTTATACAGCACAGAAAGAGGCCCTTCGGCCCATCGTGTCCACACCGGCCATCAAGCCCTGTCTATTCTAATTCCATTTTCCAGCACTTGGTCCGTAGCCTTGTATGCTATGGCGTTTCAAGTGCTCATCTAAATGCTTCTTGAATGTTGTGAGGGTTCCTGCCTCTACCAGTCTTTCAGGCAGTGAGTTCCAGATTCCAACTACCCTCTGGGTGAAAAAGTTTTTCCTCAAATCCCCTCTAAACCTCCTGCTCCTTACCTTGAAACTATGCCCCCCTGGTTATTGACCCCTCTACTAAGGGGAAACATTCCTTTCTATCTACCTTATCTATGCCCCTCATAATTTTGTGCCCCTCATAATTTTGTACACCTCAATCAGGTCCCCCCTCAGCCTTCTCTGCTCTAAGGAGAACAATCCCAGCCTGTCCAGTCTCTCTTCATAGCTGAAGCGCTCCAGCCCAGGTAACATCCTGGTGAATCTCCTCTGCACCCTCTCCAATGCAATCACATCCTCCCTATAGTGTGGTGACCAGAACTGCACACAGTATTCCAGCTGTGGCCTAACTAGCATTTTGTACAGCTCCATCATAACCTCCCTGCTCTTATGTTAAGGGGACACTTGCAGCAAGTGATACTTGTGGTTTAAGCTGAATGGCCAGTAAGTCTGTGACCCAATCCTTGGGTGAAAAGTAACGTACAGCATTGCTATTGTTTGATCTATTACACAGCATTGAACTATTTGAACACAAATTTGTTGCATGCTGCCAAAATATTGGTAAAGCGCAGCTGTTTTCAGTCTAGAATGGCTAAATGTAGGAGAGGGAAGCTGCACTTCCCACTCCATAAACATAACTAATGCAGAAGCCAGGGGAACAAATGGAAAGTAGTGGTATAAAATGGAGCTGGGACTTAATGATGTGATTAAACTCCAGCAACGATCTCGTACAGTGATCCAAATCCCCATTGCTCGTATAAAGGGAGAAGAGGAAAGCAGGAATATTACTTGACTTGTTTTTAGTATATTTGCACCAATGTGTTAAAGGGGAAAAGTGGCACTTGAATCAGTATTCTTTCATGTTGTACCAATAGACTCTTAATTCATCACTTCAAATTACTGCCGCCACTACCATCATCAGTGACTGACCTGTAACCATTGCTACTACAGTCCTAGTGTTACGCAGCTCAAAATGTTCTTTCCAGGCACAACCCAAGTCTGGAGGGAGAGTGTTCCTAGCGTGAAAATTTCACACACCAACTTATGTTTCCCTCATTCTGATAACACTACCAGTAAAGGGCGATAATCCAAAATATCAACACTTGTAAATGAAGGGAAAACCCATATTGCCTTGCTGTAATAGTGTCTACTAGTATCATTGATCAGAGGTGATGTAATTTTAAAATGCAGAAGTTTGGAGGGGAAATCCAGTTCATAAAAGTACGGTAGCGTTTCATTAAAAATGCATCTCGTGCTTAAATCGTGGCTGCAAGATTAGCAGCCATGGGTACAAATTGGTAGAGTTTGGGACTGACGTTAGCAAGCACTTCTTCACACAAGGAATATCTTCCAAGTAGGATCGTGGAGGTAAAATCTCAAAGCATTTAGATGCTGCAAAGGGTGGGAGAAATCACAGATTTAGGCAGAAAGATGAGCTAGATGGCCAAAGGGCCGCCCCTCATCTCTACTTCTCCAGGAGATAACCCAAGGTATCTTATTGTGTTCTTTGTCTTGTAACCTGTTACCAGATCAGATTTAAGTTTCGCTATCTGTTAATGTTCCTCTCAACACATAGGTATGAGACAAAGTTTATTTTTTTTTCTTTCCCCTCTTTCTCCCCCACCCCAGCCTTAATTATGTTCTGTGTCTCTGATACACTACAAACATACTGCCCAAGATGAAGAAGTATGTGCCTTTAAGAGCCCCCATGTACTGTAATGCCAGTAATGGCCACTCGGGCTATATAAGCCTGTATATTGTGTTGTATCAGTTAGTTCACCTCCAGACTTTGTCCAGTAAACACCTGTAAACCAACTCCTGCCTTCAGTGTCTCTATTAACACACGGATACAACAGTGGCGACGAATTGGAAACGGACTTGCCTGCAATTCGGCAGCAGCTCAAGGACGTCGATTCCTCAGATGTCCAAAGTCGAAGAAAAGCAAGAAAAAAAAAACTGTGGTTTCACCAGCTAGCCGAGCTGGTGGCAGGTACTGCAACAATCCTTCCTGGGCGGCGGGCTGGGGCTCCATCGGCTGGCTCTGCAGCGAAGGCGGAGGCAAACAGAAACAGACGGGGTGAGCACTCGGGAGACGGCCGGCGCTGCAAAGCAGGTCAGCGTTCGGACCTAGCAGAGGGGGGGAAAAGTCCCAGAGAGTCCGGCGGGAATGAGTCTCCACCTGTTTATATATATATATATATATATATATAAAAAAAAACCCGCAGAAAACAGCGTTGTCAGCAGCAGGAAAGCGCGGGAAGAGCCACATTTTTTCTGCAGGAAAAAAAAAGGAAAGCGCGGGAAGCGCCATTTTTTTTTTCCAGGATGCCTAAGGCTGGCAATATTGATGCTTTTGATAATGATATAGAGGATTGGACCACATATGTGGAAAGAGTGGAGGTATATTGCACAGCAAATGGAATAGAAAATGATAAAAAGGCGTCGGTACTTCTAAATCTAATGGGCACAAAGACATACAGGCTGTTACGAAACTTAATCACTCCAGCCAAACCGATGGACAAGAATTTTAAGGAGATTGTTGATACCCTACACTGCCAATTCGGGGCAGGACTGGCAGATTCTCTACGAGACAAATTCGTCTGTGGTCTCCTAAGTGAAGGAACACAAAAAAGGCTACTTTCTGAGAAAGATTTGACACTGGACAAGGCTTTCAGTGCAAGAGGAGCTGCAGAGATACAGCAAAAGCCACAGGACTTCGGCACCCATGAAATGACACGGGGTTTCGAGCGATGTTATCGCTGCGGCAGATCCACCCATGACCAGAGGGACTGCTGGTTCAAGGACAAAGCATGTAGGCAATGCGGAAAGATGGGACACATTACACGTATATGCCGATCTGGAAACAAAAAAATCCACTGACAGGAAAAAAAATCAATAAGGAAAAGTACAGAAAGGTACAAATGATGACGGACAGTAGCTCCGAAGACCAGAAGAGCGATAGCGACTCCGGAAACAAGAGACTAAGCTCTCTCAAATTACATAATGTAATTGCCAAAGAAGATTACCAGACCATTTGGGTTACCCTCACGATAGCGGGGTCCCCAGTTAAAATGGAGCTAGATACAGGATCAGCTCTGACCGTCATAAGTCGATGGGATTACGAGCGGCTATTTCCGCATATACCTTTGAAAGACACATCCATTATCTTGAAAACATATACGGGGCAGAAAGTATACCCCAAAGGAAAAATAAAGGTGCCTGTTGTATACAACGGCAAGGAAATACAGAAGTTGTATTTATACGTTCTGCAAGATGGTGGTCCACCGCTGTTGGGACGTGAATGGATCAGGAAGATACATTTGGACTGGCACTCCATTCAGGCACTGACGGTGACCAGTTTAAAAAAAAAAAAAAAAAAATGATGACGTCATACCTGAACGATTAAAAGACATCTTGGCCAACGCCAAGGAAGTGTTTCAAGAGAAACTAGGAACCTTGAAAGGCCTCACCGCCTCAATAAAAGTGGAAGATGCGGCAATTTCCAAGTTTTTTAAGGCAAGGCCGGTGCCATACGCAATTCGTCCAGCAGTCGCGGCAGAGCTGGAGAATTTGGAGAAGGCAGGCGTATTATCCAAGATAGATTGGAGCGAGTGGGCAACACCCATCGTCCCGGTCATGAAGAAAACGTTGAATAATAAATCTGAAGAACAGAGAAAAATTCGCACCTGTGGAGACTTCAAGGTGGCTGTAAACCTGGTCCTTCACACGGTACAGTATCCTCTTCCGAGGATAGAAGATATTTTCGCCTCACTATCCGGAGGGAAACATTTCACAAAAATTGACTTGGCACAGGCATATCTACAGATGGAGGTTGAGGAGGCCTCTAAAAAGTATCTCACAATAAACACACACAAAGGCCTGTACCAGTACAATCGACTGGTTTTCGGAATAGCATCAGCTCCAGCTATCTGGCAAAGAGCTATGGAACAAGTCCTGCAAGGGATTCCTGGGACTCAATGCTACCTAGACGACATCCTTGTAACAGGAGAAAACAACAACGAACACCTTGCCAATTTGGAGAAGGTGCTCACTAGGCTGAGAGAACGGGGCCTACGAGTAAACCGCCCCAAGTGCGAATTTTTCCAGAAACAAATATATTGTGGCCACATAATTAATGAAGAAGGGTTGCATAAGTCCCCTGAGAAAATTGAAGCGGTCATAAAAGCACCAGCACCTGAAAATGTTTCACAATTAAGGTCGTTCCTGGGATTGATAAATTACTACCATAAATTTTTACCAAACTTGTCAACTGTTCTGCACCCTCTTAACGAACTGCTACAAACGGGAGTAATTTGGGAATGGAGCGAGGACTGTAAACGTGCCTTCCATAAATGTAAAGGCTTGATCACGTCCAAGGAAGTTTTGGCTCATTACAACCCATCACTGCCAATCAGACTGGCGTGCGATGCATCCCCTTACGGCGTAGGAGCGGTATTATCACATAGATTCCCTGATAGCTCAGAACGGCCAATAGCTTTTGCGTCACGCTCATTGAACTCAGCTGAGTGTAACCATGCCCAGATCGACAGGGAAGCACTCAGCCTGGTGTGGGGAGTGAAGAAATTCAACCATTACCTACACGGACAAAAATTTACCTTGTTGACTGACCATCAACCCCTCGTCTCCATATTCAACCCTAAAAAGGGTGTTCCCATTATGACAGCGCAAAGGCTACAGAGGTGGTCCCTTTTCCTAGGGGCACACCATTATGACATAGAATACAAAGGATCAAAACAGCATGGGAATGCTGATGGTTTATCGCGCCTACCGTTGCCAACGATAGAAGAGGCACCTACAGTAGACCCAGTGGAGATGTTCCACTCAACCATAGTGGAATGTCTACCAGTAACAAATTCTGCCATTGAAAAGGAAACGAGAAATGACCCGACTCTCTCTCTCTCTCTCTCTCTCTCTCTCTCGTCTACGATTTAACAGTGAAGGGATGGCCAGCACATGGCGAACCACTGTTGCCAGCATTCTCGTAAAGAAGAGAACAGCTGTCAGTGTGCCGAGGAACCGTGATGTGTGGATCCAGAGTGGTGATTCCACCCAAACTCCAGGATAAAGTGCTAAAGGAGCTTCACGAGGGGCATCTGGGTGGAGTGAAAATGAAGAACCTAGCCAGGGCGTTTGTATGGTGGCCAGGAATAGATGGAGACATCGAAGAAATGACCAAGGGCTGTCTAGGATGCCAGAAGGTCCAAAACGCCCCACCACAAGCCCCTCTACATCCATGGGAGTGGCCCTCATCTCCATGGCAAAGGGTACACATCGACTTTGCTGGTCCATTTATGGACTCAATGTTCTTAATCGCGGTTGATGCACACGACAAGTGGCCGGAGGTAATAAAGATGTCCACCACCACCACGGAAAAAACCATCACAGTATTAAGGACCATATTTGCCAGGAATGGGCTGCCTGAACAGATCTGTTCTGATAATGGACCGCAATTTGTGTCCGAAGAATTCAGAAAGTTCTTAAAAAAAACAATGGGGTTAAGCACTACACGTCCGCCCCATACCATCCCGCCACCAATGGATTGGCTGAAAGGTTTGTCCAGACCTTCATTACCCATGGCCTTTATGGCCTTCTTGAAGACATAAAACTTCAGCATAATGTAGATAACTTCTTGTTTGCATACAGGAATGCAACACATATGGTTACAAACCAAACTCCCGCCATGATGTTCTTCAATAGAAGCCTAAGATGCCGGCTGGATTTGATCAAGCCAAACATCAGAAGGGACGTGGAGAACCGGCAATTTCGAGGCATGAATGAAAGGCCAACTAGAACCTTCCAGATAGGTCAACAAGTTTTGGCCCAGGACTACCGTACCGAGAAATGGCAGCCTGGAACTATTTGCACACGACTAGGACCGCTGATGTATACCGTGGACATTGGAGAAAGCATAATAAGGTGCCATGCTGACCAGATCATAGAGTCATCCGAAAAGGGACAACCTACACCACAACTCTATACGCCTAATGATGAAGTAGAGATACCCATAGTATCTACCTCCGATCCGGTGATACTGGAACCAGATGAACCCGACACTGGCATTCAAGCCGAATCAGCCTTGCCAGAAGAACCTACTACACCACCGAGGCGTTATCCGGACCGAGTCAGGAAGCCTCCAGAGAGACTGACTTATAATTGATTAACTGCAGCAATGTGTAGGTTATTGTTCTTGTAACATGTAATTAATGATTACTTAAAATATTATGTACTGGTTGGCTAAAAGGGGAGGAATTGTAGTGTATGTGCCTTTAAGAGCCCCCTGTGTACTGTAATGCCGGTAATGGCCACTCGGGCTATATAAGCCTGTATATTGTGTTGTATCAGTTAGTTCACCTCCAGACTTTGTCCAGTAAACACCTGGTAAACCAACTCCTGCCTTCAGTGTCTCTATTAACACACGGATACAACAATGTTGATCATAAGAACATAAGAAATAGGAGCGGGAGTAGGCCATTTGTCCCCTCGAGCCTGCTCTGTCATTCAATAAGATCATGGCTGATCTGATCTTGGTCTCAACTCCACTTTCCTGCCCGCTCCCCATAACCCTTGACTCCCCTGTAGCTCAAATATCTGTCTATCTCCACCTTGAATATATTCACTGACTCAGCCTCCACAGCCCTCTGGGGTAAACAATTTCAAAGATTCATGACCCTCTGAGAGAAGAAATTCCTCCTCCTCTCCATCTTAAATGGGCGACCCCTTATCCTGAAACTATGCCCCCTAGAGACAAAAGGCATCATCTAGACACAAAAGGCATCAAGGGGTATGGGGAGAGAGCGCGAATATGGTATTGCGATGGAGGATCAGCCATGATATTGAATGGCGGAGCAGGCTTGAAGGACCGAATGGCCTACTATTTTTCTATGCTCCCTAGTTCTAGATACCCTCTCCTCTCCTCAGTCTGAATCCACTTGCACTCAGTCAGAAATACTTAGTAATGTGTTTGCCCTTTTTAAAAAGTTTTGAGGTCTTCAACCTTGGATCAGTGCAATTTCTGGTTTGCAGTAAAGTACTTCTAGGGGATTCTTTCAACTCTTTCATGGAATTCTTGTTGGATTAACCTAATCTCCAGACTGAAGAGTTAAAAAGTGTTCTAGAAATCAATCGCTGTCCTGCTTGCAGATGAAAGGGTGTATGGTTTAGGTTATGAATACTTGGTTTGGATTCCAATGGAGCAGAAATTCTTCAAAATTAATGATGCCTTTTAACTACATTTCCCGGGGAGAAGAAATAAACTTCTAGGTTTAGATCCAAATGTTACAAAGTTTGTGCCTGAGCTGAGTGACCTCTTGCCACGAGCCAGAATAATTTTTCACTATCTCTAACATTAGCTGTTCTGTTTTAGCCTAGTCCTACTGATTAAATAGATTCTCTACAAGGTTAACACAGCAAGTATTATGATTGGTGCATTCCTTTTGCTTGCAAAAATAAAATATTGAGCACCCCTATATCTCTGGTTAAATGCACTGCCTGGTGTAGCATTGCCCACACAGATGAAGAACGTCCCTGACCTCAGATGGGGGAAGTGGGTAGGATTGTTACAATTGGCATCAGCACCACTGGGTTAGGGAGGGGAGCAAATAAATCGCAGCTCCCACTCATGATCCCTATTCCGTGTTCCTTGTTGGAAAGTGGGGGAAGGAACACAAGACGGAGTGATGTAACTTGCGTCAAAACACAACACATCACATCGTGTCACTTGCATGCATGTTATCATAACCAAAATGCCATCTGATCCTCATGTCTTCCCTCTTCCACTCCTAAAAAAGTTTTGCCAAATACTTCTCTACAAAGACAATGCCCCTTTAATAGAAGTTGACAAGCTGGTGACCTGTAAGCATGCCCCAAACCTCCCACAGGAGCTCTCTACAAAGATATTCTGTCCCAGCGATTAGAGGCACAATGAACCTGGAAAAGATGGGAGTGGGCTGTGATAAGAGCAGACAAACTTCCACATTCCCAGGACTTGTTTCTGAAACCTATGGCAACCATTATGTTAGACAGTCTCAGCAGCCGTGTGGCCTGTGAACTGAAGTATAATTGATCTAGTGTGCAGGAAAATGTTCTTTGCCACAAAACATTGAGCTAGCTTGAAGGCTTGTAATGAGGAACCTCGCTGTAATCTTTCCGTTGGGAGAGTTGGTGTTGAATAATGGGAACTAGCAGAGGCGGTTGGTGACTCATTTGGAGAATCAAACCTGCTCACTCAGAAAACTGGCTTCCTTGATTATTTAACATATTTAATAATTAAACGAGGCCCAAGTCAGTAAAAACTGCCAGGTCGTACACTTGTTTTGCATCAGCACGCCAATCGCACAAACAGATCAGTGATGTGGATATACATAGAAGTTACAACACGGCAATAGGCTATTTGGCCCAACCAGTCCGTATCTGTATTTACACTTCACGTGAGCAAATAGTCCTGATCACATTTGCCCACCCTGTTCCTGTACTGCTGTGTCCCTTTTTCCTTCTTCCTCCTATCCAATCTAATCTTGACTATTGATTGTTTCTGTATCAACCACTAACCCTGGAAGTGAATTCATAGTCTCGCAACTCTGCTTTCTGTTCTAAACCTCTTGTGTTTAATCATGTGTCTGTGGCCCCTCATTTTAGATCTTTGAACTACTGCAAACAGTTTGCTTCCGTCGACCGATGTCCCGTTCTTTCATAATTTTAAACCCTTCTGTCATATTGTCATGTAATCTGCTTTGCTTGAATGAAAAAAGCCCCAATTTTTCAAATATTTCATTGTAATTGTATTTTCTCATATCAGGCAGAATCCCAGTGAATGTGTTGCACCATCACCTCAATATCCTTCCTATCGTGCGGAGCCCAATACTGCACACAATCCACTAACTTGAGATATTATATAGGCTCATCATTACCTCTTGGCTTTTATATTCTACACCTCTACTAGCATTCCATTAACTTTTTCTTAATGGCCTTATCAACCCACGGTGCTGTCCTGAATATCCTGTGAATCTGTACTTCCAAATCCCTATGCTCTTCCACAGCACCAATTATACTTGCATTCAGAGTATAATTACTGCTGTTGTTTTATCAAAATGCATCACCTCGCACTTTGGATTCCATCTGCCACTTTTCAACTCATTCTCTGATCATATCAGTACCCCCATGCAGCTTCCTTTGGTCTTCTGAATTAACTACTTCTAACTATTTTCTCTTTAGGTACATGGTAATTTTCATCCTTAAAAGTTGGCTTGAGTGGCGCATGAACTAGTTGGGCTGAATGGCCTGTTTCTGTGCTGTATATTCTATGTAAAAAGTTGTTAAAAATTTCCCTACCACTGGCCTGTAATTGCCCAGATTAGTTCGATCTCCCTCTTTAACAAGGGGTACATTGGCCACTCTCCAGTCCGCCGACACATATACACACTCCAGAGCCCTGAAACATAATTTCTAGGGCCTTGGCAATTTCCTCCTTTACCTCACCCAGGATCTTGGGATGTATCCTGTCTGGTTGCTTTAGCCTAAGACTGATCAATTGGATTACCAATTTTGAAATGATTGATAGTTGTGAGCATCAAGATGGATCAATGGTGGTCACAACGCACTAAATACTAATTGTTTTATCCACTGCCCATCTCCTCTCCAGACAGTTGCCAGTCCTTTCATTAATTTATTCTGGTATGGGCCGGCACTTCCAGTACATACAGGAAACTTTCGATTTACCGGCACCTAAATAACTGGAAATCTCAGTTAACCGGCAAAATTCAGGAGTAGGTTTTACTTCATATTTATTTGCCGCCTTCCATCTGTGCTGTGCAAGGGTGTGGCTGCAGCTGTTGCTAAGCTACAGAGATGCTTGAAACTTGTGTTCATTGTTCTACAGTTGTTGCTAAGCAACAGAGTTTGTTGCTTTATACGGAGCTGTCAGCTCTCCCTATCTTTTACTATAGCGTTCGGTTATCCAGAATTTTTGATGAACCGGCACCACGTCGGTCCCGTCCGTGCCGGATAAAAGAAAGTTTCCTGTAATTGAAAACAGGACAGACAAGGTTGATGCCACTCGGAGATTTCCAGTTGTTAACTTTCTGGCTATTTTATAAAAAAAAAAAAAAATTGTTCTCTGGATATGTGAGAACACTGGCAAGACCACAATGTTTTGTTCATCCCTATGTGATTGCTTGTACAACTGAGTGACTTGCTAGGCCATTGAGGGCATTACGAGTCAACCATGTAGTGTGGGGCTGGAATTGCATGTAGGCCAGACAGTAAGGGGTAGCATGCTCCCTTCCTTGAAGGATGTTAGTGACCTATTTGGCTTTTTATGACAATCCATGGTCATCTTTCTGGCACAAGCTCACAAATGAGCAGATTTATTGAATTCAGTTCCACAACTTGGCATGGTGTGATTTGAATTCTTGGTTGTAAGCCCATGGGCTGGATTTTCATTCAGGAGTCGGGTTGGAGGCGGGACTACAACTTTCGGGGTTGTAGTCCTGCCTCCATTGAGATGCGGCCAATCCACGCGATTTTAACTTGATTGACCTTGTTGAGCCCACCTAATTAAGGGCCACCCGGCAACAGGTGACGTCACAGACTGAAATTTCATCTGTCAAGAGCTTTTGACAGTTGAAATATCAGCGTTCGACGGCCGTTTGGAGCTGTCAAACACTGACCGTCTTACTTCTAACCTGAGTCCTTCTCCACAGACTCAGTTAGAAATCTCTCCTGCACAGAAAGCTGCAGGCTGTCACTTTTGACAGTTCGCAGCCATTCTGCTTTCTGTGCCGGTGAGATGAGGGACTCCCCGAACCTAAAGGAAGGAAGGCTTAAAAGGTAATATACACTTTAATCACTTTAGACACACCAAACACACTTACCTTTTGCACTCATGCACACATCACTCACCTGAACACCGACATCTCGACCCCTCCAAGCCCTTCAACCCGATGGCCCGACTCCTCCATCTTGGCATGGTTTGGAGCCGTCGGGAATCTCACAGTTCAAGCTTAAAAATAGGGATTAGGCTAAAAACTGCCTGTTAACTACCTGTTAACAGGCAGTTAATTGGCTCTAATCCCATCCTGCCTCGGGGAGGCGGGTCCCAATGCGGGGCGGGTACCCGCCTCCTTTGAAACTGGCATGGAGGCGGGTTGGGGACGGGATGGTGTCGGGACCCCCGATTTCGGGAATTTAACCCCCCGCACGCCTCCAATCCCGACTCCACGGCACACTGAAAATCGAGCCCCATGTGTTTGTCCCCATCAGAGTAATCTCAGTGCGTCTGTCAGGCGAATTTAGACACGGATACCAATCCCTGTTGTAAATGTTAGTACAATGCAGTCATTAATGGAGCTGCTGTTAGAAAAATAAAGCTGTGTGGCTTTATTGTGCTCTTAAATTGTACAATATCTCATTTCAGTAATGAGAGTAGAGTGCAGATCAGAGGGCGAAGTGAAGAGCTCACCTATCCATAATCTAAGGTTGTAAAAGGTTTCCAATTCACAGAGGGAGCACCACATACAAAAAAAGCAGTGAGTGGGCTCCTCCGCTAGCCCAGTTGCTTGGCGTGGAACTGAGCGAGACAGCCCTGGGGATGCTGGGTTCAGCCCTTGGTCTCTGCTCCGTAGCGGTGTTAGGATTGTTGTCGGCCTTGCTGTAGGGAGGGGCAATTGGTCAGGGTTCCATTCTGATAGGTGGCATGACCGATTTTTGCTCCAAAGCAGTAAATGACTCTTCTCAGAAAATGCAATGAATCTAATTTGAAACATTTATTTAAAAAATTAGAAACACTGTACTGTACAATGTAACTGAATCAATTCTGGGAACTAGAAAAGATTATTGGAACTCTTAGCTCTTTGCATTAGTCTGTAGAATGTGTGGGAGCCTGGAGAACAAGTTACTGTAACATGATTCATTGTACAGTACTTGTATTGGCTACTTTGTTAAATCAAATATCCTGTTCATTTTGCTGAGCTAGTTAGCTAAAACAGTGTGAAAGAGGGAGCTGTTCCGTCGGCACGGACTCCACTTGATCCGGGCTGCGACCAGCATCCTGGCGAATCGAATTAGGGCTCTAAATAGGGCTTTAAACTAAAAAAGGGGAGGAGGGGTCAGGTGAGGGGAAATTTAGAAATCTAAAGAGAAAGGCCAAAGCAATAGAGCAGTGTAGCGATTTGGGTAAAAATAAGCAGCGTGTGACGGGAAGGGACAGAGAGTTTAACGGTAGCAATGCAGCAGAGAATAAGGTCAAAGCAGGGAATAATGGTAAAAAATTTAAATTAAAGGCTCTTTATCTGAATGCATGAAGCATTCATAACAAGATAGATGAACTGGTGGCACAAATAGAGATAAATGGGTTTGATCTAATAGCCATTACAGAGATGTGGTTTCAAGGTGGCCAAGATTGAGAACTGAATGTTCCAGGGAAATTGATGTTTGGAAAAGGCGGGGGGTGGGGTAGCCCTGATAATAAAGGATGACATAAGGACAGTAGAGAGAAATGATCTCGGCTCGGAAGATCAGGAAGTAGAATCAGTATGGGTGGAGATAAGGAATAACAAGGGGCAGAAAACAATGGTGGGAGTAGTATATAGGCCCCCGAACAGTAGCTGTACCATTGCCAAAATATTAATCAAGAAATAGTAGGAGCTTGTAACAAAGGTAATGCAATAATCATGGGGGACTTTAATCTTCTTATAGACTGGACAAATCAAATTGGCAAAGGTAGTCTGGATGACAAGTTCATTGAATGTATTCAGGACAGTTTCCTAGAACAATACATCATGGGACCAACTAGGGAACAGGCTATTTTAGATCTTGTATTGTGTAATGAGACAGGGTTAATTAGCAATCTCATAGTAAAGGATCCTCTGGGGCAGAGTGATCATAATATGATAGAATTTCACATTAAGTTTGAGAGTGACTTGCCTAAGTCCAAAACTAGAGTCTTAAACTTAAATAAAGCCAATTACATAGGTATGAGGGGTGAGTTGGCTAAGGTAGATTGGAAAAATAGATTAAAAGGTGTGGCGGTAGATAAGCAGTGGGCTAGCATTTAAAGAAATATTACATAATTCTCAACAAAAATACATTCCATTGAGAAACAAAATCCACGGGAAAAGTGATCCATCCATGGTTAACTAAAGAAGTTAAGGATAGCATTAGATTGAAAGAAGAAGCTTATAATGCTGCAAAGAATAGTAGTAAGCCTGAGGATTGGGAGAGTTTCAGAAACCAGCAAAGGATGACCAAAAAATTGATGAAAAGGGGGGGAAAAAAATGAGAGAAAACGAACAAGAAATATAAAAAACAGATTGTAAGAGCTTCCACAAGTATGTAAAAAGGAAGAGAGTAGCAAAAGTAAACGTTGGTCCCTTAGAGGCTGAGGCAGGAGAAATTATTATGGGGAATAAGGAAATGGCAGAAACGTTAAACAAATATTTTGTATCTGTCTTCACAGTAGAAGACACAAAAAGCATATAAAAATGGTGGGGAACCAAGGGTCTAATGAGGGTGAGGAAATTAACGTAATTAATATTAAGAGAAAAAGTACTTTCTGGAGAAACTAATAGGAATAAAAGCCGACAAATCCCCTGGACCTGACTGCCTACATCCTAGGGTTCTAAAAGAGGTGGCTGCAGAGATAGCGGATGCATTGGTTTTAATCTTCCAAAATTCCATAGATTCTATAACGGCCCCAGTGGATTGGAAGGTAGCAAATGTAACACCGCTATTGAAGAAAGGAGGGAGAGAGAAAATGGGGAACTACAGGCCAATTAGCCTGACATCAGTCATCGGGAAAATGCTGGAATCCATTGTTAAGGAAGTAGTATCAGGGCACTTAGAAAATCATAACATGATTAGGCAGAGCCAACATGGTTTTATGAACGGGAAATCGTGTTTGACAAATCTGTTAAGAGTCTTTTGAGGATGTAACTAGCAGAGTAGATAATGGTGAACTAGTGGATGTAATATATTTGGATTTCCAAAAGGCATTCGATAAGGTGCCACATAAAAGGTTATTACACAAGATTAGGGCTCATGGGGTTGGGGGTAATATAGTAGCATGGATAGAGGATTGGTTAATGGACAGAAACCAGAGAGTAGGTGTTACATTGTCATAGTATCACATTGTTAAATGGAACTACTTTGGTATGGTGTAGTTATATTGCTATGTGGCACACTGTGCACGGGCAGTGCACAGTGCAGCGTCGGACATCTTGTATCACTCCGCACCATGCGGCAGCACAGAAACAAAGCAGAAATACAGCTAGTAAAAGCAGTAACTAAAATGAGCTAAAAGTGTCTATTTATAGTAAAAGAACACAAGGAGACACAACATGGTGGCAGCGGTATAAGGGAGTAAAAAATTGTGCTATATGAACTACGAATAAGACGAAAAGTGATTTTATGAGCTGATTGTGAGTGCCGATGTCTGCGGTGATTTGAGAGTGAATCGTACGGGAAACTAAAATGACGACTGTGCAAATGCAACCCCTCATGAACTGGGAAGCCGATATAGTAGAAGCATTCCGCATGTTCAAACAGAAATGTGAGCTTACATTCAAAAGCTTCCTGAAGGCGCTACCAACGAGGAAAAGGTTAGTTACATTCTGTTGTGGACAGGAGAAAAAGGTCTAGATTTGTCTAATAGCTGGAGTTTGACTGAAGACGAAAAGGAAAACCCTGCGACAATTTTTGATAAATTCAGCAACCATCTAGAGCCTAAATCCAATCACCGTATACACAGATACAAATTCCAGAGTCTAAGACAGGAACCCGGTGAAACAGCTGACAATTTCCTAACAAGGCTGAGAAATGAAGCCAGCAAGTGCAAATTTAAGGAAATGGAAGAAAGGCTTGTGGACCAGCTAATATGGGGGTCAGCGCATGTAGAGGTACAAAAAGCCCTGATAGGAAAAGAAAAGCTCGGAATAACAGAAGCTGTAGATACTGCGAGAGCTTATGAAGCAGCAAATGAAAACGCTGATTTCTCAAACGGCTGACATGCGGACGGCTTCTGAGATGGACAACAGAGTGGATGCAGTGAGAGAAAAGTACAACACACCAAGACATGCACATGACAACGGGGGAAACGTGCAGAAATTGTGGAAGACCGCACGATTACACAGACAAGAGGAAATGTCCAGCATATGGAACAAGCTGCAATGCATGTGGCAAACTAAACCACTGGGAAAAGAGGTGTAGAACGAAGAAAGAAGGAACATACATCAAAAACAAAGGCGGACAGCAGAACCAGAGAAAGAAACACAATATCCATGTCATGGATGAGCAGGATGATGATGATCACGACAATGCACTAAACATCGAAACCATAAAGATACAGCTTTACGAGATGTCCAGAGCGGAAAATACTCCGAGGAGAGAATTGCACACCATCATCCAAATCAAAAAAAAGATCAAAGGTTGGCCCAAAGCCATCAACTTAAAGTTGAAGCTGGACACGGGCTCAGAGCAACATTCTCCCATTGAGTCTGTACCAGCAGATCTTTCCCGAAAACCTGAGAGAAGATGGCTACCCGAAAAATGGTTGTTTAAAGGCAAGTAATGTCACGCTGACAGCATACGGGGGGAGTGAGATTAAACAACTCGGAATAACCTTTATCAAAGGGACACATAAAAGAAAGAACATCAGCTGCATGTTCTATGTCACCGACACTGAAGGGCCAGCGATCCTGAGATTAAACAGCTGCGAGAAGTTGAGATTGATCTCAGTGCATCACGAGCTGACGGAAACACCACTGAAGATAGACAGCAACACCCCACTGGAGAACCGCCCACAAATCAAGAGTAAAAAAGACTTGATAGACATGTATCCGGAATGTTTCGATGATAGTGGGATGTTTCGGAGATTTCCAATACCACATCACCATCGATCCAGAGGTAAAGCCTGTTATCCATGCTCCACGAAAAGTACCCATCGAGCTGAAGACAAAGCTTGAAAGAGAGCTAAAGGAGATGGAAGAAAAGGGAGTGATCGTAAAGGTCACTGAACCCACAGACTGGGTAAACTCAATTGTGGTACGAGAAAAGCCAAATGGGCGTCTCAGAATATGTTTGGACCCCAAAGATCTAAACCAGGCGATAAAGAGGGACCACTATCCCACCCCAAACGCTAGAGGAGATTACGCCCTCACTGGCAGGAGCCAAGGTTTTCTCAAAACTAGATGCCAGAAATGGATATTGGAACGTGAGGTTGGATGAGGAATCAACAACACTGACAACATTCAACACACCATTTGGGCGTTACAAATTCCTGCGGCTACCATTCGGGCTAAAGGTCAGTCAAGATATCTTTCAACAGAAAATAGACGAGACATAGAGGCTGTGAAGGAGCTATAGGAATAGCTGATATTCAGATCTATGGAGCAGATGAAGGAGACCATGACATGCACCTACATGAGGCCATGGAAAGTACCAGGAAGGCTGGCATCAAGTTAAATGCAAATAAGTGCATAGTTAAAGTCAAGGAATGTCAATTCTTCGGTGTGATTTATACACCAGAGGGAGTCAAGCCAAATCCAAAGAAGATTGCGGTGATTGCTGAAATGAAACCACCCAAAGACAAGAAAGAGCTGAGGAGTTACCTCGGCTTGGTCCAATACATAAGTTCTTTCATCCCACACATGTCGGAACATACAACAAATCTCAGAGAGCTATTGAAAGAAGACGCCGAATACCAGTGGTCTGAATCACACGAAAGGAATTTCAAACAACTTAAAGAACTGTTGTGCAAAGGAACAAGTCTGTCATATTACGACAGAAGAAAACCAGTCACTCTGCAAGTAGACGCTTCTACCAGAGGACTAGGGGCAGCTCTGGTGCAGGAAGGAAAGCCGATAGCTTTCGCATCAAAGGCCTTGACGTCAGCCGAGACGAGATACGCCAACATTGAAAGAGAACTATTGGCAGTAGTGTACGGATGCAAGAAATTCCATACATACCTATATGGCAGGCGATTTACAATAGAGAGTGACCATCGTCCACTAGAACAGATCTATAAGAAGAATCTGTGCAAAGCACCTGCAAGGCTGCAAAGACTACTTCTAAGGATCCAAAGCTATGACTTCACGCTTAAATATAAGCCAGGAAAGGAAATGGTGCTAGCAGATGCGTTGTCTCGATTGTCACCATATGAGAAACATGAGGTGGAAGGCCTAACAGTAAAAATCCACCACCTAGTGAATGTTACCCCTACAAAGCTCAGTCAAATCAGAGATGAGACTAGCAAAGATGAGAAGTTGCAACTACTCACACAACAAGTAATACAGGGGTGGCCGGAGAGAATCCAGCAGGTACAGGCGGCAATTCGTCAATACTGGACGATTAAAGACGGTATTGCAGTAGAAGACGGTATTCTCCTTGCTGGATCGAGGATCATCGTGCCAAAGACGATGCAGACACAACTTCTCCATCTCATACATGAAGGCCACACGGGAATGGAGAAATGCAAGCTGAGAGCTAGATCAGCTGTATACTGGATAGGCATGTACAAAAATATCGAACAGATGGTCTCTGCATGTGGCATATGACAGAAATGCACAACAGAAAGAGGAGATGATACCTAGTGAAATACCGTCAAGACCATGGCACACTGTTGGGGCAGATCTCTTGTGCAATCAAGAATGGTATCTCGTAGTGGCAGATTACTATTCCAAGTTTCCTTTTGTGAGAAGGATGAAAGACTTGAGAGCCACAACTACCACCAGGATTGCAAAAAAGCTTGTTTGCTGAACAAGGAATCCCGGAAAAGGTAATCTGTGACAATGGAACCCAGTTCACATCGAGTGAATTCAGAGCTCTGGCAGAAAAGTATGGGTTCAAAATAGTAACCTTATCCCCACATTTCTCAAGGGGACACGGGTTCATCGAAAGACAGATCCAGACTGTCAAGAGAACTCTCCTCAAAAGTAGTGAGATGGGGGAAGACCAAGACCTTGCCCTCCTATCACTCAGATCAACACCACTGAAAGCAGACATGAAATCACATGCGGAATTGCTGAATGGGAGGAAGTTTAAGACTACACTACCAGCAAAAATACATCCTCCCCAGGACCAGGAGGACTTCAGACAAAAGCTGGCAGAAGCACAAATCGTAGGAAGCAAACATTACGATAAACATGCAGAGACGCTACCAGAATTGCTGAATGGACAATCAGTGCATGTGCAAGACCCGGTGTTGAAAACCTGGAATCCAGCCAAGGTCATTGGAAAAGCTGATACTCCAAGATCCTATTTCGTAGAGACTGAACATGGTAACCAATACAGACGGAACAGACTCCACATCAGACCTTCACCTGAACTGGATAAGCAGCAGACAACACCAGCTACCACAAGCAGTACAATACCAGAAACAAGCGCTACAAATCAAACAACTACGAGCATGCACACTCCAACTCCAAAGGCGACGGCAACAACAACGACGAGAGCGGAACACACCAAAACACCGCAGAGAGGAATGGTCACCACCAAAGCCACAAGATGGAGGGACAACATCCAACCACCTGAGCGATATCGCGAATAAAAAAAAAAACCTCATGATTCTTTGTAGTTGATGATAATAGTTTAGATATAATATTTGTTAATTTAAATTGTTAAATTTCATGTTTTAGTTTTGAGAAAGAGGGATGTTACATTGTTATAGTATCACATCGTTAAATGGAACTACTTTGGTATGGTGTAATATTGCTATGTGGCACACTGTGCACAGACAGTGCAGCGTCAGACATCTTGTATCACTCCGCACCATACGGCAGCACAGAAACAAAGCAGAAATACAGCTAGTAAAAGCAGTAACTAAAATGAACTAAAAGTGTCTATTATTTATAGTAAAAGTACACAAGGAGACACAACAGTAGGGATAAACGGGTTGTTTTCAGGTTGGCAGGCTGTAACTGGTGGAGTGCAGCAAGGATCAGTGCTGGGGCCTCAGCAGCTTTTTACAATCTATATTAATGACCTAGATGAAGGGACCGAGTGTAATGTATCCAAGTTTGCTGACGATACAAACTAGGTGGGACTGTAAGCTGTGAGGAGAACACAGAGTCTGCAAAGGGATATAAATAGACTGAGTGAGTGGGGCAGTAAGGTAGTAGATGGAGTATAATGTGAGGAAATGTGAGGTTATTCACTTTGGTAGGAAGAATAGAAAAACAGAATATTTTTTAAATGTTGGTGTTCAGAGAGATTTAGGTGTCCTCGTACAGGAAACACAGAAAGCTAGCATGCAGGTACAGCAAGCAATTAGGAAGGCAAATGGCATGTTGGCCTTTATTGCAAGGGGGCTGGAGTACAAGAGTAAGGACGTCTTACTACAATTGTACAGGGCTTTGGTGAGACCACACCTGGAGTACTCTGCAGAGTTTTGGCCTCCTTATCTGAGAAAGGACATACAAGCCTTAGAGGCGGAACAACAAAGGTTCACTAGATTGATCCCTGGGATGAGAGGGTTGTCCTATGAGGAGAGATTGAGTAGATTGGGCCGATACTCTCTGGAGTTTAGAAGAATGAGAGGTGATCTCATTGAAACATAAGATTCTGAGGGAGATTGGCAGGGTAGATGCTGAGAGGTTGTTTCCCCTGGCTGGAGAGTCTAGAACTAGGGGGCATAGTCTCAGGACAAGGGGTCGGCCATTTAAGACTGAGATGAGGAGGAATTTCTTCACTCAGGGTTGTGAATCTTTGGAATTCTCTGCCCCAGAGGGCTGTGAATGCTGAGTCTTTGAGTAGATTCAAGGCCGAGATAGATTGATTTTTGGACTCTAGGGGAATCAAGGGATATGGAGATTGGGCGGGAAAGTGGAGTTGAGGTCAATTATCAGCCATGATCTTATTGAATGGCGGAGCAGGCTCGAGGGGCCGTATGGCCTACTCCTGCTCCTAATTCTTATGTTCTTAAATCTCTCGAACCAGGTTAACTAAACCTAAAAATGGCAATCGCAGTATTTTTGTTTGTTTAGCAGAGTAAGGAGCAGAAGATGAATCTGCAACTCGGCTGCAAGACCAATATTCTAAACTACACTTAAAAATGTATTGAGGCTCTTCAAATGGCTCAACGGATTTGCGAATAGCTCAGCCATGCAAACCAGAAGGATCCCAGGATTGATCCTTGATCATGTGTTAGTTGATCAGAGCCAGGGGGGCACCATGTATTTCTCTTGAGGGGGAATGTGTGATTGTTGCTCTGGAGCCTCGTCTTGTCTTCAAACACATGCGCTTCCAGTAGGGGTCACTTGATCACTATCCAGTGATCCTCACTAGAATGTGTGTGTAAGTGGATGTTGGTGCAGACAGAATCTGACTTGGCTGTGATATTGTGGTCAGATAGCTTGGTGATTATAGGCTTATGCATGATTAATCGTCACCTGGGAAAGGTACCAGAGGGTGCAAAACTGTACTCCAGCAAGAGTCCATGCCTTCAGGAGATGGGGGAGAGCGGCGAGTGAAGGAGAGGGGTTATAAAAGGAAATATTTCTGTATCCTTGAGGCCAGCATACACCATAGGGCAGGGGAACCCCTGCACCTGAAGGGTCAAAGTTGAGAGGTTTGTCAATAAAAGAGATTGATGCTTGGTAGTCTATGCTAGACATCGACTTGTTCATGAATTGCGAATTAAAAGTGTTCCAACAACCACGATGTACATGGTGTGGAGCTACTATGTTTCAACAGAATGCTATTGTCTCATCTGGTGTCTGTGTTTTGTTGCCTAACCTTGTTTACTGGCATAATTAAAACAGTAACCTGTACTGTCGCTGGATAGTGATCAGAAACGGGAAACCTGGCCAGTTTTCCCCATCCCTCAACCAGGGTGTTGAAGCCAATTATTGGTGCCCTTGCTGTTGCCCTGGCTCTGATCAACAAACAGCAGATCAAGGATCGATCCTGGGATCTTTCTGGTTTGTACGGCTGAGCTAAAAATAAACAAAAATACTGCGATCGCCAGTTTTAGGTTTGGTTAACTTGGTTTGTGAGAGTTCAACCACTGCGTTTGCTAACTAGCTCAGCCAAACGAACAGGATATTTGAATTAACAAAGTATGCCAAAACATGCCTGCAAATGAATCCTGTTTTAGAGAGTGGAACTTGTTCTCCAGGCTCCCACGCATCTGCAGATTAAGTGCTGAAGAGCTGCAACAATCGTTTCCAGTATTCAGAATCGATTCAGTCGCATTGTTTCAACTGTACAGTGTTTCGTTTTTTCTAAAAAAAAAGGTTTCAAATCTCTTATCTTGTTATTCCCAAGGTCGCCCGACAAGCCTTCAATTAAGTATCAATGGGCTAGTATCTGATGGTACCATGTGTGTTTTCTATATCAGAGTCTCGAGCATGATAAGCCGAGTCCCACTCGAGTATGTCAATAGAAAGAGAAAATCATGGGATTCCCTGCTGTTTTTTAAACTACATATTAAACGCTTGCTATCCTAACACCCTCCAAGTACAATCTTTAAGATTGAGACAATCTATTCTGCTGCCTCTGCCACTGCCCACCCCCCCCCCCCCCCCCATCAAACCAATCTTCCTCCAAGGTTTCCCCCTGCCCTAGCCTTGAATCTGTGTCTTTGGCTAACTTCTCTCCTATCTTCCTTCACCTTGTCCATGACACCCATATCCTACTCTCTCAACCCCATTCTTGCCAAACTGCTGACCACCAACTTCTTTTTCTGGTTCCCACGTTAGCTGACATTGTAAATGGTTCCCACTCCTCCGAAACTGTCACCCTCCCTTTCAAAACCACTATCATCGCCCCCATCCTCAATAAGCCCACCCTCGGCCCCCCTGCCCTTGCAAACTACCACACCCCATCTCCAAGCTACCTTTCCTCTCATCCTTGACTTGGGCATTGATTTGGGAGCTCATACCATCTTCCCTACAACTGCATGTTTGAATCTCGCCAAATCAGGTTTCTGTCCTTTCCATCGTGTGTTTAAATCTCTCCATTACCTCCCTATCTCCTCTAACCTCCTCCAGGCCTACAATACCCCCTTGAGCTCTCTGTTCCTGACTCCAGCCTCTTGTGTGTTTACCCTTTTTTTTCCCACTCCACCAGCCGCCTAGACCTCGGACTCTGGAATTCCTTAAACCCCGTTACCTCTCCATCTCCTCCTTTTTACGACCCTCCTTTAAAAGCACACCTAATTTGACCAAACCTTTGGTTGCCCCTCCTAATATCTCCTTCTGTGGCTTGGTGTTCATTTCCTCTGAAGCATCTTAAAGGTGCTATATTAATGCATGTTGGAGTTATACAAAACGGGAAGTAATGGGTGTATAAGGGAAGACAGTTTAAAATTTACAAACTAATTTGAAATAAAATAAGTTCTCCCTTTCTCACCTTTTTTCCTCTGGATGGTGGTCAGTTTTTTGTCCTATATCGAGTTTGTAAGCTGTGAGACATTAGTCAGCTGCTGGTGGTTTGTGAAATGCGTAATTGACAAGTTCGGGCTGTGTCTTCACTGGGGCTGTGGCCGGTGATTGGTATCGCAAGTGAGCGCTCTATATTTGTGTCCTTGTGCTTTCAGAAATAGATTTCCTCATCCCTTGCCTCTGCACATCTATCTGCAGACTGATTAAACCTTTGTAATGGCCACATTGTGACTAGTGTTGCCTGTATAGATGGAAATATGAACGTATTAAAGCAGCACTGTGGTCAGACACAAAAATCTACTTTGTAAGTTAGACGTTTCCTACATTACAAGTGACTAAACTTAAAAAAGTTACTTCATTGGCTGTAAAGCGCTTTGGGACGTTTGAGGTCGTGAAAGGTGTTCTATAAATGCAAGTCTTTCTTGTGTAGCTTGTATCTCTCTTTTTTGGTATCTCAATTAGTGTGTCTTACATAGAATTTACAGCACAGAACCAGGCCATTTGCCCCAACTGATCCATGCTGTAGTTTATGCTCCACACGAGCCTCCTCCCATCCTACTTCATTCCACCCTGTCAGCATAACCTTCGATTCCTTTCTCCCTCATGTGCTTATCCAGCATCCTCTTAAATACATCTATGCTATTCACCTCAACTATTGCTTGTGGTGGCAGGTTCCACATTCTACCACTCACTGGACAAAAAGTTTCTCCTGAATTCCCTACATGGATTTCATTAGTGACTATCGAGGCCCATAAATTCCCTTCCCTATGGGTGTGTACGTGCTGTGTACTCGCCCGTAGGGCCAACGGAAGTGCCGGTTTTGCGCTTGCGCTGGAAACCGGAACTTCCGTTCTCTGAAGAAAGGGCTTCACAGGTCAAACGCCTGTGCCGGGTAGGCAGCACATACAGCTGAAACTTCCGTTTCTTTCATACTATGCTGCAGTCCAGGTAAGTCGAAAGCTGCTGCGCCTAGAAAAGCAGCGCAAGGCCTGCTTTTACCAGGCTAACAGTTGAAGTAAGTTTATATAAAAAAAAAAAAAAAAAAAAAAAAATTTCCGCTGATTTATCATTTTAAAATACTTTAAAGAAAGGTAAGTTTATTTTTAGCCCCGTTAAAAAACTCTTTTATTTAAATTTTTGTTTAAAATAGTTAATTTACGTAATTTATAGTCATTTTAAAAATGTGATGGTTTAAAAAAAAAATTATTTGTAGTTTTACTTATGTTTTGGGGCTGATCTCTGTTCATAGATTTGACAGGTCTTCCTGTCAAATCTATGAATGGAGATTCTCTGCTCTGATTGGCTCCCCATGGCCCACGTGATCCCAGGGACGCTGCGAACTACCTGCGCACCTGGGATACGCGTGCCCTGCACACCGGCAGTTTGGGAAGGCAGAGCTTTGGAATTCTGCGCCTCCCGGGAGCCCTCCGGCCCAGGCGGAGATTTTTCAAAATCGCAGCTCTCCGTCCGCGGGAGGGCTGCGAACGGAATTCCTGGGCCCTTATATTCATGGCCTCTAGTTTTGGTTTCCCTCAAGTGGAAACCGCTTCTCTACCTCTACCCCATTGAATCCCTACATAATTTTAAAAGACCTCTATCAGGTCACCCCTCTGCCAAAAGAGCCCCAGCCTGTTCAGCCTTTCCTGATGGGTGTAATCTCTCAGTTCTGGTATCATCCTTGTAAATCTCTTTATGCACTGTCTCCAGTGCCTCTATATCCTTTTTTATAATACAGAGACCAGAACTGTGCATGGTACTCAAGGTGTAGTCTAGCCTAGGTTCTATCCAAGTTTAACCTAACTTCTCTGCTTTTCAATTCTGTCCCTCTAGATATGAACCCCGGTGCTTTGTTTGCATTCTTTATGGCCTTATTAACCTGCGTCACTACTTTTAATGATTTGT
The DNA here is from genome assembly GCF_052327205.1 of Somniosus microcephalus. Taxonomy (NCBI): domain Eukaryota; kingdom Metazoa; phylum Chordata; class Chondrichthyes; order Squaliformes; family Somniosidae; genus Somniosus; species Somniosus microcephalus. Next base: position 436,317,070 of record NC_140987.1, on the reverse strand, counting down.
GAATCTGTACCCCTAGATCCCTTTGCTCCTCTACTCCATTTGGACTCTTTTATTTTGTGGCCTCCTTATTCCTCCTACTTATTCGCCAGTTTAAGGCTTGCATGCTGATGCTGTGCTTCTGGTTAACTGCTCGAAGTGCAAATCAACTAAAAACGAAAGTACTGTACCTACAATAAATGCCGACATCCTGTACAGAACTCTCCAGGAGGGGCACGTAGTGATGGAGACTTGTTGATTGGCGTGATCTTTCCTTTCAACGCTCTGCCTTGATCAAAATATTATCTGGCATTGCAGTCCTTTCAGCTAGCTGCCATCCTCTCTGTTAGCAGAGAATTAATTTGCAAAGTGCGGGTATATCCGGCCATCACAAACAGTTCCTCCTGGGCAAGGCAGATGTAATGATAGTGCCATGGATAGGTGTTCACTGCTTGTGGTGCTCTTTACAAATTAGACTTGTAGCAAAAAGGAAATCATGGAGCACTTGGCTGACTTGTTAACGTCACCGGTGACTCTTTAAATTTTAGCCAGCTCCTGCCCGAGTGTCCCTTTAGACGAAAGGGACACTCACAGGTGGCAGCTAAAGACAGTCCCTTGTTTCTCTCTCCACAGATGCTGCCTGACCTGCTGAGTATTTCCAACACTCTCTTTTTTATATCCCTTTTTAAAAATCTGTTTTGGTTTCTTTATTGACGATCCTCACTCTTGAGGCTGGACCAGAAGTGAGGAATAGTTGGAGTATAGCTCCTATACCTAGCTGGTGAAGTGTGGCCTGCTGCAGGCACAGGATCTGCTCTGATCCTGCCACTGCCTTCTCTGGCATCAGACAACTCTCCTTGAATATAAGGTTGCTACAAACGTTCAGCCAGCGGATGGAATATTGTTCCAATGCTCCCAGCCCCGCCCCTTTTCACCTTTCATCATTTTACGAATTTGGCTTGCTTAAAAACAATTGTCATAAATGCTATACCGAAAATGGGAGAGTGAGCTATATGTGCTGACTGGCATGTTCTGGCAAATCTAGCAAATACTAATCAACTGCTTTATAAAAAAAAAAGCCTAGTCTCTGTCACATGAAAAGAAGGAGTTAGATTAAAAGTGCAGTGGAAGACGGCTGGTCTTAACTGCCCAACACTCGATCACTGTTCTTACTAACAAATCTAAGGTACACAAACACAATTTTGCAGCAGTGGTGGATTTAGAAATTACTGACTGGGCTCTGTAGAGAAGTCTTGAGACTTATAAGGACTGGATTTGTCTCCATGGTCCCAGCTGAAATTGGGGAAAATGGGGGTGTGAGGCCTATTGCCACCTCCCCACCCTGACCTGCAATTTCCTTCTCCTGGGACTGCAGCTGGCCACCTCTTCCCTGCCTGCTGTGTGTAACTTCAGTGGGGAGGTGGAGAGGCTGGTGTCCTGGCCCGTTGTTCTCCTCCTCCTCCCCACCCTCCTTACTGCCCCTCCCCGGGCCCACCTGGTGGAAGGTGGCGTTTGGCTGGGTGTAGCAGCAGTAATGCTCCGAAATCTGCTGATGGAGGGAGAGGGCCTGATAGAAGCCTGTTCTCGAGCCACTTCAGCCCAGTGGACTTGCCTCTTTAGGCCTAAAAATGATTTCTGCCTTCTCTGGAGCTCTTCTGCACCTTTTTTAAATGCCTGGTTTCCTCTTCTGGTGCTGCAGTGGTTGTCCTGGCACAAGTCCAGGATTTTCCAGCATTGCAGTGGGTGGGTGGGGGGGGGGAATTGTCTTGGCTACAATTCTACGCCGTGGCAGGATACTCTCAATCTGTCAGTAAAGCCGGAAGATGTTTCTTTTGGAGGACCACAGCTTGTTACCGAGACTGCTGTCGCTCGTTACTGCTGTTGCTCAGCCAGTCTGAGAGTTCAAGATCTTTTTTCATCAAGTTCACATACTCATGAGCTTTATCATTATCACATTTTAAATGAATCAATTTAACAAGTAAACAGATAAAAACGATAGCAAAATGCTGCAGATGCTGGAAATCCGAAATAACAACAGAAAATGCTGGAAAAACTCAGCAGGCCAGGCAACATCCGTGGAGAGAGAAATAGAGTCAACGTTTCAGGTCAAAACCCTTTGTCAAGACTGAAAAAGCTCAGGAAATGAAACAGATTAAAAGGCCAGTTTGGGGGCTGGGAAAGAACAAAAGAGAAGTGAAGAGACATTAAGAGGTATTCAAAACCAGACGAGATGGTGATAGGACTAGTGGAGACAAAAGACTGCTTAGGTGTGAAATGCGCTGGCAGGATGGGAGACAGCTGCCATGTGGGAGAGAAAAAAAGGTGTGGATAAAAAATATAAGTAAAAATGTAATGGGGGCTGAGGTTATGATCTGAAATTGTTGAACTCTATATTGAGTCCGGAAGGCTGTAAAGTGCCTAATCGGAAGCTGAGGTGCTGTTCCTCGAGTTTACAGTGAGCTTCAGTGGAACAATGCAAGAGGCCACAGACGGTGAGGTCCGAGTGGGAATGGAACGGTGAATTAAAATGACAGGCGACCAGAAGGTCGGGGTCATCCTTACGGACTGAACGGAGGTGTTCCGCAAAGCCGTCACCCAATCTGCGTTTGGTCTCCCCAATGTAGAGGAGACCACATCGTGAGCAGTGAATACAGTATACTAGATTGCAAGAAGTACAAGTAAATCACTGTTTCACCTGGAAGGGGTGTTTGGGGCCCTGGACAGTGGGAAGGGCGGAGGTATAAGGGCAGGTGTTGTATCTCCTGCACTTGCACGGGAAGGTGCTGGGCGAAGGGGAAGGGGTGCTGGGATAAAAAGCCTTGGTGAAATATAATCGTGTCAATATTGCTGATATCAATGTATAATCTAATTTGAAGAGATCCAGATTATTGCAAACTCACTGAAAATGCATTGAAGCTGATCTGGGTGTGACAGTGTTAGAACTGAAGAATGATGCCAGTGTAGCCAAGCTATCCAGCACTTTGCCTCCTGGCATTTGACTTGGAAGTATATCGCCATTCCTATATCGTCGCTGGGTCAAAATCCTGGAACTCCCTCCCTAACAGCACTGTGGGAGTACCTTCACCGCACGGACTGCAGCGGTTCAAGAAGGCGGCTCACCACCACCTTCTCGAGCAATTGGGGATTGGCAATAAATGCTGGCCTTGCCATTGATGCCCACATCCCATGAACGAATAATAAAAAAAAACAAATAACCCTTCTTGGAGGTAATAATATATGAATCAAGAAATGGATAATGCTTTAGAGTAAAGAGAGAATATTTAGTTTTGTGTAACTGCTTGAGATTGATATGTATTGATAAAATATAAAAGGCCATTTCTGCTTAAAAAGGCATTTAATCTAAACATGCATTTTATTTAATTAAACATCAAGGGTTTGCATAGCCTCAGACCTGTATCTCTGAAGGAGGGAACTGAGTGAGAAACATCAACTTGCTACCCTCTTTATACTTGACAGTCTATTGGGGCACTCACTCTGACAGTATTGAGCTGATGTGTCTCTCGCAGCCTAGTGAAAGCTGGCTCACCATTTACAGGCCTCTTTCATGGCTTGGAAATTGGGATCTGGAATATGAATTTTCTACCAAATCTAAATTCTGAATATTTACCTCGAATAGCATGTATAAACCAGTGCAGCATTAGTTTTTCTTGGCTCCAAATGTTGAATCATAATTCACTTCAAGTTGCTGGAAAATGCAACGCGCGTGTTTTTTAAAACCCAGAATTTCCTGGATGCCCCTTGGAATTAAATTTTGTCGTCGGCGTTCATTTTCCCCCCCCATCAAAAAATTCGAAATCCACCACTGCAAAATTTGCGGTTTTGTTTACTTGTCTTCTTGCCCCCCCCCCCATGACCCAGCTGATTGAATATCGGGTGACAGCTGTTCAAGTTACTAAATGTTTGTGTGCTGCTGTTCTCTCATTCTAACTACATCTTATCATATGTCATGCGTGAGGCTTTTAGGTTTTAGCTTTCACAGAAAAACAAACTTAAAAAAAAAATAATCCTGAAACCCAATGTAATAAATAAGAATTTAACTTGTACAGCAATATTGAAGTAGTGGCCTTGGCCGTAGGCCTTTTTAAGGCTGTTGTAGTTCTATATATTTTTTTTGGGGCTGTCAGTTTTTTTGAAGCTGCTCTTCAGCTTTTTGGTTTTTTTTTGTAGGTTGGCGTGTGTGCACAATATTGATTGTTGGTTTTAGTGACGCTGGTGTGGTGAGATGGTGATTAGATATTTCCCAGAAGGGAGAGGGAGAAAACTGGACGATGAGCAGTCCACGGGCCATTGTTTCTCGGCTAGTTTCGAGCAGTATTGGCCTCGGTCTCCGCCTCGGTCACTTACCTTATTTGGCAGGGAAATTAAGTTTCCTCACCAATGATTTTTCAGCTGATTTACTTGTGGCGATGCGCATTCTCATTAACTAGAACTGTTCCCATTTTTTAACTTTTTTAGCCCAAGTTAGCCATAATAAAGGTATCGGATTCTGCCATACGGTCCCAAACCTGTAAACCATATCCTGTGGAAAACTGGAGGCCTCTTTTGTGTTAAGAACATAATAAGACTCTTATTATGGTGGGAGGTTTTTGAGTAAAAAGGGAAATTGGGCAGAAGTTATTTGCACGGTTAGTAATCTTACGTGATAACCATTTGTGCTTGATGTGGACCATCATTCTGGAGGCCCTATCTGTGTTGGCAGACTACATTCAGATCAGACTAGGGGTGTCCCAAAAATGCTGCGCCTGAGCTCCCACCTATTGGCGCTCTTACTGTGTGACAGTGCTGTATAGTTTGGATGGGAATTCTCATAACCTTGAGGGGGAGGAAAGGGGGGAGCTGTGACACTCATTGAAACTTATAAAATTCTAACAGGACTAGATGCAGGAAGGATGTTCCTGATGGCGGGGGAGTCCAGAACCAGGGGTCACAGTCTAAAGATAAGGGGTAAGCCATTTAGGACAGAAATGAGGAGGAATTTCTTCACCCAGAGAGTGGTGAACCTGTGGAATTCTCTACCACAAAAGGCAGTTGAGGCCAATTCATTAAATATATTCAAGAAGGAGTTAGATATATTTCTCAAGGCTAAAGTGATCAAGGGATATGGGGAGAAAGCAGGGACCGGGTACTGAATTTGGATGATCAGCCATGATCTCATTAAATGCCGGAGCAGGCTCGAGGGGCCGAATGGCCTACTGCTCCTATCTTCTATGTTTCTATGACACTTGGCAATGGAGAAAGAAGGTGGCAAGAGCAGTGTTTTGGGAAGGGTGTGGAAAAGACTGGACCTCTTTTCCCCCCTCTTTCTCCCCCCACCCCCCCCCCCACCCTCCAACAAATCTTGTGCCTTCAGCACTTGTATCCCCTATCAGACTTCCATGTACCCGTGCGAAGCACTGTTGGTTAAGTTGCAAGCATGTCCCCGCACTGAACTTCCTATAATTATTGGCTTTCAGATGTCATGAGCTTTTCAATCGGGGTTGTTTTGAGTTGTCCGCTTTTCTGAACCTGTTGTCGGCTTTTGTTAGTATTCTAGGTTGGCATGAATAAGTAACAGATTATGGAATAAGTTACCGAATGGAGATTGTTGATGGGACAGTATAATTGGCCGTTTCGCTGGTAAGAGAAGGGGTTGCCCGACAGAGTGGCAAGGTGGGAGTGTAGGGTTGAGATCAGCCTAGAAGTAACAGACTTTTTGGGCTCATGGGCATTTGAAATTGTTGTTGTGTTCTTTTTGGAGTGCAGATGATGCAGTGGAAGTCATATTAACTTACAATTAGTGTGCAGCTTTGTACTGCATTGGAAATAATAAAATGGCAGATTTACGCCATGCTGCAAGTTTACTGAGATTATACCGGAGTTATCGGCAGTATCAATGTTTTATAAAATGTGTGCGTGCATGTGGTGGGGAAAAAACAGTGACCACATTAACAAGCCCATCCAACCGCTATGATATACACACAAGTATAGACCATTGGTTCTTCATCAAGCAGTTTAATTTCAATGCTGATTCAGTTTGTGCTATTAATAACATCTGTGATGCAGCGAAGGACTCCATGGCAATCATAAGTTCATCTGCAGGATACTGTAATTTTTATATGCTTACAAAATCTTTTCAAAGCTAAAATGTACTTGCAGCAAAGTTAATTCACCTGGTTGCCTTGTGTACTGTTAAGACTGAACAAGCCTGACGATGTACAGCAGTGAGTGGATACTGGTGAGTTGTGATGGTTCCTTGTACCATTACAGCGGAGGGAGGGCGGGAATATGTGCCAAACTCCAAAAATATTTATAGGCTCGTGTTCTTTACTTCCTGTCGCCCTTTATTTGCACTGAAATAACTGACGGCAAAGCAGGAATATTTACTGCAAAGGTAAAGGAAGTTTTGTTTTTCATCCAAATCTTTAAGCTTTCCTTTGTTTTAGTTGATATCTCTGATTAAACCAGTAGTTGCATCTGTTGAAAAAATGTAACTTTTGAGCTAACTACACAGTTTAAAAAAAAAAAAAAATGCTATTACATAGGATATACGGCACAGAAACAGGCCATTCGGTCCAACCAGTCCATGCTGACGTTTATGCTCCACTTGCACCTCCTCCCATCTTTCTTCATCTAACTCTTATCAGCATAGCCCTCTATTCCCTTCTCCCTCATATGCTTATCTAGCTTCCCCTTAAATGTATCTATACTATTCGCTTCAACCACTCCCTGTGGTAGCGAGTTCCACATTCTCACCACTCTCCTGGGTAAAGAAGTTTCTTCTGAATTCCCTGTTTGATTTCTATGTGCATATAATATGAAACTGAGCAATCCAGACCAGAAAGTGTTTGATCCCTGATCTGTGTTGAGTTCGCCCATCTAAAGTGGGCAACATTGGGAATGTAACAATTGGGCCTCAACAACCCAATGGATTCCTGGGGTTCTTACTTGTGATCACTATCCAGTGACCTCTTGATAGAAAGTGAACTTGCATTCCCATTGGTTGTTTTCCAGTTTGAATTGCCAGCCAATCCCAGCTTGCTCAACTCGTGTGCGTTGGATGACTATTTGGACAACATACTGGTGTCTGTGGAACCAGACCCCAGCTTGAGTTGCCGTCATCATTTAGCATGAAAATGTAACTGTTTTTGTTTCTGTTTACCTTTTAGAATTGAATTACCCATGATATTGTGCCTTCACGCTGCACTTCTGTACCTCTTCAAAATGTTTCTGTAGGATCTCTTAAGAAAATGCAGTCGTTACATGTTTGGAGGCTGTAGTTGGTCACGATTTCATACAGCTTATTGTACAGGCTCGTGTACATGTGTGGTCAATTGATGCTCACGGGATGTGAGCTGCGTTTTAAATTTAGCTCGTTAGCCCCTCCCCTTTTGAAATTTCCCCTTCCCCTGAATCTAAATCTAAATAATGAAAAATTCTGCATCAAGCACAGGTTTGTCATGCTTAAGTCTGCATTACGCTTCAAATGTCACATTTAGTTCCTCGTTCTGCTTCAGTTCCAGAAGTAAAAAAAAATGGCAATTGGCTCAAATAAAGAAAAAGAACAAACTTGCATTTATATAATGCCTTTCATGATTTGAAGATGTCCCGAAGCAATTCTCAGCCAATGAAGTACTATTGAAGCGTGGTCACTTGTAGGCCAACATGCCAGCCAGTTTTTACAGTGAGATCCCACAAACTGCAGTGAGATAACTGACCAGATAACCTGTTTAAAACACCGTATTTCTTATTAACATCAAAGCGCAATTAGAACCTTTCTAATAACCAATGAAAATACTACATACATTTCATAAACAGGTAGGAAAAAGCTGCCAAACTGAAACCAGCACAAAATGAATCACTCAAAAACAGTGTTTTTGGTGGCACTGTTGGTCTATGAACTAGCCTGATATACATGTATAAATAACATTCCTAAATGCATTGAGAGAAGTGACCAGATAACCTGTTTTAAACACCAGAATGGTCTAATTCATAGCAAAAAGGGTTAAGGTTGCCAATAAAATGTTATTTCCTTGCAGTTTCCATTTCGAGTGGTCCGCGGATCCCAGGAGCCAGAGACCAGAGTTTTACTGTTTGTCTGCAGGATCAATTGTTTTCTCTTTTTTTGCCCTTTCTGCGCTCGCCCAGGCTCTAGTTTAGGTGCATGGGGGAGGTTGCTAGGGTTTGAGAGTGAGGGTGGGGGGGAGCTGTGGCATGGTAGAGGAGTCTTCAGTAGCAGTGTAGCTGACCACATTGCAGTGCTGCTCTCCAGTGCGTAACAAGAAGCGCTTCACGGACAATTGACCACAAACCTCTTCACATCTCTCTGTGCAGCTTACGTAATCCAATGTGGCTGAGCAAGTTTGAGCTGCAGTTCAGGTTTGTTGTAGCTGCTGATGGTGATTTTGGATTTTAGTTCACACATTGTTATAATAGCTGTTGCTGTTAATCGGGATGAGTGCACAAACCTTTAATGCCTTGATTAAGGCACCACCCCATTAAGAGGCATTCACTGTATTGTGTTTTCTACAAAATATATCACCATTCTCTGTTACAAAGTCGAAGTTTATATTTGATAATCAACGTCTTCATTCTGGCAGGTATTAAACCCTTTAGGATTGAAGGATGATTTTAATCACAAGATACAACCACATTTTCTATCACATATTTTACTGCTCTTCAATATTCTTCAAAGAAATTGGTGGCATATTATTGGACACATGAACAAAATATAGATGCAGGGAACATTTCTCTGGTGCATTTAGATGCTCCAGGTTTGAATTATTTGTGGCTGTAGTTCGGGTACATAAGAAATAGGAGCAGGAATAGGCCACTTGGCCCCTCGAGCCTGCTCCACCATTCAATAAGATCATGGCTGATCTTGGGCTCAAAACCACTTCCCCACCCGCTCCCCATAACCCTTCACTCCCTTATCTTGCAAAAATCTGTCTATCTCCACCTTAAATGTATTTAATGACGCAGCCTCCACTGCTCTCTGGGGCAGAGAATTCCACAGATTTACGACCTTCCGAGAGAAGAAATTCCTCCTCATCTCAGTTCTAAAAGGGCGACCCTTTATTCTAAAACTGTGCCCCCGCGTTCTAGATTTCCCCATGAGGGCAAACATCCTCTCTGCATCTGCCTTGTCGAGCCTCCTCAGTATCTTATATGTTTCAATAAGACCACCTCTCATTCTTCTAAATTCCAATGAGTATAGGCCCAACCTGCTCAACCTTAAATTAAAGAGACCGAAACTGTACGCAGTACTCCAGGTGTGGTCTCACCAATACCCTGTACAGTTGTAGCAGAACTTCCCTGCTTTTATACTCTAACCCCTTTGAAATAAAGGCCAACATTCCATTTGCCTTTTTGATTACTTGCTAACTTTTTGTGTTTCATGCACAAGGACACCCAGGTCCCTCTGAACTGTAGCATTCTGTAATCTCGCTCCATTTCAATAATTTGCTTTTTTTTTTCCAAGACCAAATAATCCGTAGGCTGAATATTTCACAACAGAAAAGCCTAATTCATTCCTGAGCATCTCTTTATTCCTTTAATAAAAGCAAAATACCGCGGGTGCAGGAAATCTGAAATAAAAACAGAAAATGCTGGAAACGCTCAGCCGGTCAGGCAGCATCCGTGGAGCGAGAAACGGAGTTCACGTTCCAGGTCAGTGACCTTTCGTCAAAACTGGAAGATAAAAGGTCATTGACCTGAAACATTAGGTTGGAATTTCATTTAGGAGGTGGGACTACAACTTTCGGGGTTGTAGTCCCGCCTCCATCGCGTTCTAGCCAAGCCATGCGATTTTGACTTGATTGACCTTGTTGAGCCCGCCCAGTGGGCTCAGCAGGCCAATTAAGGGCCACCCGGCAACAGGTGATGTCACATTGATATTTCATCACCTTTTGACAGATGAAATATCAGCGTTTCACAGCTGTTTGAAGCTGTCAAACACTGACAATCTGTACTCCAGGTTAATTCCTTCCTCTCAGGATGATTTAGAGACCTCTCCGGAACAGAAAGCTGAATGCTGGAACTTTTGACAGCTTGCGGCCATTCTGCTTTCTGTGCCGGTAAGATGAGGGACTCCCGAGACCTGAAGGAAGAAAGGAAGGCTGTAAAGGTAAGTACATGTAAGTAAAACTTCTTTAAACACTTTACATACACCAAACACACTTACCTCTGAATTCATGCACCCATCACTCACCTGAACACCGGACATCTCGATCCCTCCAAGCCCTTCATCCCGATGGCCCGCCTCGCTAATTTGGCATGGTTTGAAGCCGTCGGGAATCCCACATTTCACCAATGAAAATCGGGATTAGGCTAAAAATTGCCTGTTAACAGGCAGTTAATTGGCACTAATCCCCTTCCCGCCTCGGAGGCGGGTCCCAGTGCGGGTCGGGTATCCGCCTCCTTTGAAACTGGCATGGAGGCGGGTTGGGGGCAGGATGTGTTTGTGCACCCCACCCCCCCCCCCCCCCCGATTTCGGGATTTTAACCCCCCCACACGCCTCCAATCCCGCCTCCACGGCCCAATGAGAATCCTGCCCATTAACTCTCTTTCTCTCTCGACAGATGCTTTCTGACTTGCTGAGTCTTGACAGCATTTTCTGTTTTTATTTCAGATTCCCTTGTTTTGTTGCTGGTACTTGCACTAAATCATGTAGAAAACTCTGCTCGGAAAAAGTGCTTTTCACAAGTAAATATCGGAACTACTTTCCTTGATGAACAGAATCAGTGTAATTGAAGATATGGAAAAGCTTTTTTCCTTGCCTCAATTTCACTTTTTGATTGGTCGGCCAATGGGACAATTCCAACTGCTTTAAGTGCTCTGTGTACCGGGAGGATTGGGGAGAGAAATGGTTGGGAGCATTGGTGCAGCAGTAGGATGTTGTGTTATGGGAGGCAGTGGGGAGGGGGTGCAAGAGATTCGAGTCCATGCTGCAGAATACACAGCTCCTCCCCATACCAATTCTAGAAGCCACGTAGAAGCTGGTTTCTCAGTATTGACCCAGATACTGGCTATTAGTTGATTTTTAAACTGCTTATTGCTTTTAATTGCAACACCAACATCTGTATAGGTGTATTTATATAGTGACTTTAACAACCAACTTGCATTTATATAGCACCTTTAACATAGTAAAACATCCCAAGGCGCTTCACAGGTGCATTATCAAACAAAATTTGACACCGAGCCACATGCGGTGATATTAGATGACGGTAGGTTTTAAGGAGCGTCTTGAAGGAGGAAAGGAGTAGAGGGGTTTAGGGAGGGAATTCCAGAGCTCCGGGTCGAGGCAGCTGAAGACACAGCACTGGGCAGTCACAGTGTATCTGAAGTGCTGGGGCTGAGGGAGGCTGGGAAATTGCAGTGCTCCTGACCCTGGAGTGCACCGTGCTGGTCCAGGCTGAGGAACGTTGCTGTTTCCTGTTGCGGGTTATGAACAGGTCCCCGGGGGACACTCCTGGTCCAAGCCCAAACCCCTGGCAGAGCCGAGCACTAGCAGAAAGCGGGGGGGGGGGGGGGGGGGGGGAAGAAAGTGTAACGCAGCTGCAGGCCTGAATATCTTGCAGCTGTGTTTCTGGCCGCCAACCTGGGGGCTTTTTCTGGCTGCTGCAGAGGCTCGGAGATCATACTGGGGCTGAAACAAGTAAGAACAAAAACCTGCCTTCAGATCTTTTCAGACTGCACACTCTCTCTGTGGTCCGTGGGAGTGCTGGTGTCGATGCCTAGTTTCTTTGACAGGACGAGTGGCAGGAGGCTGGGGTATGCTCTCTTCCCACCTCTTTATATGAGTTCATTTGGCCTACGCCTATTGCAGGTGCAGGTCCCAACTCTGCTCCCTGGGGTATCCCCATAAACCTAACGGCAACATAAAGTGGTAGAGACCCAGCTATGAGGGGCCCCACCCCTTTTTCCCTGATCTTTTTTGTGCCTGGGAAATGGTTGTTCCTGGGAGCAAGGGAAAATTGGCCCTGTTACGTCTTTATTCTGTCTAAGCCACCAAAGAAAGGGTGAGGGGTTGAGAAACTGTTTTGTTGATACTGTTATAGTTACATGGCTAATTACAAACCTCTGGCCGAGCCAAAATGTTGAGTTTGAAAAGGCTTAAGAGGAGCTACATGCAATCGCACTACAGCACCCAAGTGTTATGCGACGTCTTGTTTATCAGCAAATGGTGGAGAATGTTTTCCAACGGCCCCTCTTGAGAGTGTTTGGCCTCGAAATGAATTTTCCTCAGTGATGCAGCCCACTTTAGTCTGGAAACTGACCAACTGAAACAAGAAGGCTGTGGAGGAGAAGGGCAGATGCAATAATAATGGGAAGCCTGCAGTGGTTGCGATAAAACCTCGAAGGAATCTGCAATGCTGCAGACTTTAACCCTTTCCTAGGCAGGCAGGAAATTTAAATTTTAGCTTGTTGTAAAGCCCGGTCTGAATTTTCAATTTGTTTACCAGTTATCGATAGTATCCAATCAGTTAATTCCCAAACTGGCACATGGTTATAAAATACTGTACAGGTCAAAAACAAAGATGGCAGCATGAGTACAAATCGAAGTTTAATGTTGCCAGGATACAGTTTCTTCAAACTTCAAAATACAGGTTTGGAAGATGTTAATGGGCAGGAAGTATATAGCACTGACCAGGAGATAGAGCTGAAAAGAGTGTGAATTATATGACTCGTGTGTGACATTCACACTGGTGAGAAGACAGTGCAATTTACATTGGCCCCCTGCCCCCCCCCCCCCCCCCCCCAAGTTGCAAATTTGAATCTTTTGTCTTTAAATCCTTCCATACCCTCACCCCTCCCCATCACTGTAATGTCCTCCAGCCCTACATCACCCCACTACCCGGAATCTCTCTTCCTCTGACTGGCCTTGTGCATCACCCCTTCCCCTTTCCCCATTATTGGCAGCTGTACTTTCAGATGCCTTGGTCCCATTCTTTGGAATTAGAAACATAGAAACATAGAAGATAGGAACAGGAGTAGGCCATTCGAGCCTGCTCCGCCATTCAACGAGACCATGGCTGATCATCCAAACCCTAGCACCCGGTCCCTACACCAACAGCCATCCCACCCAAGCCCTATCCCCGTAACCCCACGTATTTAATCCCCCCTAACACTACGGGCCAATCAACCTAACCCGCACATCTTTGGACTGTGGGAGGAAACCGGAGGAAACCCACGCAAACACGGGGAGAATGTCTGTGTGGAGTTTGCACAGTCACCCGAGGCCGGATTTGAACCCGGGTCCCTGGCGCTGTGAGGCAACAGTGCTAACCACTATGCCACCGTGCTGCCCCTTGCCTAAACCCTTCTGTCTCTTCCTCCTGCTTTTTAGACCTTTTTAAACCCACCTCTTTGATCAAGCATTCGGCACCCTTCCTAATCTCCTTTGGCTTGGCATCCATTTTTTTTTAACTGTTGCCTGTATGAAGAACCTTTTTGGGCTGTTTTTCTTAATTGAAGGTGCTGTATACATGCAAGTCCTCTCCAACTCTTCAACCTTTAGTGGTGTTCTGCACCATGGACCTTGGCCGCTTACCTAGGATTCTCGTTAAATTTAAAACAATAATACTTCCACGATGTCCCTCAACTCTATTTTAGCAAAGAGCATGGGATGGCCAGACCCCTGCAGCAGCACTTTATTTCAGTGGCATTCATAACTCCTTCCTTGGGGCGGATCCTTCCTCCTCCTGCTTCTGTGAAGCACCTTTGGTTGTTTTTCTATATTAAAGATGCAAGTTGTTTTTGTGATGTGAGACTCCTCTCGGTCAAAGTCCAATCATTCAATGGACTCTCTACTAACCTAAAAGCAGCTGCAATATGCTTTAATGCTGGTAGGTTTTGAACACCTCTTGGCCACTGCCAGCGACATGCCCGATTTAACTTTCAGCAGAAGCAGAACAAAAGCCTTTGGACCGTTCCGTAAATTTGTGATTCAAGTCCTACATTGTGTTTTTTTTAATGAATAGCAGCAAACCCGAAGACTTAGTTAGTAAATGTGCCTGCTGCACGGTGCGGTACTGGTCTATGCAGGCCAGGAAGTTGCCACATTTCACTGTTGGTCAATGCCGAGGTAGCTCACCTCCGCTACAGTTTAGCTTCAGTCCTTACGGGGGCGATTTTAACCTCACGCGCACATTGGAAAACTGACGGGAATCAGGCGCAACGCCGGTTTTACATCCTGCCCGATTTTATTCTCCATTGAAGTCAGCGGAGTGCAATATTGGGCAGGGTGTAAATCTGGCATTCCGCCTGGCGAGTTCAGTTAAAATGACTACCTACGGGTCAGGGAAAGGACAAAAAAAAAATCAAGTCAGTTTCCCCCCCCCCCCCCCCACCCACCCTCCGCTTCAGAATTCAGCGACTCCTGCTGGGAGTGCATGTAGGTTAACATTTGGTGACCGTGGGATTGTGCAATTTTAGTCGCCTTATCTGAGGAAGGATGTTCTTGCCATGGAAGGAGTTCAGCGAAGATTCACCAGGCTGATACCTGGGATGGCAGGAATGACGTATGAGGAGAGATTGGGTCGATTGGGCTTGTACTTGTTGGAGTTCAGAAGAATGAGGGGGGATCTCATTGAAACTTATAAAATTCTGACAGGACTGGACAGACTAGATGCAGGAAGGATGTTCCCGATGGTTGGGGAGTCCAGAACCAGGGGTCACAGTCTAAGGATAAGGGGTAGGCCTTTTAGGACTGAGATGAGGAGGAATTTCTTCACCCAGAGAGTGGTGAACCTGTGGAATTCTCTACCACAGAAGACAGTAGCGGCCAATACATTAAATATATTCAAGAAGGAGTTGGATATATTTCTTAAGGCTAAAGGGATCAAGGGGTATGGGGAGAAAGCAGGGACCGGGTACTGAATTTGGATGATCAGCCATGATCGTATTGAATGGCGGAGCAGGCTCGAGGGGCCGAATGGCCTACTCCTACTCCTGCTCCTATCTTCTTTGTTTCTACCATCAAATTGTCTGCCGACACTCGCTATCCATGCTCGCATATAGAGAACGGCCAATCGAGTGTGGTACCGAGAGCTATTGGTGCCTGCGGGGAACCGTGTGAATCGGGAGATGACGGGAGTTTTTTTCCCCCCCTCTTTCCTCAACAAATCTAGAGCTCAAGTTCTCGTCGTTGCTGGAGGGTTCATGATTTAAAAAAAAAAAACTGAATGCTGTGTTCAGCTGAGTTATTAGATGGGCCACGAACCAGTCCACAGCAGCGATTTACTTGTACTTCTTGCAATCTAGTATACTGTATTCGCTGCTCACGATGCGGTCTCCTCTATATTGGGGAGACCAAATGCAGATTGGGTGACCGCTTTGCGGAACACCTCCATTCAGTCCGTAAGGGTGACCCCGAGCTTCCGGTTGCCTGTCATTTTAATTCACCGCCCCATTCCCACTCAGACCTCACCGTACTCGGGCTCTTGCATTGTTCCACGGAAACCCAGCGTAAGCTCGAGGAACAGCACCTCATCTTCCGATTAGGCACTTTACAGCCTTCCGGACTCAATATCGAGTTCAACAATTTCAGATCATAACCTCGGCCCCTATTACATTTTTACATATATTTTTTATCCACACCTTTGTTTTGGCCCTCCCCCTTTTTTTTCTCTCCCACATGGCAGCTGTCTCTCATTCTGCTAGCACATTTCACACCTAATCTAGAGCCGTCTTTTGTCTCCACTAGTCCTATCACCAGCTCGTCTGGTTTTGAATACCTCTTAATGTCTCTTCACTTCTCTTTTGTTCTTTCATCCCCATTTCCCAGCCCCCAAACTGGCCTTTTAATCTGTTTCATTTCCTGTGTTTTTTCTCAGTCCTGACGAAGGGTTTCAACCTGAAACATTGACTCTATTTCTCGCTCCACGGATGTTGCCTGGCCTGCTGAGTTTTTCCAGCATTTTCTGCTGTTATTTCGGATTTCCAGCATCCGCAGTATTTTGCTATCGTCCCAGCTGTGAGCTGTTCCCCTCTGGGCGTGATGCAGTTGAGGCAAGCGCAATAATCTTTGAGCCTGAAGTGCAGGCGACAGCTCATCTACTGTTCGCAACAAAGCCTGTGTCAAAGCCTGCTGTGCGAAGTTCGCCCCTAATGAAGCCACTCTGCAGTGTGGGGGCCACAGCTTAAAGAAATTAGCTCCAGCGTTTCACTTATCTAGTGTCCTGCAGATGACATCCGAGGAATCAATTACTCTGGGTCTGTGCATTTAAATACTGGATGAAAATGAGTAGGAGAGCTATACAGATCTTTCATGACCGCTGGGTTTGAAAAGGGAGTGTCAGACTGTTTATGTAAAAAAAAAACAATTGTGAACATTTAGATGAATATCAACACCCTTTCTGTGCAGATCTCAATGGGAGTACTACAGTTGACCTCGGTCTCTCCCTGTGCAGGGTGGGGGAGAACTTGGCTGAGGCTCACACGTTCTACTTGCTTTCCAGCAACCTCTTATTGGAAAGTGTGTGTTCCAAACACACCCATCAGAGGACCGGAACAGGCATGTCTTGTGATTTCTCGCGGTTAAATAATCTGTAATCTAGATAAATACACAATTCGAACAAACCGGATCAAACCAGTTGCGCAGTGAGTGTTGAAGAAAGCATGAAAACGTTTGTGCTATTTCTTTGTGTGCATCTTTTTTTTAAATAAAAATCTATGCACGAGATATAGATATGAGGGAGTAGAGAGGATGAAGAAAAACAAATGGAGCACAACCTAAAAATAAGTGTGATTTGAGACGAATGTGCAATCAGACAGGGAAATTCCCTTCGGCTAATGACAGTAGGTGATGGATGGGATGAGGCTTGTAAAGTTAGGTTGGCCATAATATATTTTCTCCCCTCTGTTGGAATGAGTGAGAAAAAGAGATTCGGAGTCAGGTTGTGAGAGTCACAACCAACTGGGATTGTCTACCAATAACTTTAGATGCTGGAATGCAAAAAAAAAAAGCAATTTTATAGCAATTTTCATGCCCTCTGAAAATCCCAAAGTGTTTCAAGACTGTTAATTTTTTTTGATGTGTAATCGCTTTTACATAGGCAAACACAGTAGCCAATTTGTGCACAGTAAAATCCCACAAATAGCAATGTGATAAATGACCAATTAATTTGTTTTGATGATGTTGGTTGAGGGATAAATGTTGGCCAGATGAACACTCCTGCTTTTTTTTTGTATAATGCCATGGGATTTTTATGCCCACCTGAACAGGCAGACCAGGCCTAAGATTAACATCTCGTCTGAAAGATGACCCTTCTGACAAAGCAGCACAACCTCACTAATGCACTGAAGCGCCCGCATAGATTATTTGCTGAAGCCCTGGAGTGGGACTTGAATCCATGAAAAGTATTGGCTTGGCTCTGTGGTAGGAGATATGATCAGTAAGTTTGCAGATGACACGAAAATTAGTGGAGTGGTAAATAGCGAGGAGGGAAGCCTCAGGCTACAGGATGATATAGATGGGTTGGTCAGATGGGCACAACAGTGGCAAATGGAATTTAACCCTGAAAAGTGTGAGGTGATGCATTTTGGGAGGACTAACAAGGCAAGGGAATACACAATGAATGGTAGAACCCTAGGAAGGACAGAGAATCAGAGGGACCTTGGTGTGCATATACATAGATCCCTGAAGGCAGCAGGGCTAGTAGATAAGGTGGTTAAAAAAGCTTGTGGGATACTTGCCTTCATTAGCCGAGGCATAGAATATAAGAGTAGGGAGGTTATGATGGAGCTGTACAAAATGCTAGTTAGGCCACAGCTGGAATACTGTGTGCAGTTCTGGTCGCCACACTATAGGAAGGATGTGATTGCATTGGAGAGGGTGCAGATGAGATTCACCAGGATGTTACCTGGGCTGGAGCGCTTAAGCTATGAAGAGAGACTGGACAGGCTGGGGTTGTTTTCCTTAAAGCGGAGAAGGCTGAGGTGTACAAAATTATGAGGGGCGTAGATAGAAAGGAACTTTCCCCCTTAGTAGAGGGGTCAATAACCAGAGGGCATAGTTTCAAGGTAAGGGGCAGGAGGTTTAGAGGGGATTTGAGGAAAACTTTTTCACCCAGAGGGTGGTTGGAATCTGGAACTCTCTGCCTGAAAGGGTGGTAGAGGCAGGAACCCTCACAGCATTCAAGAAGCATTTAGATGAGCACTTGAAACGCCATAGCATACAAGGCTACGGACCAAGTGCTGGAAAATGGGATTAGAATAGACAGGGCTTGATGGCCGGCGTGGACACAATGGGCCGAAGGGCCTCTTTCTGTGCTGTATAAATCTATGACTAGCACATTCATCTGAGTCAGAAGGTCCTGGGTTTAAGCCCCACTTCCAGACTTGAGCCAAAACATCTAGGCTGACACTTTGGTGCAGTGCTGAGGGAGTGCTGCATGGTCAGAATGTCATCTTTTGAATGAGACATTAAATCGAGGCTTCACCTGCCTGTTCAGGCAGATGTAAGAGAGCCCATGGCACTATTTGAAGAAGAGCAGGGACATTCTCCTGGTGTCTTGGCCAAGATGTATCACCTCAACCAACACCACTAAAAATCAATAAACTTGGGAGGACCACTCACTTCCAAACCAGCCTTGCGTGCTTCCTAATTGCCAAATATAGGGTGGCATTGGAGACCTGTGATTTGATCTCCAGCCTGTTCCCTTAGCTGAAGAAGGTGTGGACCATTCTATCCTCTACAGTTACTTCATGGTCCACTTCCCTGGCATTGTCTCCTTCTGGTTCCGTTTCCCATTGTCCAAATGCAGTCAGTACATCATCTTCTCCTCCCATACCATTGGGCTCATCCTCGACCCTCCTACTCCTTAATCTATATCTTGCCACTTGGCAGTGACGTCTGCAAACTTTGGGTCAGCTTCCAAATATATGTTGTTGGCACCCAACTCTACATCTGACACCCACTCTTGATTCCAGGGCTGTTGCTGTGCTGTCCAGCTGCTTGTTTGACATCAGGTCTTGGATGAACCAGACCAAGGCCATAATGTTTGGGTCATCATTGGAAGTGACCACCCAGTTACTGTCTAAAACCACTTCAACCTGTTTTATTCTTCATGATCTGATTAATTCTTGCTTCTATCACCTGCAAGTCATTGCTGTCATTATTGCTGCTTTAATACTCCACTCCTTTTAGTTCCAGTAGCCCAGATTTTCCTGTCAAAATAACAGTGAGGCTAATGGCACTCGCCGTTATAAATACGCAACGGTATAGCAACTTCAGACGAGGTTCAGATGCGCGGTTATACTCGAATCCAAAAGTTGCTGTCTGAGTTGTGCCGCTCTGCCATTAGCTTTGTGAAAGCGGCATTTCGCTGTCTGCCTCATCACTGACCTGCATTGAATGGGGTGAAGTTGCTGTATTTGCGCAGTAGATATGAACTAAACTCGCCCACAGGCAGTCAAGTCATTTTAAATTGAATTTTTTTTAGTCTCAGTCCAATCTTTCTTTCTGTCCCTCCCTTTATTTCTCTCTCTCTACCTGATTTGACATTGAATTCACCCACTGTCTGTCAGCCGTGGCTCAGTGGGCAGCACCCTCGCCTCTGAGTCAGAAGGTTGTGGGTTCAAGTCCCCACTCCAGGCACTTGAGCACACAGATCTAAGCTGACACTCCAGTGCGGTGCTGAGGGAGTGCTGCACTGTCAGAGGTGCCGTTTTTCGGATGAGACATTGAACTGAGGCCCCGCCTGCCCCCTCAGGTGGACGTAAAAGATCCCATGGCACTATTTTGAAGACGAGCAGGGGAGTTGTCCCCGGCCAATATTTATCTCTCAATCAACATCACTAAATCAGATTATCTGGTCATTATCACATTGCTGTTTGTTGGAGCTTGCTGTGCGCAAATTGGCTGCCGCGATTCCCACATTACAACAGCGACTCCACTTTAAAAAGTACTTTATTGGCTGTAAAGCGCTTTGAGACGCCCGGTGGTCGTGAAAGGCGCTATATAAATGCAAGTCTGTATTTCTTTCACTCTAATTTGCACTTCTTGGTCCTTGCGCTGTTTCGTTCAGAATCCTTCAATCTGATTGGTTAAGGAGATGCACAGTTGCTTGTCCTTTTCACTCCGGTCCAAGGTGCCCCTGTTTCCCTCGCAGGATGGCAGGAATGATGTATGAGGAGAGATTGTGTCGATTGGGCTTATACTCACTGGAGTTTAGAAGATTGAGAGGGGATCTCATCGAAACCTATAAAATTCTGTCAGGCCTGGACAGACTAGATGCAGGAAGGATGTTTCTGATGGCCGGGGAGTCCAGAACCAGGGGTCATAGTCTAAGGATAAGGGGTAAGCCATTTAGGAATGAAATGAGGAGGAATTTCTTCACCCAGAGAGTGGTGAACCTGTGGAATTCTCTGCCACAGAGGGCGGTGGAGGCCAGTTCATTAAGTATATTCAAGAAAGAGTTGGATATATTTCTTAAGGCTAAAGGGATCAAGGGATATGGGGAGAAGGCAGGGACAGGGTACTGAATTTGAATGATCAGCCATGATCTCATTGAATGGCGGAGCAGGCTCGAAGGGCCGAATGGCCTACTCCTGCTCCTATCTTGAATGTTTCTATGTTTCGCTGCAACGTTACGAGCTCGCGCTTTCAGCAACTTGCCACGCAGAAAAAAATAACCTATGAACCTAAACATGCCATTAGATGTCCTGCTACAGCAGAATCTGGGCCATTATGTGAGATTAGACCTAATTGTGTCCTGCACCTAAAAGGTCAAGACTTCCAAGACTTAAACAAGACACTCAGCCAAGTTTAGAAAATGTGTGCCCTGGACCTTTTTTAAAGAGGGGAAGAATATCTCAATTGCTGCGTAGTGTGATTTTTGAAG
This sequence comes from Somniosus microcephalus, assembly GCF_052327205.1. Lineage (NCBI taxonomy): Eukaryota > Metazoa > Chordata > Chondrichthyes > Squaliformes > Somniosidae > Somniosus > Somniosus microcephalus. The sequence continues at coordinate 436,296,250 of NC_140987.1, read as the reverse complement.
TGTTCAAAATATATTTGAGCGAACAAGCTTATTAATAAAAAATCTAGATCAAAGTGTGAATAAAGGGTTATACAAAAAAGGCTTTCTCTAGTTACAGCAGCAGTTGGTAGCAGCACAACCATTAAAACCTGCTCCCCACAAACGCTCTCCAGATCCTCGTATATTATATTCGAGGCACGTGTTTGGAAGCTGACTTGTTGGGAGCCTGGGAGCATGTTGCTGAGCACAAGCCAGCCCTTTGGTACTGTGCCCCGCGGAGCTCCCTGCATACAGTGGCAAATTATAACCAGACGGAGACTCCAAGAGGCACTGCTGTGAACACGAGTGCAATGTTTTTGGCACGAGCAAACTGGAACTGTAGATCTCGCATTGCTCTCACTAGGCACATGTTTTGACGAGCGTTTTTCAAAAGCTCCTTTAACTCCCCCCACCACCTCCTCTTTCAAGTGATTTGCAATTTTTTGGGAGGGAGGGAGGGGTGGTGGTTAATTTTTATTAAGTGATGCAAGATTGGTTCAGGTGCACTTCTAAAATAAACAAGTTGATTCCTGGTCATATAGCAAAATACTGCAGATGCTGGAAATCCGAAATAACAACAGAAAATGCTGGAAAAACTCAGCAGGTCAGGCAACATCCGTGGAGAGAAATTTGAGTTGACGTTTCGGGTCGAAACCCTTCTTCAAAACTGGAAATAAAATAAAATATTTTCTTTCCAGTTTTGAAGAAGGGTTTCGACCCGAAACGTCAACTCAAATTTCTCTCCACGGATGTTGCCTGACCACCTGAGTTTTTCCAGCATTTTCTGTTGATTCCTGGTCATGTTGGTAACTGGCAGTCCGGGGCCTGGGGTGTGATTTCTGGTGTTTACTGCAGTCTAGCTGTGGTGTAAATGTAACAGCAGTTTGCCCAACACTAAAGCAGCAAATTTACTAAAACAACAAATCACCCGACGAGTAAAAATTTTACAGGCCTACTGAAGGATACAGGCCTCCTATATACTCTTTACCTACCTGTGAACAAATCTTGTAACTAATTCTGTTAAAAAAAACATTCTAAAATAGCTGAGGTTGCAGTACCCGCTTATGATGCAGGCAGTTTGTTTTATTTTTTTCCCCCTTCCTGCTCCCTGCCCAAAACTTGACTTGCTTCCCTCAAGTTATCAGGCACATCGAATCGTGGAATGTTACAGAGCAAGAACAGGCCAAGTCTGTGCCAGCACTTTTCTCCACATGAGCTACACCTTTTAATAATCCTCCTTTTCAAATCTAATTCCCAGTTATAAGTATTTGTGTGCTCCAATAACTGTTTCTAGTAGAGAATTCTTCATTTTAATCACCACCTCTACAAAGATTTTGTTTTCAGCATTTGTATGCTCTCCTTACCAATCTCTCATTGCTTGATTTTGATTTTGTGATGGCTGCCTGTGGCTGACTGGTAACTTTTTCCATCTTTCTAAGGATTGGAAGGGATTTTTGCATTTTGCATTGGTTTGCATTTAGTCAGTGGGATATGAGCCAATTGCATTGACGTGCAGTTCCTGTTCCGAGCTTTGCTCTTCTCCTTCAGTCAGGGAATGCACTATTGTGGATTCTTCAGTGTACACCTTTTCACCAACTCCAGGAAAGCTGACTGCACTGGAGTGTTGGCCCAGATTTTGTGCTCAAGTCTCTGGAGTGGGACTTGAACTCACAACCTTCTGACTCGGAGGCGAGCGTGCTACCCACTGAGCCACGGCTGACGCTTAGAAAGAGCAACCCTTCTCGTGGCCAGTAATAGAGTGCTATTGGCATGGGCCTGGGAGCAGTTCAACCGCTCCGGGTTGAGGCTCAGGCCTGGGAGCACATTAACTGGGATGAAATAAATGCTTTGCAAAAGAAAAATATTGGACAATGATGCAAGATTACACAGGGGAACGGCACAAGACCTTGCCCGTTGCAAACTAGTGCCTTGCAGGTAGTGCAGTGACTTCATGTTTGCTATTCACACTGCGATCAAATGATAATATGGACAAAGGAATCCCTGATCCCTTAAAACAGAATTCTGTGGGCTCCAAGAGTCTGACAAAAGGAGCCAAATTCTCAAGAGGTTCTTATTTTTGCTGAAGGTGTTTTTTTCCTGCTGGGTTGTGGTTCCACGGGTGACGGGCACCCTCTGGTATCTTGACCAAATGGCCAATCTAAGTGCATGAAACATGGCGTTAAGTGTCAGATGGCTGCTAGACCATGGTGAGGCAATGCAGCTGAGCTCGATCCTGTTACTTAATGTCCACAAACACGCACTCACAACTGCATAGTAATAAGGAGCCTCGTTACCCACTGCCTGACTCGGGGTTAAGGCAGCTGAGTCATACCGGCACAGGAGGAGGCCATTTGGCCCATCGAGTCCGTGCCAGCTCTCTGTAGAGCAATCCAGTCAGTCCTATTTCCCTGCTCTATCCCCGTAGCCCTGCAAGCTTATTTCCCTCAAGTGCCTCTCCAGTCTCCCCTTGAAAACATTGAGTGTCTCCGCTTCTACCACTTCCGTCGGCAGCGAGTTCCAGGTCCTCACCACGTAAAAAGGTTTTTCCTCACGTCCCCCCTGTATCTCTTGCCCAAAACCTTAAATCGGTGTCCCCTAGTCCTTATATCATCAATTTGTGGGAACAGCCTTTCCCCATCTAGCCTATCCAAACCTGTCATAATCTTGTACACCTCTATCAAATCACCCCTCAACCTCCTTTGCTCCAATGAAAACAAATCCAGCTTCTTTAACCTGTCCTTGTAGCTAAGATCCCCATCCCTGAAACCATTCTGGTAAATCTCCTCTGCACCCTCTTAAGGCTTTCACATCCTTCCTAAAGTGTGGTGACCAGAACTAGACGCAATACTCCAGTTGTGGCCTAACCAGCGCTTTATAAAGGTTCAGCACAACTTCTCTACTTTTGTACTCAATACCTCTATTTATGAAGCCCAAGATCCTATATGCTGTGCTAACCACTCTCTCAATATGTCCTGCCACCTTCAGTGACCTATGCACATTAACTCCCAGGTCCCTCTGTCCCTGCACACTCTTTAAAACTGTGCCATTAAGTGTATATTGCCTCTCCCTGTTCCTTCTGCCAAAATGCATCACCTCACACTTCTCTGTATTAAATTCCATCTGCCACTTGTCTGCACATTCTGCTAGCCTTTCTATGTCCTGTTGCAGTCGATTGGTATCATCATCTCTGTTTGCCACACCCCCAAGTTTGGTGTCATTGGCAAATTTAGAAATTGTACTCTATTCCAATATCCAGGTAATTTATATCTCAAAAAAAGCAGTGGCCCCAGCACTGACCCTTGGGGAACACCACTGTCTACCATCCTCCAGTCTGAAAAACAGCCATTTACCACAACTCGCTGTTTTCTGTCCATAAGCCAAGCTGAAGCTAATTGTCAAACCCAACTGTTAACCCAACAGAAATCAGAAAACTCAACATAGACTAGGGGTTGCATCTGAGCTTTTCAGTTCTATGTAGCTCATCTACAACAGGATAAACTCAATGAACCATGTAGGGAGTGTAACATCTAAGTTGTAATACTGTGCTTTTCAGTTATTGTGTCGGCTAGCGTATCGTGTTGCCAGTTTTGCACCCTGTGAAGGGGGCCACTGATATTCAAATCTTCGGTCAATAAAGAGCTACAGCCTCGACACGCTGCAGCCAGAGAACAATTGGTGAAGGATGGCGGCCGTACAAGGGTTCACATATACACGGAGCCTTCTCTGAGCTAGTATCAGTTGGGATTGCAGCCGGGTTCCTCCTCGAGGCTTCTTGCTCAGCTCAGAAAGATTGTAAGAGTACGAGGGACTGGTTTGTATCCATATAAAGAAGGCAGCGGTTTCTTCTGTAGGCTTAATGTCTGCAGTCTCTCAGTTCCTGCATTGTATTCACTATGCATTCCATTTGTTTAAAAAAAAAAGGAAATATTTATTGCCAACTTGGTTGGTGTCTGCACACAATTCACTGAGCTGTTATGACATAGAAACGCTGACTTCATGTAAACAGTCTGTCACCCTTGATCAATTCTGACAGACCCTGAAGCCGCAGCATGCCTTCCCCAGTTTCTTTTGTATTTTATTTTCATCAAACCAGTTCATAGTTGATGAAACAGTTTGTACTGTTGACTAACTGGAGGCTTTGCAAAAGAAAAGGGCGATGAAGGCTATGTATTTCTGTGCTGTGCTGCAAGACGAGAGGAAGATTGCTGACGCACGGCGTGACTTCTCCATTCATGCTAAATTGCTGATTGCAGCAGTATCACTTTGAGGGGGCATTGATTTGACAATTGCTTGCCCAGCACTTCCGTGGTTAATCTTGCACATCCCCTAGCAGCCTGTTACTAAGTAGTACAACCCGTGTTTTAACATTGATTATTTGTGGTGAACTCTATCTTGGGGTGCAACAGTAAGAGTTGCCAATGAATTGGGTTGAGCGGCCTGAGCTAGTTTCACTTGGACGTTAGTGGACTGCACTTGCCTTTTCAGCCATTCCCTTGTTAATGAGATACATTTTTGTTTTGTCCAACAATATCTGCTCAGGAAACATGAGAGAAAAACAGAAAATGCTGGAGATACTCGGCAGGTCAGGCAGCATCTGTGAAGAGAGAAACCGAGTTAACGCTTCAGGACAATGACCATTCATCAGAACTGGGAAAAAAACAGGAAATGGAACAGATTTTTAAGCAAGTGTAGGAGCTGGGAAAAGGGGGAGGGGATGAAAGAACAAAAGGGACACATGAGACTTCTGCTTCCCCCCCCCCCCCACATGGCTGTGTGTAAATACACAACTTCATGTATCCTGAAGGCTACAGACCAGAAAGGAGTTGATTTAGCTCCTCCCTTGATCTGTGTGCTTGGTGCCAGGTTTTGTGTGCGTGTGCGTGTGTGTTCCCAGCACAAGATGGACTCTACGGGGGGTATTTTGGGAGACGTGTTGTTTCGCTTGGCAGCAAGAGAACGTTCTTTAATCTGGATGGGATCTATTACTTCCATCCCTATGGTCTGTTACAACAGAATTGCGTTTTCCAATTACTGTCGGGTGTTGAAAATGAACTATTTTGTCACTAGGAATCCAGCTCAAACAACTGCTACTTTGTCTCCAGCAAGAAGTGGCTTTAAATGAAAGAAAGCTCGTGTGCTAAATATGGAAAGTCAGGTTAAGCACCATTGCAGGGCGAGACATCGTTGTTATTTTGACTAATTGAATCAAAGCTGTTGGCCAATGTTGTTGTCCTTCACAGTTGTGCTTTTACAGCAAAGGAAGAATCTTCTCCTACCTCAGCGACTATCATGGCCTTTAGTCTTCTAGTCACGTGGACTTTCCCAGGGTTTTTTTTTGTCGAGCAGCTACTGCGAGCCATCGTCTCTCATAAATCACCATTGGACATTGGATTGCAAGAATTTGCTAAGAAGTGCTGAGAGAATTTTGGTCAAACCAGGAGGTCTCAAATGAGGAGAAGTTGCTTGATACCTGCTGGCTATATTGGGACTGGTATGGGTGGAACTAGAAACATAGAAACATAGAAACTAGGAGCAGGAGTAGGCCATTCGGCCCTTCGAGCCTGCTCCGCCATTCAACGAGATCATGGCTGATCATCCAAACCCTAGCACCCGGTCCCTACACCGACAGCCATCCCACCCAAGCCCTAACCCCGTAACCCCACATATTTAATCCCCCCTAACACTAAGGGCCAATTTTTTTTATCATGGCCAATCAACCTAACCCGCACATCTTTGGACTGTGGGAGGAAACCGGAGCACCCGGAGGAAACCCACGCAAACACGGGGAGAATGTGCAAACTCCACACACACAGTCACCCGAGGCCGGATTTGAACCTAGTTGAGGGTAGTCCTGTGGCGCTGGATCACAGAAGAGGTGGTGGAGGAAGATGGAGTGGTCAACTGTGTTGAACATTAGAGGTGTCATAAAAAGGACTAGGAGGGACGGTTGCAGCCACAAAGGATGCCATTGGTAACTTTGACCATTCTCTGCACTCTGGGCAGGACCTAGAGGTATTCCATCAGGGAATTATGGAAAAGGTGACCATGGTGCTAGAGCTGAATGGCGGTGACGCATTGGAAAAGAAAAGGGAGGTTAAATATGGGCTTCCGTTGGAGGGTTCAAGGGTAGGTTTTGAGGAAGGGGTGATGGTAGATTTGCAGGGGATTGGGCCCTGTTTAGACAGAACTATTAATGATGTCAGCAAACGCTGGAGCAAGGTGTAGTCAGAAATAGGGGGTCAGAGGAGGTGAGCCTCGATGAGGGCTGGAGGACTTATTGGAAAGAGGTTACAAAGTGATATGTGGTAAAGGCTGGATGAGGGGCAGAAGCAAGGAAGCTAAAGAGGAGGTGGTGGCAGCGACTGAGGCAACTTGGGTAGTCTTTTAGATGGAAGAAGTCTTTGAACTTGGCATTGGAGATGTGGATGGAGTGGAAGAGAGATGGAGAAGGAGTTTGTCATGGAGAAAAGAATCTGGAATTATCCTGATCCTCCAGGATGATTCTGGAATTGGAGGAAGATGCAGTATTGTTTGAGGGAATCAAGCCAGATCTAGTGGCAGATAACCAGACCAGGCATTTGCCAGATTGGTTTGAGTCTGTAGTCCTCTGATTTTGAGAGTGCAGAGGTGGGAATTACCAGAGGAAGCAGCAGTTGTGGAAACTGAGTAGTTTTGATTGGGGGATGAGGACATCAAAAGCACAACCAAGGATGCAGTTCAGAAGGTTGATGGAGACAGCAGTGTCATGGAGGACCAGAGGAGAGGCATTTGGAAGTTAGAGTGTGTTAGGGAGCTCTGGGATGGGGAGGAGGGAGATTTTTTTTTTGTGGAGCGTGTAGGTTGGAAAGTTGGGGATAATAATGTAACTCTGCCTCTGATCTGCACTCATAAATGAGGCTCTGTGCTAGCAGTGGAGCCTCACAGAATGACCCTATCAAAATTGGGCATTGCCTGAGGTGCCAGAAAGTCTGCTGGAACTGATCGAACCATACTTCAGCCCGAGTCCGTGCCTCCAGGAAGGGAAGATAACGAGTGCCCTTGTTTAGCTATTGCTGTCCAATTTTTGGAGACTAACGCTATTAATAGAATAATCCTGTCTCTGCTCTTATTTTTAAAAATAATTTCCTTGGCTTGAATGCTAGTCCAAGAAAATCAGTGGTTGTACTTGTCACTAATTAATGAATTGGTCTCCAACAGAATAAAACCACTACGGGGCATTGCGTGTGGATGTTTAAAATTATTTTCTATGCGGACATGTCCCTTCTTTCTACCAGCTTCATATCCTGGAATTGACCCTGATGTCCTCTGAAATCCTTTTATATGTGGCTCTCTGAATATCAATTGGAGCTGTCGAAAATGATGGTAAATATAACCAGCTGCATGATGTGTGTTCCCCAGATCCCAGTCTGCAATATTTAGTTAGCAGGGATTCGGAATAAGAGCCAAGATTTTCCCACATTTGAAGCCGGGAATCTGCAAAGCTCGCAAGACTTAACTACCAAGTGTGTTTATTTTTAAATCCCATTTGTCCCCTTCCTCCTCCTCGGTGCCCCTCACAGCTGCTCCCTACATGATCGAGGGCACTGTTGGCTGCATGCTGTACAGTAGATACAACAGCAGCACTGCAAGGCAAATGAGCTGGAGTTGCTGACTACAGTCTTTGCTTTTCTGAAGAAGTATTTGTCCCCCGTGCTTCCAGATGCACCGGTGCCAGAGCAGCAATATAAACGGCCACTGGCGCCAGCCGCCATTTTTTCTGGCTGTGAATCGTTTTGGTGCAGATGGCCGCTTACAGGCCTGTACTAACTTTCCTCAAGCTTCCACAAAATAGAATCGTAGAATGATGCAGCACAGAAGGAGGCCATTTGTTCCATTATGCTTGTGCTGGCTCTTTGAAAGAGCTCGCCAATTCGTAACATTCCTCTGCTCTTTCCCCATAGCCCTGCAAATTTTTCCTTTTCAGGTATATATCCAATTCACTTTTGAAAGTTATTATTGAATCTGCTTCCACCACCCTTTCGGGCAGTACATTCCAGATCATTATAACTTGCTGTGTAAATTCCCTCCCCCCCCCCCCCCCCCTTTGTCTCTGGTTCTTTTGCCAATTAACTTAACTTAAACAGGATACGGAGTAGAACATCTAGGACTGAGATGAGCAATTTCTTCACTCAGAGGGTGGCGAACCTGTGGAATTCCCTACCACAGAAGGCTGTGGAGGCCAAGTCACTGAATATATTTAACAAGGAGATAGATTTCTAGACACAAAAGGGGTACAGGGAGAGAGCGGGAATATGGTATTGAGATAGAGGATCAGCCATGATCATATTGAATGATGGAGCAGGCTCGAAGGGCCGAATGGCCTACTCCTGCTATTTTTCTATGTTTCTATCTGTGTCTTCTGGTTACCAACCCTTCTGCCACTAGTTTATTTTTATTTACTCTATCAAAACCCTTCATGATTTTGAACACTGCTATCAAATCTCCCGTAAACCTTCTCTGTTCTAAGGAGAACAACCCCAGTTTCTCTAGTCTCTCCACGTAACTGAAGTCTTTCATCCCTGGTACCATTCTAGTAAATCTCCTCTGCACCCTTGACATCCTTCCTAAAGTGTGATGCCCAGAATTGGCCACAATACTCCAGCTGTGGTTTAGTATAACTTCCTTGCTTTTGCACCCTATGCCTCTATTTATAAAGCTGAGGGTCCTGTATGCCTTTTTAATAGCCTTCTCAACTTGTCCTGCCACCTTCAAAGACTTGTGTACGTACACCCCCAGGTCTCTGTTCCTGCACCCCCTTTAACAATGTACTATTTAGTTTATATTGCCCCTCTTCATTCTTCCTACCAAAATGAATCACTTCACACTGCTCTGCATTAAATTTCATCTGCTATTTTTCTGCTAATTTCAGCAGTCTGTGTCCTCCTGAAGTCTGTCACTATCCTCCTCACTGTTTACTACATTTCCCAGTTTTGTGTCCTCTGCAAACTTTGTAATTATGCCCTGTATACCCATGTCCGGGTCATTATTATATATCAAAAAGAGCAGTGGGACCAACCCCTGGGGGACACCACTGCACACTTCCCTCCAGTCTGAAAAACAACCGTTCACCACTACTCACTGCTTTCTGTCCCTATGCTATTTTTGCATCCACGCTGCCACTGCCCTTTTAACCTCATGGGCTTCAATTTTGCTAAAAATTCTGTTATGTTTTATCAAATGCTTGTTGAAAGTCCATGTACACAACATCAACCACACTATCCTCATCAACATTTTCCATTACTTCATCAAAGACCTCAAACAAGATTTGTCTTTAACAAATCCATGCTAGCTTTCATTTGTTAACCCATATTTTTCTAAGTGCCAATTAATTTTGTCCCGGATTAATGTGCGTCAAAGTTTCCCCACCATTGATGTTGGGCTGATTGGCCTGTAACTGCCGGGTTTACCCCTCCTCTTTTTAAACTGGGGTGTAACCTTTGCAATCCTCCAGTCCTGTGGCGCCACTCCAATACCTAAGGAGGATTGGAAGATTGTGACTAGAGCCTCTGCAATGTCCACCCTTTGTTCCCTCAGCAACCAAGGAAGCATTCCATCCCAACCGGGTGAATTTTCTACTTCGAGCGCTGCCAATCTTTTATGTACAGGAAACTTTCGATTTACCGGCACCTAAATAACCGGAAATCTCGGTTAACCGGCAAAATTCAGGAGTAGGTTCAAGTAACTTTTATTACTTGCCTTCCTCCATTTGTTGCTGTGCAAGGGTGTGGCTGCAGCTGTTGCTAAGCTACAGAGACGCTTGCAACTTGTGGCCATTGTTCTGAAGCTGTTGCTAAGCAACAGGGTTTGTTGCTTTATACGGAGCTCAGCTCCGTATCTTTTACTATAGCTTTCGGTTATCTGGAATTTTTGATGAACCGGCACCATGTCGGTCCTGTCCGTGCCGGATTAAAAAAAAGTTTCCTGTACCTCTTTATCTATTTTTATCCTATCCAATTTCTCTACTACCTCCTCCTTTTGCTGTGACATTGGCAGCATCCTCTTTTTAGTGACGACATGCAAAGTCCTCATTTAGTACCTCAACCATTCCCTCTGCCTCCACAATAAGATCTCTTTTTAGTCCCTAATCGTCCCCACCTTTCCTTTAACTACCATTTTACTAGTTATATGTTTATAGAAGACTTGGGTTCCCATTTATGTTACCTGCTAATCTATTCTCATACACTCTCTTTGCCCCATTTATTTCCTTTCAGTTCTCCCCAGTACATTTTGTATTCAGCTTGATCCTCGACTGAATTATGAATCATTGGAGTTCAGAAGAATGAGAGGCGATCTTATTGAAACATATAAGATTGTGAAGGGGCTTGATCGGATGGATGCGGTGAGGATGTTCCCAATGAAGGGTGAAACTAGAACTAGGGGGCATAATCTTAAAATAAGGGGCTGCTCTTTCAAAACTGAGATGAGGAGAAACTTCTTCACTCAGAGGGTGGTAGGTTTGTGGAATTTGCTGCCCCAGAAAGCTGTGGAAGCTACATCATTAAATAAATTTTAAACAGAAATAGATAGTTTCCTAGAAGTAAAGGGAATTAAGGGTTACGGGGAGCGGGCAGGAAATTGGACATGAGTCTAGGTTCGGAATGGTCATGGCCCTGTGGGTAGCGGAGTGGGCCCAGGGGCCGTGTAGCCTGGTTCTGCTCCTACTGTGTTCTAATTCTGTGTTAGATTTCAGGAGATGGTTTTATTCCTGTTACTGGCTGGGGTGGAGATCGCCTTTACAGAAGGTAAGTACTGTAGAAAATATCGGGACAGAGTGATCTCCTGGAAGAATTTCGATCGCCTAGATGGGTCGGAGAGGAATTTCCCAGATTTTTTTCTCCCAAATTGGCCATTGGGTCTTTATCTGGTTTTTCGCCTCTCCCGGGAGATCACATGGGTTCGGGTGGATGCAGAGTGATAGAAGATTTGAGGTTAGGATCAGATCAGCCATGATCATATTGAATGGTGGAGCAGGCTCGAGGGGCCGATTGGCCTACTTCTGCTGCTATTTCTTATGTTAACCCGACATTTATCATAAGCTTCCTTTTTCTGTTTCATTTTATTCTCGATATCTTTAGTCATCCAGGGAGCTTTAGCTTTAGGTGCCCTTCCTTTCCCCCCTCATGGGAATGTGTACCTGAACTATCTCCTCTTTGAAGGCCTGCCTTTGCTCATTACTGTTTTACCTGTCAATCTTTGATTCCAATCCACCTGGGCCAGATCCCTTTTCAACTCCCTGAAATTAGCCCTCCTCCAGTTGAATATTTTCGCAATTGATTTTTCCTTGTCCTTTTCCATAACTACTCTAAACCTAATGTTGTGATCACTGTTTCCTAAATGCTCTCACTGAAACATGCTCCACTTCTTTCTCCAGAACTAGATCCAGCACTGCTGCTTTCCTCGTTGGGCTGGAAACGTACTGACCACGAAAGTTCTCTTGTGCACATTTCAGGAAATCTGCCCCCTCTTTGCCCTTTGTACTGTTATTTTCCCAGTCTATATTAGAATAATTGATGCCCCCCGTTATCACTACTCTAAAGTTCTTGCATCTTTCTGCAATTTGCCTGCAAATTTTTTCTCCCCCATCTCCTTCCCACTGCTATTTGGTGACCCAGCAGTGTTATAGCTCCTCTGTTGTTCCTTAATTCTAACAAAATGCATTCTGTCTTTGAACCTTCAAGTACATCATCCCTCTCTAGTGCTGTAACAGTATCTTTGTTCAATATTACCACCCCCACCTTAAGATATCCTTCCCTATCTTTCCTGAATACATTGTAGCCAGGAATATTAAGTGCCCATTCCTCCTTGTTACCGGGTCTCTGTTATTGCCACTATATCATAGTCCCACGTGTTAACTTATGCCTGCAGCTCACCAACCTTATTATGATATGATTTGGTTGGGATTACGGAAACGTGGCTCAAGGATGGCCAAGACTGGGAACTCAACATCCAGGGGTATTCGATATTCAGGAAAGATAGGCAAAAAGGAAAGGTAGGTGGGGTAGCATTACTGGTTAAAGAAGGGATTAACACAATTGTAATGAAGGATATTAGCTCTGAAGACGTGGAATCTGTATGGGTAGAATTGAGAAATACTAAGGGGAAAAAAAATATTAGTGGGAGTGGTATATAGACCTCCAAACAGTAAGGCGGAGGTTGGGGATGGCATTAAAAGGGAAATTAAAGAAGCGTGCAATAAGGGCACAGCAGTCATCATGGGTGACTTTAATCTACATATAGATTGGGCCAACCAAATTAGTAACAATACTGTGGAGGAGGAATTCCTGGAGTGTTTACGGGATGGTTTCCTGGACCAATATGTCGAGGAACCAACCAGAGATCAGGCCATCCTAGACTGGGTATTATGTAATGAGAAAGGATTAATTAGCAATCTTGTTGTACGAGGCCCCTTGGGTCGGAGCGATCATAATATGATCGAATTCTTCATTTAAGATGGAGAGTGAAGTAGTTGACTCAGACAAGGGTCCTCAATTTAAATAAAGGAAACTATGATGGTCTGAGGAGCGAGTTGGGTAGGATTGAGTGGGGAATGGCTCTCAAAGGGTTGACGGTGGATAGGCAATGGCAAACATTCAAAGACCGAATGGATGAGCTACAGAATTTGTTCATCCCAGTTTGGCATAAAAATAAAACAAAAAAGGTGACTCAACCGTGGCTAACAAGGGAAATTAGGGACAACATAAGATCCAAGGAGAGGACATATAAATTGGCTAGAAAAAGCAATAATCCTGAGGATTGGGAGCAGTTTAGGAGTCAACAAAGGAGGACAAAGGGATTAATTATGAAAGGGAAAATAGAATATGAGAGTAAGCTATCAGGGAACATAAAAACTGACTGTAAAAGCTTTTATAGATATGTGAAGAGAAAAAGATTGGTGAAGTCAAGCGTAGGTCCCTTACAGTCAGAATCAGGGGAATTTATCATGGGAAACAAGGAAATGGCAGACCAACTAAATTCATACTTTGGTTCTGTCTTCACAAAGGAGGACACAAATAACCTCCCAGAGATGTCGGGGAACATAGGGTCTGATGAAAGGGAGGAACTGAAAGAAATCAGTATTTGTAGGGAAACGGTGTTAGGAAAATTGATGGGACTGAAGGCTGATAAATCCCCAGGGCCTGATGGTCTACATCCCAGGGTACTTAAGGAAGTGGCCCTAGAGATAGTAGATGCATTGCTGGTCATCTTCCAGAACTCGATAGACTCTGGAAGGTACCCATGGATTGGAGGGTAGCTAACGTTACCCCACTATTCAAAAAAGGTGGTAGAGAAAAAGTGGGGAATTATAGACCGGTAAGCCTGACATCGGTAGTGGGGAAAATGCTGGAGTCTATTATAAAAGATGTAATAGCAGAGCACTTGGAAAGCAGTGACAGGATCGGACAAAGTCAACATGGATTTACAAAAGGTAAATCATGCTTGACTAATCTACTGGAATTTTTTGAGGATGTAACTGGTAAAATAGATAAGGGAGAACCAGTGGATGTGGTGTATTTGGACTTTCAGAAGGCTTTCGATAAGGTCCTGCATAAGAGATTAGCGTGCAAAATTAAGGCACATGGGATTGGGGGCAAGGTATTGACTTGGATAGAGAACTGGTTGGCGGACAGAAAGCAAAGAGTTGGAATAAACGGGTCGTTTTCCGAGTGGCAGGCAGTGACTAGTGGGGCACCGCAAGGATCGGTCCTAGGACCCCAGCTGTTCACAATATATATTAATGATCTGGACGAGGGAATTGGATGTAATATCTCCAAATTTGCAGACGACACAAAGCTGGGTGGGAGGGTAAGCTGTGAGGAGGATGTCGTGAAACTCCAGTACGATTTGGACAGATTGGGTGATTGGGCAGAAACATGGCAAATGCACTATAATGTGGATAAATGTGAGGTTATCCACTTTGGTGGCAAAAACAGGAAGGCAGATTATTATTTGAATGGCAATAGATTGGGAGAAGGGGAAGTGCAAAGAGACCTGGGTGTTCTTGTGCACCAGTCGCTGAAGGTAAGCATGCAGGTGCAGCAGGCGGTTAAGAAGGCAAATGGTATGCTGGCCTTCGTAGCAAGAAGGTTCGAGTACAGGAACAAGGATGTCTTGCTACAGTTGTACAGGGCCTTGGTGAGACCACACCTTGAGTATTGTGTGCAGTTTTGGTCACCTTACCTGAGGAAGGACATTCTTGCCATGGAGGGAGTGCAGCGAAGATTCACCAGGCTGATACCTGGGATGGCAGGAATGACGTATGAGGAGAGATTGTGTCGATTGGGCTTATACTCACTGGAGTTTAGAAGATTGAGAGGGGATCTCATCGAAACCTATAAAATTCTGACAGGTCTGGACAGACTAGATGCAGGAAGGATGTTTCGGATGGCCGGGGAGTCCAGAACCAGGGGTCATAGTCTAAGGATAAGGGGTAAGCCATTTAGGAGGAGGAACTTCTTCACCCACAGAGTGGTGAACCTGTGGAATTCTCTGCCACAGAGGGCGGTGGAGGCCAGTTCATTAAATATATTCAAGAACGAGTTGGATATATTTCTTGAGGCTAAAGGGATCAAGGGATATGGGGAGAAAGCAGGGACAGGGTACTGAATTTGGATGATCAGCCATGATCTCATTGAATGGCGGAGCAGGCTTGAAGGGCCAAATGGCCTACTCCTGCTCCTATCTTCTATGTTTCTATGTTTACCAGGCTCTGGGCATTTAAACACATGCACTCTAAACCCAACTTAGTCTGCCTTGCATTTCCCCCCCCTTTCTGATCCCTCCTATTTCTGAACTACTCTTTATTCTAATTCTGTTTGTCGCTCCCAGTCCTCTCTGCACCTCCTCTCCTCTCTAATGCTTCATCCTGGTTGCTAATTGTTATGAAATTGCCAGCAATTCGGGCCTGTCAGTTCCTTCCGTTTATCGTCTGTCTGTCTGTCTCTCAGTCTCTAAAATTACATTAAACCTTGTAACCGTTAAGATATTCCGCTGTTGATATTTAGGTTGGCAGTAATGTAGAGCTATGGTGAGCTCACTGTGTTTAAATGTCCAATTTATTTAGGTGTCGGCATTCTCGCCTCTGAGTCAGAAGGTTCAAGCCCTGCTCCAGAGACTTGACATAATTCAGGCTGACACTCCAGTGCTGCAGTATTGGAGGTGCCATCTTTCGGATGAGACATTAAACCGAGGTCCCATCTGCCCTCTTGGGTGAACGTAAAAGATTCCCATGGCACGATTCGAAGAAGAGCAGAGGAATTCTCTTGGTGTTCCCTACATTAGAACAGTGTCTGCACTTGAAAAGTACTTCATTGGGCTGGAAAGGGACTTCCTTAGGTTGTGAAAGGTGCTGTATAAATGCTGTTCCTTTCTTTTTTTGAATGTTCTTTAATGAGGGGAGTGGTGAAGGATGTAACGAGGATTGTTAAATGCAGACTGGATCTGTGTACTCTTCTGGTTTTGGGTGGTTAAACAAATAATCCGTAACTGATAAAACTTTAAATAAAACTGAACAACTTAAATTAAAATTTGATTAGCGGGGGTGATGATGCACTCCAGTCCCCGGGGCGCCCACCAGTCGCGGAAGGCCTCGAGCATGCCGACAGACACCACGTGCTCCATCTCCAGGGCCACCCGGGCGCGAACATGGCCGCGGAAGAGAGGCAGGCAATTGGGCCGAACAACCCCCTTGACCGCCCGCTGCCTGGACCAGTTAATGGCTATTTTGACCAGGCCCAGGAGCAGTCCCACGAGGTCCCCCCTGACCTGCCCGCTCCCCTCCGCACCGGGTGACCAAAGATCAGAAGCGTGGGACTGACGTGCAGCCAAAAATCGAGGAGCAGCCCCTTCAAATAATGGAAGAGGTGCTGCAAACTCTCACGTTCCGTGTATACATGAAAAACAGACTCCTCCAGGCCGCAGAAAAGGCAGGCGGCCTGGGAGTCCGTGAACTTGTTTAAAACTTTATTGCACGGGATTGCTCCGTGCAACACCCTCCAGGCCAAGTCCCCAATAGATAAAGGGAGGACTCCCGCATAGAGAGCCCTCCATTGGGGACCCCTGCCTCTCCCGGACGGCAAGATGGTGCGCCAAGGCGTGTCTGGATGGCAGACGAAGATGGCCAAGTGGAGAGTGTGCAGGAGCAGCCCGCACGGGAAACCCCTCCGTGCAGAATGAAAAGGCACGGAGGGCATTTCCCCGAGACGGCTCAAGTTGTGAGGCGCCGGTTCCCGAGAGGGGCTTCGGGACCGGGTGCCGATGAGGAATTCCGTCCGAATGGGGGTCAGTTCGGACGGGATCGCCCCACGATGCAGCTAGTGGAGTCGGGGGGCCCAGTGCCACTTTCAGCGACTCGATGGCTTTGGCCGCGAGCCGGACGTTGACTGGAGCTGTGTAAGGTTTGAGGGCAGGGGAATGAGCAGATCACCGGAATTGCTGAGCAATTAGCTCATCGCTCTCATTTCTTGCTGCAAGGTGTTAAGGTGCCGCCCTCCTGCTGCTTCCTGGCCTTTCTCATCTGATGAAGCCTGCTGCTGCTGTTGTTGTACCTCTTCTAAAACGCAGGCTTCTCTGTATGGTGAGGTTATGCAGGATGCAACACACCATTGCGATGCAGGAGAATTTGTGAGACATGTTTTGGGGAGGCCCCCCAGAGCCATCCAGACATCTGAACCTCTGCTTCAGTACCCCTATGGTTTGCTCAATAGTTATCCTGTTGGTCACCTGGCCTTGATGGTACCTGCGCGGCGCAGGTGTGGTGGGGTTGCAGAGGTGTGTGATGAACCAAGCCTGTGGGGGTATCCTGTGCCCCCCCAGCTGCCATCCTGCCTTTTTCCTGGGAGGGGTCAAATATTGGGTGGGCTGGTACAGTCTCGCAGGATATATACCCTCCAAGAACCTGAATGTAATGTATTAACAGTTTAAAAATCCAATAGGGAGGGAAGCAAACTAATGTCTTAAAGAATGCATGTTAACTGGCTTTAAAAGGTTTTACAGTAAAGAGGATGACATGAATCTTGCCATTCATGTGAAAGTGTCTTATGTAATAATACTGGGCGGCCTGCTAGTGGCACTGTCCAGGGAGAGTATAAATACTCGGGCATGGGCCCAGCTTGCTCAGGACATTGTTTAACAGGAACTAGTGAAGGACACAACTAGATCTCCATGTTGAAAAACAGTTGATTAAAGCCTAGTTTAATACTCAGACCAAGTGCCGAGTAGTTTTTCTTGTATCAGAGGATGTGCATTCACTTTTCAGATTTCTCTATGTAACGCTAACATTGCATAGAATTGCTCTCATACTGTCAAAAACAAACCTTTGTAAATTTAAACCAGTATGACAGCAAAGTTTTTTTTTTCCCCCCAGAGGAATTATTTTATTTAAAACCAATATACAGCATTCACACTCCATAAACCACAATGGCACCGCTCCTGTTTGCCGCCAGGTTCCGCTGGCCTCTCTCGCACTCGGTGTGACTCGCGCGATCCCAAGTAAAAATGGCGTTGGGGTCCTGACTCTGCCATAGCACCCTGGCTTTTGCATATTTGAGGCTCTCTCCTGCCTGCGGCAAACGTCTCCCGAAACCCAGAAGTTAAAATGCGGCAGGCGGGAGTGCAGCGCGGAGGGAAGGACGCTGACGCGATTTTATATTATTATTTATTTAATTAACCCCCCCGAGGCTGCTTCATTCTCATCGGGTGTGATGCGCTATCAATTACTCATAAAAGACTGAGAGTTAGAAGAGTAACTAAAGGCTTTTATTAACAACAGAATGGAGGTCTGCCTCGAGTGGTCGACCGGTCCAGGATACAAAGGGCTGGGGAGCAGTCACCTTTATACTAGGACCTGTGGGAGGAGTCAGCCGAGGCATGTCCAGGCATGTACACAGTGGAATACAAACAGGACAAACAGGAATACAAACAGTGGTTTACCACAGGGTGTGAGAGGTTAAAATTGTTTAAAACTATTTGAAGACTCGTGTTTCTCAGAAGGTCGGAGTTTCATTTCCTGGTCCGGTTTCTGTAAGTTGCTACAAATGGCTCCAGAGTCCCAGGAAAAGAAGGAGAAAAAAACCAGGCTGGGCTTCCCGTTTTTGATTTGCTATTTAGTGATCTTGGCTGGAAAAATTCATGTGGTCATTGAGGGCAGCCTAGGCTCATACCTTACCAGGAGCCATCCCTCATGTATCAGAGGACTCATGGAACTGCAACCCAGAATTCATCATGGCTTTCAGGAAGGTAGAGAATTCAGGTGGAGTGGGACGGCAAGTCTGGTAAATCACAGACACTTCAGCATTAAATGGATTACTAATGTTCCCTTAAGTTGAAGCAGTAGCCGTTTAAAAATATATATAATTTGTGACCTCACTGACATGCTCATAACTTTCACTTGCTTTTCATTAGAAGATTCCACAGGGAAGGCAAAATCAGCATAAAATTATCTAATGCTAGGGAGGAACCAAATAGTTACAAACCTGTCAGCAATTACGACTGTCTTATCCTTCATCTTTGTTGACATTCGGTTCTGTTTGAGCTTGTAGAATTCCCTAGGCTTATCCCATCCTGTAATCTCTCCCATGCTTCTCAATGTGTTCCCTGTTTTCTGATCTGGTCTAATATTTAATGTCTGACTGGTGGTGATCTTTTCCAGACATTGGATTGTTGCACCTCCTACGACTTGAGTTACTAAGCAGGAGAGGACACTGTCTAGTTTCTCGCGAGATGGAGACTCAGTTGGGGAATCATTCCTGGGTCCCTCGTATACTTCCCAGTGGCTGGTTCTTGGTGGTGTAGGCTCATGGGCATAAATTTTTGAGGTCAAACTTTTTCGTTTTTTATTCTGGGTATTTTCTTTGATTCAATGTCAACGCTTACTCCAATAAGTAGATCTTATGCCCCTTGCGATCTGCAGTGCACCTTTTTCTGCCCAATGTCTTGTTAACCTACAGTATGATGGAGGGACCACAACAGAGACCTTGCTGGTGTGTTGGTACAATATTGTACTGCATTATGCATTGGTTCACACCTGTGTGCTTTTAAATTATCTCCCCCCTCCCACCCCCCCCCCCCCCCCCACCCCCACCATACCTGCTCCCCTTTCTTGTACAGAGAAGTCCCCAACTGTTTCTCTAAGGAAAGGGAGTGAGAGAAAGACAGCAGGTTAGTCAGCTCCATTGCTGCTCTTGCACACCAGCCAGAGGCCTAGTTTATCCATTTTGCCACCTTGGCTGCAGTTAGTGCGTGGCCTGAAAAAGTGAAAGTAAGGAGGAAATAACAAAAAAAATGCAAATGCCATTGCTTTTGACACTAGCCCTAGGGAAAGTGTACTGGGAGAGATCCATAGTGATGGATCAATAAAGCATAACATGGATATGATTTAATACGCTAAGTTCCACCCATGACTAAACCCACAATTGAACAATTGTCTACCTTTTTGTTAAAAAATAACATTTGGTGTAACATTTTTTTCATGGAAATACCAATGTTTTTAATTTTTATAGACTCGTTGATCTTCTCGGGGCAACTAGAAATAAGCAGTAAATGTGGCCTTGCCAGTTTTGCTGATGACCCAAGAACAAATTAAAAAAAAAATGTAATCCCCCCAGTGGTGAAACCTGGATAGAAACCTTTGTGTTCTAGACCTTAAAGTGAAGCCACAATCTCTCAAAAATGTATGTTCCAAGCAAAGAGTATGTAATTCCCATTACTAATGGGAGAACTGTTGCAGCAGATGGTAAATGAGTTAACAAGACCAATTTTTTTTTTGGAGTGAAGGGATTGAGGAATATAATGAGAAGGTGGTATTGACCTATGAAATATGGATTGGTTTATTGGGCACAATGGCCATTACTTGTTCCCAAAAATTCTTAACGATTCTTGCAGTTGCATAGCACCTCGTGTTCAGAAGTTTCAAAGTTGAAGAATAAATTACTTTCTGAAATGAAATGACCATTGTAAAGCAGTAAATGTGATAGCCAATCTGTACCAGGGACCACCTTTGATCAGCACTGCTTTGATTTAATGTTCCTCCCCTCCCCCCAACTTTTCGCTCCCTTCCTCGCCTGATAGTCAAAGAATAGTTTCCATTTATATAACCTCTCCTGTCTCTCGGGAATTCCCAGAAGCAGTTCACGTGCAGCAATTTATTTCGAGGTGCATTGACTGTTGTGTAGGCAGACGTGGCAACCATTTGTACACGGAGCGATATTACAAACAGTAAATGAGATGAATGGCTGGCTGACTGACTAGTTAATCTGTGTTTGATGGTTGTGTTTGTGGAAGGAATGTTGGCCAGGAGCCCAGGGAACTCCCTACTCTTCAAATAATACCATGGGATCTGTAATGTCCACCGAACCAGCAAAACAGGCTGAATGGGCTGTGGTTTAACGTCATCCAAAGCATAACACCTCTGACAATGCAGCACTGCCTCACAATCGACATGCTAGGGCATGATTCCAGTCATTCATTTTATTTTATGTGCGAGAATGACATGTTTTAGCATTTACTGTTCTGGAGACATCATAAAAAGCATCATCTC
Organism: Somniosus microcephalus; assembly: GCF_052327205.1. Classification (NCBI taxonomy): domain Eukaryota; kingdom Metazoa; phylum Chordata; class Chondrichthyes; order Squaliformes; family Somniosidae; genus Somniosus; species Somniosus microcephalus. Next base: position 436,275,660 of record NC_140987.1, on the reverse strand, counting down.
AACAAATTATATCATACTGGCTGTTGGCCAATGTAAACAGGACTTTCATACATTAAAAAATGTTGGCAATTATCACCTCTTAATGTATTTAATGTCTGTCTTGCACTCTCCTGATAGAGTAAGTGGATAAGGTATAGAGGCAAGAGATAGCTGATAGGATTATATTTGATTTTACAAGGTAATTGATAGAAGCCAAATGCAGAACTTTAGAAGAAGATTGAGGCTCATGCAATTAAAAAAAAAGTTAACTAATTTTTTAAAAATTATCTTTCTGTCTCTCTCTCTCTCTCTCTCAATCCCTCCCCTTATTTTGCTTTTTGTATCTGATTTGACATTGAATTCACTATTCTAAATTACGCTTCCTGGTTCAGCCTCTGTGCTGTTAGTTAACATTTCTTCACTCTGACATACAGTTACTTGCACTGTTCACATGGGTCCCAGATGCCCTGCCGAGGGTGCTGCACTATTTCCATCTCCCACCAACAGAAACTTCCAGTGCAAAATCGGGCAAGTTCGTTCGCTGGTGACGGTAAATTCTGGCCCAGTGGTCTGACTTTGAATATTTATTTTCAGACCATTTCGTTAGGATGTCACTGTTGCCCTGGATTTACATAACCATGATTATAATAATTAGAGTAGGTGGTCTGAGTTGGTAATTTTCTCCTAACGTCCTAACCAACTTAAAAAAAAAAGTGAGGAAGTTAAAGGTAAGTAGGGTTGTCGAGCAGAATACAATGTTAATGGATTTTGGCGCAAATTACTAAAATAGGTAATCGAAATGGGCTGTATAAGTAGATTTAAGATGCAGTTGGAAGCATCTTTTGAAGATGGGAGAGATTCGAAGGGAGGGAAGACTAAGCGAGATGGTCATAGTCATAATGGCACAGAAGGAGGCCATTCAGCCCATCGAGTCTGTGCCGGCTCTCTGTAGAGCAATCCAGTCAGTCCCATTCCCCCGCTCTATCCCTGTAGCCCTGCAAGTTTATTTCCCTCAAGTGCCTATCCAGTCTCACCTTGAAAACATTGAGTGTCTCCGCTTCCACCACTTCCATTGGCAGCGAGTTCCAGGTCCTCACCACTCGCTGTGTAAAATCCCCCCCCTGTATCTCTTACCCAAAACCTTAAATCTATGTCCCCTAGTCCTTGTACCATCAACTAGTGGGAACAGCCTTTCCCCGTCTAGCCTATCCAAACCCGTCATAATCTTGTACACCTCTGTCAAATCACCCCTCAACCTCTTTTGCTCCAATGAAAACAAATCCAGCTTCTCCAACCTGTCCTTGTAGCCAAGATCCCCATCCCCGGAACCATTCTGGTAAATCTCCTCTGCACCCTCTCGAGGGCCTTCACCATGGTGGTTGAGTTTGGTGAAAAAGAGCAACAGACTTGTTTGGTCTCGTGGCCAGTTCTCGTTTCTGAAACTTCAGTTCTTTCAGATGCTTTTCCTATCGCAAAGCATTCGCAATCCCTTAACCGAAGCGGGCAGGTAGCCTGGAACCAACCCCCAGCAAGAGTCACCGTCTCCAAGAGAGAAGGGAGAAAAATTGGGAGGGATTTAAAAAAAATAATAATAAAAGATGTAAAACTTCCATTCTATGAGTGTGGACCAGATTAGACTCCAGGCTAAATCGCCTCTTGTTCCTAATTCTAATATGAGTTATTAAAGACTTTGCATTTTTGTTCTCATTTCCAGGGCGATGGTGTTTTGCATCAGCTCTGTGGATGCCTGGCTGCTGTGTACATGTAGAAATATTGTGGAAATGTTTGAAATAGTCTCAGTTAATCTGACTGTCCATTCATTGGCTCGCTGATTCGCTGTAACTGTTGTGCCTGAGCTATTCCAGTGTCGGAAATTTTTAGGCCAAGCAAACCTATCCCTGCTTGATTGGTAAATTGTTTACCTATCTTCTTACTAAATCCATCAATCCCTGTACTCTTAACAAATGTGTAACATTCACACTGTGCACTTCAAAGTCCTTCCCCTTTGTAGAAAAAACATTCTCATGGACTTCCTCCTTATTGTTGACATCCTCATTTATTTTGCATGTGTTCGCAAAACCACAATTGGAACTTTCTACAGTCTCCTGAGCGAGTACCTCATGTCAAAATAATTAAAACGTAAAATAGGAAGTACAGAGGAGGATGTTGTATGTTATCCAATGTTGTGTATTACTGGCGGGTTTCACGGCCTTGTTTGCAGACTGAGCAGAGGAGGCAGAACTTTGGTGCACCATTTTGTATTAAAGTTGGGTGCGTTGCTTGAGGTCTGTGTGGGATGCGTGTGGCCAATGACTTCAGCAAGGAGAGAATGAGACTGGAGCAGGGAAGGAGGATACAGATGGTGAATAGTTGCTGCAGAGGTGGAACTGGAGTCCAGGCTCGTGGGCTTGGCCGAGTGCGGGAACAGTCCAGAACGGGATAATTGCTGCTGGAATTGAGTGAAGTTTGTGGAAGCATGGTTGTATCTGCAAATATAGGTATTCTGCCACCCATTTTAATCCTACGTTTGCGAATCCACTTGCCTCAAAATTTGCATCATTTAAAACCAAGGTTGTAAATTGGGATCCACGTGAGGAAATCATTGATGGAGAGTCGTGAGGACTGAGCTTGTCTCCACAAGAAAAGCTTACAGTAACAAATTTATCAAAAACCTTCCTCTCTGTCTGAACCTGCTGAGTGGGTGGAGGGGTGGCGGGACGAGAGGATGGGAGTGTATTTTGCTGCAATAGGTGCAGACCTTTTTTGGGAGGGTGCGGTGTGTAATGATCAATAACGTCATTCTATAGTGGACACTAGGTAGAGCTGTGTCGAGCTGTATATAGCTGTATGTATAAGACTACACTACCCAGCTGTAGGTATATTAAGATTACATTATCCATGAGGCACTAGGCTACCCACAAGGCAGCAGTCAAGATGGAAGCCTCTACAGATACTGTACCTAGTCCACATGTGCTCAATAAAAGTGTCTAGCAAAAGCTAGCTGTGTTCATAATAAGAATGTCTATTTATTAATGAACATAAGAGGGTGGAAAATGGGTTTTGTATAATGTGTGTTTTTGGCAGATAACATAAATTAAAAAAAGCCCAAGATAAATAACAAATGAATGAGCAAGAAGGAAATTGGTAGATTGGTGGTCATTTGTGGTGGACATCACAGTCACAGCGTTTACTTCAGATACAAAGCTAATGAATTATACATTCTTACTTTACAACAAATTAAGATATCTTCAAAATATAGTCGTTTTCAGTTTGTAGGATGGGTCTATGGGTGTCTGATGGGAGCAGTGTTCCCTCTAATTATTTTTTTATCCATGCGCATTCCTTTTATATTTGCAGCGGTCGCGCAGACGCAGTATCTTCCGATGGTAGCAGCGTGTGAGCGGCCTGCACAGGAGCTCCCGATTGATGCGCACCTTAGGGGCAACATTGGTGGGGAGGGGAGGCGTGTTGACACTGGGTGGAAGCCCTTTGTTGCAACACAGTACTGGTGGTGACGTCTGCATCCTTGCGTTGCTGTGTTTTTATTACATTTTGAGGCCAGTAGACCGTCCCACCCCCACCCATACAGTTTTACTTTCAGACCTGATCTATGGGCTTTCAATCCATCTATTCCTTGAGTTACCTTGCACTGCCTTCGCTGTTTGCACATTCCTTAATCTTCAAATTCCACAATTTCATTCCATTGTCTAATGGAAAGATCATCTTTACATATCAATTTTTTTAACTTTTAAGCATGTGAAGTCATTCTTTCTTCCATCTCCCCGCCGCCCCCCCCCCCCCGCCCCCTTAATTAGCAGACCAACAGCGCGCTCTCATTTCACCGGTGATTTAAAAAAAAATCCTACTTAATTTGCCAGTAATCCCTAGCATTTCTCTTGGTTTATCTTACTGGACATCAAGAGAATACTATGGAGGTGAAGGTATCCAGGCATCCCTACAGGATCTTTATTTTTAGTAAAGGTACTGAAAGCTCCTCATTAAATCTATATATGGTCTGTAGATTTAATAGGACTTTGGGCTATCCCAATATTCATAATCTAATATGCAATGTCCATAGCTGTTCTCCTTCTCCAGTGAGGAAAAAATACAATCCCCACAGCAACATGGGCTCTGAAGAGAGAACAAGGAGAAAGATAAGGAGCATGTAAATGTACAGGACCAGGAAAGACCATTACACTCCATCTGGTTGGTACTACAACAACAGCAATAACAATTTGTATTTATATAGCGCCTTTAACGTAGTAGAACATCCCAAGGCGCTTCACAGGAGTGTTATAAGACAAGATTTGACACCGAGCCGCATAAGGAGAAATTAGGGCAGATGACCAAAAGCTTGGTCAAAGAGGTAGGTTTTAAGGAGCATCTTAAAGAAGGAAAGAGAGGCGGAGAGGTTTAGGCAGGGAATTCCAGAGCTTGGCCTCAGCAACAGAAGGCACGGCCACCAATGGTTGAGCGATTATAATCGGGGATGCTCAAGAGGGCAGCATTAGAGGAGCGCAGATATATTGGGGAGGGGTGGGGGTGGTTTGTGGGGCTGAAGGAGATTACAGAGATAGGAAGGGGCGAGGCGATCGAGGGATTTGAAAACAAGGATGAGAATTTTGAAATCAAGGCATTGCTTAACTGGGAGCCAATGTAGGTCAGCGAGCACAGGGGTGATGTGTGAACAGGACTTGGTGCGAGTTAGGACACGGGCAGCCGAGTTTTGGATGACCTCAGGTTTATGTAGGGTAAAACGTGGGAGGCCAGCCAGGAGTGCGTTGGAATAACAAAGGCATGGATGAGGGTTTCAGCAGCAGATGAGCTGAGGCAAGGGCGGAGATTTCCGATGTTACGGAGGTGGAAATAGGCGGCCTTAGTTATGCCGCTACTATGTGGCCGGAAGCTCATTTGAGGGTCAGGTATGACACCGAGGTTGCGAACAGTGTGGTTCAGCCTCAGACAGATGTTGGGGCGAGGAATGGGGTCAGTGGCTAGGGAACGGAGTTTGTGGCGGGGACCGAAAACAATGGCTTCGGTCTTCCCAATGTTTAATTGAAGAACATTTTGGCTCATCATCCAGAACTGGGTGTCAGACAAGCAGTCTGACAATTTAGAGACCGTGGAGGGGTCGAGAGAAGTGGTGGTATGGTAGAGCTGGGTGGTGTTGGCGTACATGTGGAAACTGACGCTGTGTTTTCGGATGATGTCGCAAAGGGGCAGCATGTAGATGAGAAATAGGAGGGGGCCAAGGAGAGATCCTTGGGGAGACATCAGAGGTAATGATGTGGGAGCGGGAAGAGAAGCCATTGCAGGAGATTCTCTGGTTATGATTAGATAGATAAGAATGGAATCAGGCGAGTGCAGTCCCACCCAGCTGGATAACGGTGTAGAGGCGTTGGAGAAAGATGGAGTGGTCAACCATGTCAAAGGCTGCAGACAAGTTAAGAAGGATGAAGAGGGATAGTTTACCTTTGTCACAGTCACAAAGGATGTCATTTGTGACTTTGATGTGAGCCATTTCGGTACTGTGGCAAGTACCAGGGTAAAGAGGAAAAATAAAACTATTAATGCCACTTGGATGGCCCCTGTGTCCATGTAATGCACATAATTTGTTGCTTTTAACTGTATTTGTATTTTTGTGCCAGTCTTCTCTGGGTACATGGCATGCAACTGAAAATCTCATCATTTAGGATTATTCAGCGTTGACAGCTCTGCTAATTAAAGGCATTTAGGGAGAATAGAGCAGCAGTGACATCAGCATAACTGTATTTTTATTTGTCATTCACGGTGCATTGGGTCGGAATTTGCGGTGGTTAATAACGGCGCACTAATAGCGTTAGCTGTTATTACTCCTTTGAAACTGACCGTAACTTCTGGATGTAGCGCATATGCATCTAAAGGCGGAAATCCTGAAGTTGTGGTCAGTCATTCACTGCTCCGACACTGGCTGCGCTGTGGTTTATTCCCCCCAATAGCTGGAAATTAGTGAAACTGACTAAAACCTTGGCTTTTCCACGGTAATATCACTGCTAAATACCCCATTAAATGTTAGGCCTTCTTGGATGAGGTGTAACTGGGGTTTTAACAGCGTATTGACTGCTAAACAAATGTTATGGCCCTGAAAAACTAATTTTAATTTTGTGGAGTGTCAAGTTTCTCCATTGTGATAAAAATTACAATTTTTAAGAAACTTCTTCAAAAAATATTAAAATTTTTTTTTAATTAAGTTTACCTGCTCTCCATGTGAGAGTTCCAGTCTTTGTTTTGCTCGCTAACATTTTTAAAAGTCTGAATAAAAGCAGTTTCTTCATTTCCTGATTCCCTGTCTGAGAATTCTGCATTGTGATTGGCTGCTTGGACAGCTTGTTGACGTCACAGCAGATCGCAGCAGGGATTCCCCACTCTACTGCACTGAAATCACTTATGTGTCGAAAACGGCAAACTTCTCGCCACAGTGATTGCGAGATCTCTGTGGGCAGTTTTCTTCTGTGTCGGCGGCGAACACCTTTGCTTTGCCGCTGACTGCAAATTCCGGGAAGAGCTGGGGAGATGTCTTGTCATTCAAAAATTTAGATTTGACATCCTTATTCACATCGAGCAAACTCCTATTCCTTGTATTGCTGCAGTTGAAATGGTAGATCTGGATGATTCAACCCTTCCCTTTCATGCATTTACGCGCTGGAGCATTTTGTTGCTGCAGTAGATTTGTGCTGCTTGAATTTTTTAACCTTTCATATCCATCCAGTAATTAGAAAAAAAATCAATTATCTTGGTCTCTCGAACCTAAAATTGAAGGTCTGCCAGCTTTTGCCACCATCACTGATGCCACAGCAGGTGAATGGAAAGCCTTTCCCAGTGTCTGCATTGAACGCTTCCAGGTCAGGTTTAGGATGGGTTGATGCAAAGAAAGACCGACTTGCATTTCAATAGCGCCTTTCACGACCTCTGGATGTCCCAAATAAGAACACAACATAAGAAATAGGAGCAGGAGTGGGCCAATCGGCCCCTCGAGCCTGCTCCGCCACCCAATAAGATCATGGCTGATCTGATCCTAACCGCCAATCTACTATCACAGAACCATCTCCTGAATCTAACAGAATTAGACACACGAAATAGGAGCAGGATCAGGCTACACGGCCCCTGGGCCCGCTCCGCTACCCACAGGGCCATGACCAATCCGAACCTAGACTCATGTCCAAATTCCTGCCTGCTCCCCGTAACCCTTAATTCCCTTTACTTCTAGGAAACTGTCTATTTCTGTTTTAAATTTATGTAATGATGTAGCTTCTACAGCTTTTTGGGGCAGCATATTCCATGGACCTACCACCCTCTGAGCAAAGTAGTTCCTCCTCATCTCAGTTTTGAAAGAGCAGCCCCTTATTCTAAGACTATGCCCCCTAGTTCTAGTTTCACCCATCATCGGGAACATCCTCCCCGCAGCCACCCGATCCAACCCCTTCACAATCTTATGTTTCAATAAGATCGCCTCTCATTCTTCTGAACTCCAATGAGTAGAGTCCCAATCTACTCAACCTCTCCTCATATGTCCATCCCTTCATCCCCGGGATTAACCGAGTGAACCTTCTTTGTACTGACTCGAGAGCAAGTATGTCCTTTCTTAAGTATGGACACCAAAACTGTACGCAGTATTCCAGGTGCGGTCTCACCAATACCTTGTACAACTGAAGCAATACCTCCCTATTTTTATATTCTATCCCCCTAGCAATGAAAGCCAACATTCCATTGGCCTTAATCACTTGCTGCACCTGCATACTAACCTTTTGAGTTTCGTGCACCAGGACCCCCAGATCCCTTTGTACTTCAGTACTTTCCAGTTTCTTGCCATTAAGATAATAACTTGCTCTACGATTTTTCCTGCCAAAGTGCATAACCTCACACTTTCCAGTATTGTATTCCATCTACCAAATCTCTGCCCACTTACTTAGCCTGTCTATGTCCCCTTGCAGGTTTTTTATGTCCTCCTCACTCACTACTTTCCCTCGCATCTTAGTATCATCTGCAAACTTTGATATGTTACACTCGGTCCCCTCCTCCAAATCATTAATATAGATTGTGAAGAGTTGGGGACCCAGCACTGACCCCTGTGGAACACCACTAGTTACTGATTGCCAGTCTGAGAATGAACCATTTATCCCAACTCCCTGCCTTCTGTTAGATAGCCAATCCTCTATCCATGCCAGAATATTACCCCCAATCCCGTGATTTTTTTATCTTAAGCAATAATCTTTTGTGTGGCACCTTGTCAAATGCCTTTTGGAAGTCTAAATACACTACGTCCACTGGTTCCCCTTTATCCACCCTATATGTTACTTCCTCAAAGAACTCCAGCAAATTTGTCAAACATGACTTCCCCTTCATAAAACCATGCTGACTTTATCCTATTATGATTATCCAAATGTCCTGTTACTGTCTCCTTAATAATGGACTCCAAAATTTTACCTACCACAGATGTTAGGCTAACCGGTCTATAGTTTCCAGCCTTCTGTCTACTGCCCTTTTTAAATAAGGGTGTTACATTTGCAGTTTTCCAGTCTGCCGGGACCTTTGCTGAGTCCAGGGAGTTTTGGAAAATTATTACCAATGCATCCACAATCCCTACCGCCACTTCCCTCAAGACCCTAGGATGTAAGCCATCAGGTCCAGGTGATTTATCCGCCTTGAGTCCCATTATTTTGCCGAGTACCACTTCCTTCGTGATTTTGATCGTGTTTAGCTCCTCCCCCCCTTTAGCCCCCTGTTTGTCCAGTGTTGGGATATTCTTAGTGTCTTCTACTGTAAAGACTGATATAAAATATTCATTCAGTGTTTTTGCCATCTCCATATTTCCCACCATTAATTTCCCGGTCTCATCCTCTAAGGGACCAACATTTACTTTAGCCACCCTTTTTCTTTTTATATAACTATAAAAACTCTTACTATCTGTTTTTATATTTTTTGCTAATTTACTTTCATAATCTATCTTCCCTTTCTTAATCAATCTTTTTGTTATTTTTTGCTGTCTTTTAAAGTTTTCCCAATCCTCTATCCTCCCACTAGATTTGGCTACCTTATATGCCCTTGTTTTTAGTCGAATACTATCCTTAATTTCTTTACTTAACCACGGATGGCTGTCTTTTCTTTTACACCCTTTTCTTCTCAGTGGAATATATTTTTTTTGGAAGTTGTAAAATAACTCCTTAAATGTACACCTCTGATCATGTATCGTCTTACCCTTTAATCTATTTCCCCAATCCACTCTACTCAATTCCGCTCTCATACCTTCATAGTCTCCTTTATTCAAGCTTAGCACGCTTGTTTGAGATCCAACCTTCTCACCCTCTAATTGAATATGGAATTCAACCATGTTATGGTCACTCATTCCAAAGGGATCCTTTACTAGGACATTTTTAATTAATCCTGTCTCGTTACACAGGACCAGATCTAAGGTTGCTTGCCCCCTGGTCGGTTCAGTTACATACTGCTCAAGAAACCCATCCCTAATACACTCAATGAACTCATCCTCAAGGCAGCCCTGCCCAATTTGATTTGTCCAATTAATATGATAGTTAAAATCCCCCATAATTATAGATGTTCCCTTATTACAAGCCTCAACTATTTCCTGATTGATACTCCGTCCAACAGAGTTGCCACTGTTCGGAGGCCTATAGACTACGCCCACTAGTGTTTTTTTCCCCTTATTATTCCTTACCTCCACCCAAACTGTTTCATTATCCTGATCTTTTGACCCAATATCATTTCATGCTTTACAGCCAATGAAGTACTTTCTTTTTGAAGTGTAGTCACTGTTGTAATATAGGAAATGCAACAGCCAATTTGTGCACAGCAAGCTCCCGCAACCAGCAAGATGGTAATGACCTGATGATCTGTTTTATTGACATTGCTTGAGGGATGAATATTGCATGCTGTCCTCTCTTAATGATGTGCCTTAACTGCAGCATCAGAAGAGTGTCTGCAGCAGTGTAACATTTCCAGTTCTCTCACCAGGCATCCCTGCGACCTCTTCAGAGTCAGAGAGTCATTACGGTACAGAAGGAGGCCATTTGGCCCATCGAGCCTATGCCGGCTCTCTGTAGAGCAATCCAGTCAGTCCCATTACCCCGTCCTATCCCCGTAGCCCTGCAAGTTTATTTCCCTCAAGTGCCTATCCAGTCTCCCCTTGAAAACATTGAGTGTCTCCGCTTCCACCACATCCGTCGGCAGCGAGTTCCAGGTCATCATCAGTCGCTGCGTAAAAAGTTCTTCCTCACATCCCCCCTGTATCTCTTGGCCAAAACCGTAAGAGCTAAAAATTGAGTAGTGCCCCAATTGGGGCACTAATTTCGCCGGGACGCTAGAAGTAGTGCCCCGGAAAAATTAGCGTCCCTGCGCCGGAAATTGAGTGGTTGCGCCCCAAGAGGGAAGCGGGGCGCTACTGGAGGTGCCCAGCATCCGTCTTGGGGCGCTGAGAGTCAATATTGCGGCGTTATGTGCTGCAGCGCCACACGCTGCGGCACGGTGCGCCGCGGTATTGCAGGCCTTCCTCCCCTTCTTAAAGGGGAGGGGCCTTGTGCAGCACGACCTGGGGCCCAGCTGGGCCCCCGGGGATCGGGAGTGCAGTCAAAAGAGCCCGGCACCCAAGAGAAGAGCCGGGCTCTTGGACCACAGCCAGCACTCCACGTTGGGGGGAGGGGCGTTTCAGGAGGTCTGGGACGGGAGCGCAGGCAGGTGCTGGCAGGCGGCCAGCAACAAAAATGGCCGCCCCGCACCTCGCCTTTAAATTGCGCCTCCCCGGCCGCAGGTACGCCCCCCTGACCCCGTCGGACATAGCGTCCGGCGGTAAGTCAGGGGGTGCTCCCGAAGATGTGGCCGGGGCGCTGCGCACACCAGTGGCGTCATCGCCAGAGGCGCAGGGCGCTACTGGTTAGCGCCACCACTAACCTCCCGCTGAATTTTGCGGGAGGCGTGGACAGTGCCGCGCCCGGGCGCTAGTTGGTTTGCGTCCCGTTAGCGCCCTCTTAAGGCGCTAATGGGAGGCGCAACCAATTGAATTTTCCCCCCTAAATCTGTGTCCCCCAGTCCTTGTACCATCAGCTAATGGGAACAGCCTTTCTCTCTCTACCTTATCCAAACCCAAGTCAGCTGGAACAAAGTTGCTTTGTGCAGCCGCTAACAGCTAGGTTGAGATTGCTTTTGAGCTCCTGTCACACATTAGCCAGCTGCCAAGGTAAGAAGTTGCAGGCGATGAGTGTTGGGGTGCCGTTACTTTTTAAAGCCATTGATGTCTAAATGTTTTGTTTTTTGTTGTTGTCACAGATTACTCCTCTGCTGTGGTGAAGTTTTCGCAGAGCCTGCACGTATTTCAATTTGAGTTCATTGGCGATACGTTGACCGACGATGAGATTAACATCGGTAAGGAAGTGAACTATTGCTGCATCTTTTTATCAGCCGTAGGATGAATGGTGGAAGAAAAAGCTCCAATTCACAATATAAATGGTGGTCCAACACTTTAGAGTTGGGTGAATATTTTTGTTTCAGCAGAATGCTGGAAGATTGGGGGAACCCAGCTGGGCCGAGTTGTTGAGCCCAACCAACTTGGAGAGAAATGCAGTTGCTAAAGTGGCCTGTTGTCTCTGCTCACTTGAATCCATCTGCCTGGTTATTAGGCTAACGCTTTACTGCATTCGTTCGGGTAAAAAGGAACCCGTTTTTACTTTTTAAAGAACTGGACGGCTGGTAACCACTCTGCCTTGTGTGTTGTGAATGAGGTAATCTCATCACCGCAGTTTGGCATAGTCTGAGAGGAGAAAAGACTGTCCTGATGTTGTCGCTCCTGGGATTTACTTGCCTGGCATTGTGTCTTCCGGCAACCACCAGGATCAAATCTGTGACCGATCTGTCTCTAGCTTCAGATTTTGCTTCATTACCATCAGGGGTCAGTGAGAAGTCTCGCGATTTCTTGCAAGTTTTGCCTGTGCTTATTCACCTCACTCAGAAGATTACATTAATTTTTTTAGCAGAGTCTATGACCAGGAGTCCCTGACTAAATTGGATTTCTCTCATTTAGTACTTTGTTTGTGTAAGCAGTTCCCCTGTGTCCTGTAGTCTGAACTCGAGCGGGCAGGTACACGAATAGAACAGGGCTGGTCTGTATGGTGCAGGGAGGTGAAGACTGGAGATCTTTGCTGTGCTCCCAATTGTCTCTTCTTTTCAAAGTAAATTAAGCAACTAAGTATAATTTAAAAGGGTCTAAACGTAAATGAATTTAGGCCATAGTTTTGACACTGTCATCAGCCTCTTGCATGAAAGAGGGGGAAATCAGCCCATCGAGTGGAAACGAGGAATGGAATTAAGGAAGAGAAACTTTTAGAAATTGGACTTTCATTAATATTCTTTCTCAAAAAAATGTTATTTTATGCGAGAGTCAATCGTGCTGGCAAAAGTCTGGGTGCTGGTCGCATGGCTTCCCTCCCCTCCCCCAACCCCCTCCCAAACTGAAACTGTAAAGGGACAGTGGGTGAGAAGTGAAATCTGACTTGTGATTATTATACTGAATTAATAACCACCTTATACCTGTTTTTTGTGATCTTTCCACATTTCTAGCTAATCTACTCAAAGGCTGGAATCACTGCTCCCCCCCCCCCCCCCCATCTCTCTTTATTTTGTTCTCTTTCTCTTCACTCCCTTCCTGCATCATAACCATCGTTGGGGGGGGGGCGGGGTGGTGGGAGGATCCAAATCTCATTAATGTTCCTCTGAAGGAGTTCAGATGAGATCACTCCTGAGTAACTGACACTCTGTGGGGGGAGGGAGGTGGAAGAGACTAAATTTTCAATACTCCTTGGAATAGATGTTTTCATGTTTTTTTTTAAACTTCCTTCCCCTTCCAAAGGCACTCGTATTCTCGGGTACAGTTCCACAGATGTTGGGCATCTTTTAGCACTTCATCCCAGTTGGCCATTCTTCAACGTTGTAAGCTCAGAAAATGAATGTCTGCAAGCTATTTAACGATGAGCCGCATCAAACTTGATCACATTCTTGTAAAATATCGACAGTTGTATACCTACCAGCAAGCGTCACCAGACAGCAGGAACCCTGTTGTATGTTTTTTTACAATCCCATCACCTACAATTGTTGTACCAGTATAGCCTCCCATACTGCTGACTCAACACAGACACGGGACTAAAACTGGGACCTCATAGAGTCATAGAGTTATACAGCACAGAAAGAGGCCCTTCGGCCCATCGCGTCCGCGCCGGCCATCAAGCCCTGTCTAATCTAATCCCATTTTCCAGCATTTGGTTCGTAGCCTTGTATGCTATGGCATTTCAATTGCTCATCCAAATGCTTCTTGAATGTTGTGAGGGTTCCTGCCTCTACCACCCTTTCAGGCAGTGAGTTCCAGATTCCAACCACCCTCTGGGTGAAAAAGCTTTTCCTCAAATCCCCTCTAAACCTCCTGCCCCTTACCTTGAATCTATGCCCCCTTGTTATTGACCCCTCTACTAAGGGGAAAAGTTCCTTTCTATCCACCCTATCTATGCCCCTCATAATTTTGTATACCTCAATCAGGTCCCCCCTCAGCCTTCTTTGCTCCAAGGAAAACAACCCCAGCCTGTCCAGTCTTTCTTCATAGCTGAAGCGCTCCAGCCCAGGTAACATCCTGGTAAATCTCCTCTGCACCCTCTCCAAAGCAATCACATCCTTCCTATAGTGTGGCGACCAGAACTGCACACAGTACTCCAGCTGTGGCCTTACCAGCGTTTTGTACAGCTCCATCATAACCTCCCTGCTCTTGCCTTCATTAGCCGAGGCATAGAATATAAGTATCCCATATGCCTTTTTAACCACCTTATCCACCTGTTCTGCTGCCTTCAGGGATCTATGCACATGCACACCAAGGTCCCTCTGATCCTCTGTCTTTCCTAGGGTCTTACCATTCATTGTGTATTCCCTTGCCTTGTTAGTCTGTCCAAAATGCATCACCTCACACTTTTCAGGGTTAAATTCCATTTGCCACTGTTCCGCCCATCTGACCAACCCATCTATATCGTCCTGAGGCTTCCCGTCTCGCTATTTACCACCCCACCAATTTTCGTGTCATCTGCGAACTTACTGATCATACCTTTTACATTCACATCCAAATCATTAATGTAGACCACAAACAGCAAGGGACCCAGCAGCGATCCCTGCGGTACCCCACTGGACACAGGCTTCCAGTCACAAAAACAACCTTCCACCATCACCCTCTGCCTTCTGCCACTAAGCCAGTTTTGGATCCAATGTGCCAAGGCACCCTGGATCTCATGGGCTCTTACCTTCCTGACCAGTCTCCTATGCGGGACTTTATCAAAAGCCTTACTGAAATCCCATGTAAACCACATCCACTGCACTACCCTAGTCACCCCCTCTCAAAATTCAATCAAATTGGTCAGACATGATCTTCCCTTGACAAAGCCATGCTGGCTATCCCTAATTAATCCCTGCCTCTCCAAGTGGAGACCAATTCTGTCCCTCAGAATTTTTTCCAATAATTTCCCTACCACTGATGTTAGGCTCACTGGCCTGTAATTCCCTGGTTTATCCCTACTACCCTTCTTGAATAATGGTACTACGTTAGCTGTTCTCCAGTCCTCTGGCACATCCTTTAAGAAATAAGAGCAGGAGTAGGCCATACGGCCCCTCGAGCCTGCTCCGCCATTCAGTAAGATCATGGCTGATCATCGACCTCAACTTCACTTTCCCGCCCGATCTCCATATCCCTCGATTCCCCTAGAGTCCAAAAATCTATCGATCTCAGTCTTGAATATACGCAAAGACTCAGCATTCACAGCCCTCTGGGGCAGAGAATTCCAAAGATTCACAACCCTCTGAGTGAAGAAATTCCTCCTCATCTCAGTCTTAAATGGCCTACCCCTTATCCTGAGACTATGCCCCTTAGTTCGAGACACTCCAGCCAGGGGAAACAACCTCTCAGCATCTACCCTGTTGATGGGCGGTTGGCTGATTTTCTGCTCGGGACTTGTGTATCTTCAGTTCATGTCAGGAAGTCGATCATGACCCCATTGTTTCAGTTAAACTCAGAGCATTGTCCAGATGTCAATTTTTCCCATTGAAACCAATCATGATTCAAGGCCTCACAGTTCAATGTCAATGTCCTTTTCAGAGTTAATCATGAGTCAAAGCTTTCATTGTCCAGTAGCAAAGTGTTCTCCAAGAACTGCAGACTTTGATGACTGGCACCTTTTCTGTGCCTTGAAGTTTAACCATTTCATGCCCTTACCACTGGGCCAAACAGGCTTTCAGCATTTTGAAATCTACACATGGGAAAATATTGCCATTTGAGCGGTGTTTACCAAGGAGCTGTGCAAATCTCCCGGTGCACTGTTCAAAATGCCGGTACGGTTACAGAGAAATCAAACGGAGCAAAGGATTATCACCTTCGTCACAGCAAACCTATGGAAAACATGCACAAAAGAACATAAGAAATAGGAGCAGGAATAGGCCACTTGGCCCCTCGAGCCTGCTCCACCATTCAATAAGACCATGGCTGATCTTGGGCTCAAAGCCACTTCCCCACCTGCTCCACATAACCCTTCACTCCCCTATCTTGTAAAAATCTTCTATCTCCACCTTAAATGTATTTAATGACCCAGCCTCCACAGCTCTTTGGGGCAGAGAATTCCACAGATTTACGACCCTCCGAGAAGAAGAAATTCCTCCTCCTCCTCAGTTCTAAAAGGGCGACCCTTTATTCTGAAACTATGCCCCCGAGTTCTAGATTTCCCCACGAGGGGAAACATCCTTTCTGCATCTACCTTGTCGAGCCCCCTCAGTATCATATGTTTCAATAAGATCACCTCTCATTCTTCTAAATTCCAATGAGTATTGGCCCAACCTGCTCAACTTTCTTCATAAGTCAAACCCCTCATCTCTGGAATTAACCTAGTGAATCGTCTCTGAACTGCCCCCAATGTAAATACAGGAAACTTTGGTTTATCCGGAGGTTGTATGTCTGGTATACTCGATCTAATGGCAAAAATCAGGAGCTATTTTCTGTAAGTTTTTTTAGATCTTGTTCTTTTTTTTTTCCCCAGTCAGCCACTGCAAGGTCTGTAGCTATAGCAACAGCTTCAGCTACAGACGCTTGCAGCTGCAGCCGACTCTTTAGAAGCTGTTGCTAAGCAACAGTGTTTGTTGTCAGATACAGAGATGAAAACCTCCGTATGCTTCAACATTAACTTTGTATGTCCGGCAGTTTTGATAGATCGGCAACACGCTGGTCCCGTCAGTGTCGGATATCACAAAGTTTCCTGTATATCCTTCCTTAAATAAGGAGACCAAAACTGTACGCAGTACTCAAGGATTAATCTAAATGGGTTTTGGCAAATGGGATTTGATTATTATAACTGACCATATTCCACTCTGCAACATTCAAGTGTTGTATTTATCAACTGGGAGCAATATTTAATTTTAAATGCACACCACTTTTGTAAAAAAAAAATCTGCAACCAACCATCGGCAACAAAACTCGAGTCAATGGTTTTGCAGCCAATACATAAAAAGTGGAAGGAAGGAGGATATTTATAGTTCCCACATTACAACAGTGACTCCACTTCAAAAGTACTTCATTGGCTGTAAAGTGCTGTGAGACGTCCAGTGGTCGTGAAAGGCGCTATATAAATGCAAGTCTTTCTTTCTTTGAAGAAATGTTTAACATCGCAGTAAGACTGTCGTAGCCTTGGCTTTTTCAGAAAGGCTTTTTGTCCCATTCAAACGGAACCATAGTAATTTGTGGAAATGAGATTCTCCTGCTATTTTGTGATGCAAAATTCATCAACCGTTCACGCATATCGAATTCTTCCAAAATGTTAAGTTCAGGAAGAATCTGGCGGCGCATCTTATAATAGCGCACAGCTGCCAAAGCCAGACTTATGTGAAGATGCTGGGTAAAATCCAGATATGTTGTGCAAGACCGAATCTCTCTGTATATGGTCATTTATTTTCTGCTCTCTTTATTACTCTCCCATTGTGACTGGACACCTTGACCTAGGCCTCTGCTGAATGATGCTCTTTCCAAACGCCTTTGCATTAAGGAAAATCGGACAAGTGCAGTTTTACCTGAGGTGTGAACACTTGGGTTAATCTTATGCCATGTGTACAGGCACAGACAGTTTGACTTCTTAGGGAGCGCTTGACTTGGTTAACAACCTGTACAATTAAAGTTCAGCGAGGATCCTGTAAAATGCCACAGAGTAATGGATCTCGTGCCATGATATATCTTCCATAAATGAGCTAGGGGTGAGGACATTTGGCCTATCATGCCTGTGCCAGCTCCCTGAAGGAGCGGTCCACTTAATCCGAGCCTGTCCCTAGATAAATTTTACACTTTTTTTGTTTTCCATATATTAATTCATTTCCCTTTATTACTAATTCTGCTTCCATCACGATTTCTGTCGGGCATTTCATTTCCTAACAACCAACCGTCTGCATAGATGATTTTTTTTTAAATTCCAAACTCCTACTTTTGGCTTATGGTCGATGATTTTAAATTGATGTGCTCGAGTTACTAACTCGCTGACTGGTGGATATAGTTTGCTCCATTGAACGTCTGAACACAACATGAGATTCACATTCCACCTGTGCCTGTCACATACCGATTCTCGCAGCTGTTCGTTGCCCTTTTCTGTCTTGAATTAATTTTAAAAAGAAAATTGCAACTCGACAAGATTCTTGTATGAGCGACTGACTTGAGCTGTAAGTGGTTTATGGGGAGGAGAGCCAGGCAAAAACTGCATGTTTTAAGCACACGTGCTGCTCTTTTGATGGCTTTGTTGGTAAATGCACCACCTGGTGTGAGATGCAAGAAGCCAGAATGGTCCCATGTGTGTGCTGAGTTAGCAGGGGTATTGCATTTGCCCTCCGCACCTCCCTCAGCAAGGGAGGGGGGAAAACAGCAAGGCTTCAATGCTTTGGTTTGCTAGAAAGTGCACGAGTGTGGATACTGGGATTCAACAATGTCCTGTTCTCAAAAAGCAGGACAAATCCAACCCGCCCAATTACCACCCTATCGGCCTGCTCCTAATCATCATCATCATCATCAAAGTGATGAGAGGAATCATCAACTACGCTGTCAAGTGGCACTTACTCATCATTAGCCTGCTCGTCCATGCTCAATTCTGCCAGGACCACTCGGCTCCAGACCTTATTGCAGCCTTGGTCCAAACATGAGCACAGAGCTGAATTCTAGAGGTAAGGTAAAAGTGACTGCCGTTAACCTCAAATCAGCATTCAACAGAGTGTGGCACCAAGGAGCCCTAACAAAACTGAAGTCAATGGGTATCAGAGAAAACGCTCACATCGCTGGAGTCATAACGTGCACAAAACAAGATGGTTGTGGCTGTTAGGAGGCCTGTGGTTGTTGGGGGCTGTTTATTGATGATTGCACAGTGTTCAGCTCCATTCGCAATTCCTTAGATAATGAAGCAGGCCATGCTTGCATATAGACCTGGACAGCAGCCAGACTTGGGCTGAAGAGTAATATTTGTGCCACACAGGTGTCTGGCAATGACCGCCTAACCACCTTCTGATGATATTTAGTGGCATTACCATCGCCGAGTCCCTCACCATCAACAGTTGACCAGAAACCCAACTGGACCAGTCACACAAATGTTGTGGCTAATAAAGTCAGTCACACGCTCATGACTCCCCAAAGCCTCTCTACCACCTACAAGGCAGAAGTCAAGAGTGTGATGGAATACACGCCACTTGCCTGGATGGGTGCAACTGCAACAATATAAGAAGCTTGATGCCATCCAGGACAAAGCAGTCCACCAACTCTGCAATCCACCACTGGCATGCTGTGGCTGCAGTGTGTGCTATCTACAAGATGCACTGCAGCGACTTGCGAGGGTTTCAGCAGCATCTCCCAAACCCACAACCTCCAACCTCTAGAAGGACGTGAGCAGCAGATGCATGAGAACAGAATTGCCTCTAAGTTCCCCTCCAGGCCACACACCATCCGGAGTTGGATATAGATCATCGTTCCTTCATCGTTGCTGGGTCAAAATCCTGGAACTCCCTACCTAACAGCACTGTGGGAGTACCTTCACCACACTGACTGCAGCGGTTCAAGAAGGCAGCTCAACCACCTTGGGGCAACTAGGGATGGGCAATAAAGGCCGGCCTTGCCAATAATGCCCACACCCCGAGAATAAATTAAGAAAAACTTTCACGTTTTTAAGACGTCCAAATCACTTCAGGAACTGCTGCTAATGTTATCGGTGATGTTGGCCTAATAGTTAGTGTCCATCAAAATAGATGGAATAAAGTCAAAATCTAAGATCTTGCTATTGATATTTCAGTCACTCTAACAGTATTTTCTTCATGAGGAGAAGGTGGTTATTGATAATTCAACAGAAGAAAGATTGGAACACGAAAAGAACCATAGAAGTTTAACGCACAGAAGGTGATTATTTGGCCCGTTGCATCTGTGCCAGCTCTTGCCTAGAGTAATCCAAAACTAATTCCACTGCCCCCGCTCTATCCCCGTAGACCTGTTCATCCATTAAGCCGGCTCCTTCCATGATCATGCAGCCTATCATTGATTCCACACAAATCACAAGAGGAAAAATTCTACATGGACACTTTTTACTCCCCCCTCAAATTAATCAACAGAAATTCTAAAATTTTCATTTGATGACCTCATCTTCATTATTCAACTCTGGCCTACTATCCTCCACTGCATAACGTGCCTACGATTACAGAATTCTATAATCCCAAACTGTTTCCTATTCATTCTTGTATCAATAATTCCCCTTCCTATACCCTACCTGTATCCTGTATCTTCCTCAGCTGAACTGAAGGGCTGTAGATCTGTTCTGAGGCCACCATCCATGTTGCTTCCTCGCGCTCCCCCCCCCCCGCCTCCATTTTTTGTTTTAAGCAGGTGTTTCTTTGTAATCAGCTGTGACCTTGGACGTTCAATATTTCCATTATAAAGTTCTTGCAAGTAAAATATTATTGGTGGCAGCAGGCCTCTACTGTTTTGTAACATTGAGCCTGATCACTAGACAGTGAAGAAGATGATTAAAACAACGTGAGAAAATGGTTTCACACCCTCCTAGATTGTTTTGTTTCCACAGGCGATTGCGAATGAACTAAAGTTGAACAGCAGCAAGGTCACAGCATAACTCATTTCTCTTCACCACCCCCAGCCAAAGTATCTTCAATCAAGATGGTGCATTGTGTTGAATCTGTAATGTTCTGTCTCCAGAGAGTGGTTTCACCCAGGCCTGGGAAACAGGTTTGCATCCTGTTCCTGTTCCTCGCTTAGAGATGGTGTGTGGAACAAGATAAGAAACAAATTCCTCAGCTCCTGGTCTAAGTCACCCCCGTGGCAGCTTTGCATTGCTCTCTTTTTTTGTTATATATAGCAGGCAGTTCAGTATGTTTAACAACCAGCAGGGCAAGCAAGACTATTTTTAAGCCTCCACAGCAGTGCCCCGTCCTTTTGTCACCCATGTTCAGCATCCTTTTCTGCAGTGCACAGACAGCAAACCCTTTCTTCAGCTGTTCACAGGATAGTTTCTGCATGTGTGGCCTTCCTCCACACACCAGCCATCCTTAGGCATACCTCAGTGATGTGGTTGATGAGTGCTAGTTTTGTGCTGTAAACGCAGGTCTCCTTGGAACTGGATTGAGACTGCCCAAACTCGAGGACCCTTATAGCCAGTAGCTAGAGGTGATAGTATATGATCTCAAAAACATGCACTGGCATATCATACAGTCACACATTGTCCTACCCCTCTGCCCCCTGCCCAAAGACGTTCAATTGATGAGCGCACTGCAAAATCAGAGATCTGACGGTGCATGTTTTAGCCTTTTGTATTTCCTCAATCTAAAATCTGCGGACATGAAGCAGCTTTATTCAATGAAAACCTCAGTTGGTTTTTGAGCGACGTGACCCTCAATGCATGATCTAGAATGAGGAAACGGTATCTTGGAATGAGTTCAGTTTTGTTTTTTTAAACTAACTTATTTGATCTGATTCCATTTAGTTAACCACGTACAAGATTGCAACAGATCCAGCCAGTTGAAGTTTGACCATTGTTCGTTGTAGGTCACTGGTTAGATTCTGCTTCAGATTCAAGTAGTTCTATTGGCCATTGTGATCAGACCTGTGTTTGCCATCGTTATATCTCTGCAGACTTACAAATTTGAGGATCAGATTTCCCATGCACCTGAAACCCAAAATACTGAGGTCTTTACAGTCCTACTATAAAAAGAAAATCTAACCAAATGCAGACGACCAGCAGCAAGATGCTTGTGGGAATTGTGGCTGGATGAATAATTCTTAAGTGGTTCTGAGGCTAGAACTAAAAAAAACATTATTTTTGTTTGGGGGTCCAAAAAGATTAATGTAATACGTTGAACTGTCTTCTATCGTTCCTTCCTGGGACCTCCAAAACTGCTGAACTAAATACCTCTGCTTTTCTTTACTCCTAGAATCTTTTAAGATCCAGGCTTCCCATCACCTAAGCACTACATTTTGGTCCACTAAGTTTACACTCCTGCTGTTTTCAGCCTTGGTGGTGCCCTGCGCTATTAAAGAAGTTGGAAAGACTTGCGTTTCTAGAACACCTTTCAAGACCTCAGTACATCCCAAAGTGCTCTACAGCAAGTGTAGTCACTGTTTCAATGTAGGAATTGGGGCAGACCATTTGTCTACAGCAAGCTCCCACAAACAGCAATGTGATAATGATCAGATCATCCGTTTTTAGTGATATTGGTTGAGGGATAAATATTTGCCAGGATACCAGGAAGAACTCCCCTGCTTTTCCTCAATATAGTGCCATGGGATCTGAGAGGGCAGACGGGGCCTCGGTTTAACGTCTCATCTGAAAGACGGCACCTCCGACAATGCAGCACTCCCTCAGTACTGCACTGGGAGTGTCAGCCTAGAGTTTTATGCTCCAGTATCTGGAGTGGGACTTGAACCCACAATCTTCTGACGCAGGCGAGTGAGCTGCCACTGACTGATACCAGTATTGGCCTTAGCCTGTCAAATCATTTGCTTTTTAAATTAGGAAACTAATTTTTTTCCTGCCATACTGGTCTTGTGCATCTCTGCTGAGCGGGTGAGCAGCTGGCCTTCTTTCCACAAACTCTAGGCTGACACTCCAGTGCAGTACTGAGGGAGTGCTGCATTGTCGGAGGTGCCGTCTTTCGGATGAGATGTTAACCCAAAGTTATACGCTGACTTTTGCTAATCACTGGGTTGTATCCCCCCGTCTTTATTTCTCGACCCCTCTCCAGCAGGGTATTACAGGCTCCTTTTATCGCAGCACTAATCGGTGCAGCTCAGATGTCTAGTCAAGATGGCGGCCAAGACGGTCCGGTGCTGAGTGCGCTCTCCCTGCTTCGGGCGGCCAGCGCTCGCTCCCGCAACCGGAGCGAAGTGTTCGGCGAGTCGGGCAGAGGCAGCGCAGCGCGGCGCAGCAGCAGCAGCCACGACGACCCGCTGGAGCATGTCGGCCGGCAGCTCCTCGGCGGGAAGGCATTCCGACTGGGAGGAGGGGAGCCGAGCATGGCGACCAGAGGCCGAACCGTGAGAGGGAGAAGCAGGCCCCGGACCGTGGAGCCGGCGACGGTGAGGAGGAGGCCGCGGCGACCGGAGCATTCACATCCCGACGATGTGTTCGGCGAGTCGGGCGGAGGCAGCGCAGCGCAACGAGCAGCAGCCACCACGACCCGCTGCAGCACGTCGGCCGGCAGCTCCATGACGGGAAGCTCGCAGTCCGACTGGGAGGAGGGGAGCCAGGCATGGCGGCCAGAGGTCGGATCGTGAGCGGGAGAAGCAGGCCACCACACGTGGAGCCGGCAACAGTGAGGAGGAGGCTGCGGTGACGAGGAGGACGGAGCGGCTGAGGGACATCGTGCTCCCACTGCCACTGGAAGCCATTGTATTGACTTTCTGAACACGGCGCTGTAAGAATAGCTGACGTGTCCCGACGGGGAGTAAGCATTCCATTGTACTTGTACTGGTTACATATGGCAAATAAAGATTGAATTGAATTGAGATGTGCTGAACACTGTCATCTAAATGGGTCCTTGATCCATGGTGATGAGCACCATGATATCACAATGAGACGGCTTTGGGCGCCACTTAGATATGGTCAATTTGTGGCTGCTTTCCATCTAGAAAGGGCATGAAGATGTCAGATTTTGTACGTACCCTGTACGCAAAGAGCGCTATGGGGGCCACGAGCTAATCCATTCTCGGACTCCATAGCGCGCAAGATGAATCAAGTTGGAACCAAAAGAACCCAAATGGGGAGAGAAGGAATAGTGAGGGTCATCTGAAAGATAAATAGAAAATGCAGGGAATTGAATATGTAGGCCATGTGAGAATGGTGTGATGAAGCCTGGGTGAGTGGGCAGACGGAAGTGGTGGAAGCGGGGACACTCAATGTTTTCAAGGGGAGACTGGATAGGCACTTGAGGGAAATAAACTTGCAGGGCTACGGGGATAGAGCGGGGTAATGGGACTGACTGGATTGCTCTACAGAGACGGCACAGACTCGATGGGCCGAATGGCCGCCTCCTGTGCCGTTATGACTCTCTGACAGCAGTTTGAGTATGAGTGAGTGTACCATCAGCTGGCAAGGCATGAGATAGTTGATATGACCCCTCCATCATAGAAACATTCACGCACACCACAATGGTGTCCAACAATCACTTTCTGGCACAAAGCATTGCCATTGCATGAGGAAGGGGGCACTGTGGGAGCAATAGATACACCTCTGAACCTCCAGTCAAAGCAGCTCGGGACATAGACCTTAAAAATGTGCAACAAAAAGCCTTAGTATAGGAAATTTGTGCCGTGTTCATTTTTGTTTTTTGGAATATTGTCATAAGATATGAAGGTTGAGAGCAAGATCTGTCTCTTTTTTTGCTTGTTTTGAATGAGTTCCGCACTCCCTCTCCCTCCGTCCTTGCTGTAACACTGGACTTTCCCTGACTACGTTTAACAGCAGAGATTGCTGGAATTTCTATTTCCATTACACCCCTCTAAGGGTGTGCGTTTGACCAAAATTAAAGTGAACACCCAAGCTGTTTGGAATCAAATTCCCATATCTGTTGACAAGTGGATTTACCCCCACCCATGCTAAATATGTAATTTAAAGTAAGTTATATGTTTTTTTTTTCCCGGATTGCAGCTGTTGTGACCTGCCTCTCTCATTATCTCCATCACCTTGATGCCTTTCCTAAGATGTTTGTCCAGCTCCTTTTTTTTAAAATATGAGAAGTTAACCGACACTCAATGGTACATAGGGAAACGGCAGACTTGAACTAAATCTGTCCGTTGATGCTGTAATGTATTACGTGTATTTTTATTTAAACTGAGGGTTCGGGTACTGAGGCTCACAGTCAATTTTCTCATCTCTTTTTCAGCCGAGTCCTTCAAGGAGTTTGCAGGGCTACTGCAGGAGGTGGAAGATGAGAGGGTGATGATGGTAAGCAATTCATTCTGAGCCATATCTGCAGAAGCACAGCGGGGGGTCAAAGGTTATTTACACTTCCCTCATCAATGTACACCTCACAGTAACCACAGTCTATGCTGCAGGGATCATTTAAAACCACCCAGTTAGGGATTTCTTGTAAGATGTCACGTCCTTCTCAAGGGCAATTAGGGATGGGCAATAAATGCTGGCCTTGCCAGCCATGCCCTCATCCCATGAATGCATTAAAAATAATCCTGAGACTCGTTGAATGTCAGGGCCCTTGGGCACATTCTGAGGCTGATTTTCTGTTGCGGAGGAAGTGTTTTTTCTGTAGGTTGCAGCTTCTTGTAAACCCCTGGTTTTTCCCCAAGGTCAGAAGAAACCAACAGGAAATGATTGGCTTGCTTTAATTTTATTACTTTATTAAAAAAGAAATGCGTGATACTGAAAAATTTGCTTGTGTGGTACTTGAAATGTAATGGGCCAGAATTTGCATCTGCCGTTAGTTAGACTTCCCCCTGCACCCTTCAGCTCAATATATGTTTACCCACCAAAAGTTGCTGAAAGTGCGAGTTGATAACGGTGCAGTGAGGGAAACAGGGCATCTGGGACCTGAGTGAACAGGCAACCAACACGGTGTCTCTGTAACCAATGGCATAAGAAATAGGAGCAGGAGTCGGCCATTTGGCCCCTCGAGTCTGCTCCACCATTCAGTAAGATCATGGCTGATCTTCTATCTCAACTCCACTTTCCTGCACTATCCCCATATCCCTTGATTCCCTTAATATCCAAAAATCTATCGATCTCTGTCTTGAATATACTCAACAACTGAGCCTCCACAGCCCTCTGGGGTAGAGAATTCCAAAGATTCACCACCCTCTGAGTGAAGACATTTCTCCTCATCTCAGTCCTGAATGGCCGACCCCTTATTCTGAGACTCTGCCCCTGGTTCTAGACGCCCCAGCCAGGGGAAACATCCTCCCTGCATCTACCCCGTCAAGCCCGGTAAGAATTTTGTATGTTTCGATGAGATCACCTCTCATTCTTCTAAACTCTAGAGAATATAGGCCTAGTCTACTCAATCTCTCCTCATAGGACAATCCCCCCATCCCAGGAATCAGTCTGGGGAATCTTTGTTGCACTCCCTCTGGCAAGTATATCCTTCCTCGGGTAAGGAGACCAAAACTGTACACAATACTCCAGGTGTGGTCTCACCAGGGCTCTATATAATTGCAGTAAGATGTCTTGGGGGAGAAATTCAGTAGGTTGCGCCACCCGTTAGCGCCTTAAGAGGGCGCTAAGTGGTTCGCAAGCCAACTGGCGCCCGGGCGAGGCACTGCCCACGCCTCCTGCGAACCGTTAGCGCTGTGCCGCTGCTGATGACGTCATCGGTGTGCGCAGCGCCCCACTGACGCCCCGGCCGCGATATTCGGCAGTGCCCCCTGATTTACCGCTGGACGCTATGTCCGATGGGTTCAGGGGGGCCTACCTGCGGCTGGGGAGGCGCAAATTAAAGGCGAGGTGCGGGGCGGCCATTTTTGTTGGCCGCCTGCTAGCACCTGCCTGCGCTCCCGTCCCCGGCCTCCTGAACACCACCCCCCCCCCCCCCCTTCCCTGCGGAGTGCCGGGTGCGCTCCAAGAGCCCGGCACTTCTCTTCGGTGCCGGGCTCTTTTGCCTGCACTCCCGATCCTCGGGGGCCCAGCTGGGCCCCAGATCATGCTGCACAAGGCCCCTCCCCTTTAAGAAGGGGAGGAAGGCCTGCAATACCGCAGCGCGACGTGGCGCTGCGGCACGTAGCGCCACGATATTCACTCGCAGCGCCCCAAGAGGGATGCGGGGCACCTCCAGTAGCGCCGCGCTTCCCTTTGGGGCGCTACCACTCAATTTCCGGTGCGGGGGTGCGAATGTTTCCGGGGCGCTACTTTTAGCGCCCTGGCGAGGCTGGCGCCCCAAACGGGGCTATACTCAATTTCTCTCCCTTTACTCTTATATTCAATTCCTCTTGTAATAAAGACCAACATACCATTTGCTTTCCTAATTGCTTGTTGTACCTGCATGTTAACTTTCAGTGATTCGTGTACAAGGACACCCAGATCCTTCCGAACACCAACATTTCCCAATCTCTCATTATTAAAAAAAAAATACTTTGCTTTTCTATTTTTCCTACCAAAGTGGATAACTTCACATTTCTCCACATTATATTCCACTTGCCATGTTCTTGCCCACTCACCTTAGCTTGTCTATATCCCCTTGAAGCCTCTTTGCATCCCCCTCGCAACTTACATTCCCACCTAGCTTTGTATCTTCAGCAAACTTGGATATATTACATTTGGTCCCCTCATCCAAATCATTGATATAGATTGTGAATAGCTGAGGCCCAAGCACTGACCCTTGCGGTACCCCACTAGTTACAGCCTGCCAACCCGAAAATGACCTGTTTATTCCTACACTCTGTTTTCTGTCCGTTAACCAATCCTCAATCCATGCTAGTATATTTCCTCCAATCCCATGAGCCCTAATTTTGTTTTATAACCTCTTGTGTGACACCTTTTTCGAATGCCTTCTGAAAATCCAAATACACCACATCCACTTGTTTCCCCTTATCTATTCTGCTAGTTACAACCTCAAAAAAAAACTCCAACAGATTCATCAAACACCATTTCCCTTTCATAAATCCGTGTTGAATCTGCCCAATCCTATTATTATTTTCTAAGTGTCCTGTTACCACGTCTTTTATAATAGATTCTAGCATTTTCCCTACTACTGATGTCAGGCTAACTGGTCTGTAGTTCCCCGTTTTCTCTCTCCCTCCTTTCTTAAATAGTGGGGTTACATTTGCTACCTTCCAATCTGCGGGAACCGTTCTAGAATCTATGGAATTTTGGAAAATGACAACCAATGCAACCACTATCTCTATAGCCACCTCTTTCAAAACCCTAGGATGTAGGCCACCAGGGGATTTATCGGCTTTCAGTCCCTTTAATTGCTCCAGTACCATTTTTGTACTAATACTAATTTCTTTCAGTTCATCATTCACGCTAGACCCTTGGTTCTCCACTATTTCCGGGAAGATTTTTGCATCGTCTTCCGTGAAGGCAGACACAAAGTATTTGTTTAATTTCTCTGCCATTTCCTTATTCCCCATTATAATTTCTCCTGTCTCAGCCTGTAAGGGACCCACATTTACTTTCGCTAATCATTTCCTTTTTATATACCTATATAGAAGCTTTTACAGTCTTTTTTATGTCTCTTGCTAGTTTACTCTCATTCTATTTTCCCTTTCTTTATCAATTATTTGTTCCTCATTTGCTGAATTCTAAAATTCTCCCAATCCTCAGGCTTACTATTTTTGACAACATTATAAGCCTCTTCCTTTGATCTAATACTGTCTTTAACTTCTCTTGTTAGCCATGGTTGGACCACTTTTCCTGTAGGAGATTTTGTGCCTTAAAGGAATGTATATTTGTTGTAAATTATGTATTAATTCTTTAAATGCTAGCCATTGCTTCTCTACCGTCACACCCTTTAATGTAGTTTCCCAGTCTACCTTAGCCAACTCTCCCCTCATGCCTACGTAGTTTGCTTTGTTTAGATTTAAACCCTAGTCTTAGATTTAACTAAATCACTTTCAAACTCAATATAAAATTCTATCATATTATAGTCATTCTTCTCTAAAGGTCCCTTTACTACAAGGTTATTAATTAACCCTTTCTAGTTGTACAATACTAAATCTAAAATAGCCTGTTCCCTAGTTGGTTCCTCAACATACTGATCTAGAAAACTATCTTGCATACATTCCATGAATTCGTCCTCCACACAATTACTGCAAATTTGGTTTGCCCAGTTTATAAGCAGATTAAAGTCCCCCCTGATTACTGTATTACCCTTGTTACATGTGCCTCTAATTTCCTGATTTATACTCTGCCCTACATTACAACTACTGTTTGGGGGCCTATAAACAACTCCCACCAATGTTTTCTGCCCCTTGCTGTTTCTAAGCTCCACCCAAACTTCTTGATTATCAGATCAAAATCTTTTCTCTACTGTCTTTGTTCCATCCTTTATTATCAGAGTTACCCCTCCTCCTTTTCCATTTTGCCTATCTCTTCTAAAAGTTAAGGGGGAGAAATTCAGCATCGCCCCATTTGGGGGCGTAATTATCGGCTGGGCGCAAAGTTTAGCGCCTGGCGCCAATTATCACCTCTGACTGCAAACTTGGCTTCTATCGCCCCTGGAGGTGATTGGAGCACTCAATCAGGCGCTACACACCTCTCAAGGCGCTAACACCGAGGAGCGAGGCGCTGGCGGAGCTCATGTGATGTCAGTCAGCAATGGAACACAGACACAATGGCTCCGGCCAGTCCTTAAAGGGCAGGGTCGATCTTGCTCTTCATCCACATCCTGCTCATTGCAGCCTTGATACTCGGCCTGGAGAGATCTGTATCAAATCTGCTGGAAAGAACAATGGAGAGACCCAGGGAAAGAGCTCAGAGTGCAGCCCCCATAGTCTCTTCTAAATTGATACAAGGAAGGTCAGATGAAAATGAACCTGCAAAGTGCAGCTCAGTACCCAAAACTCCTTCACACAGCATTGAATCTTTCCAGAAGTGTGTGTGTCTCAGAATGCGTGGTGCAAAAATGTCGCCGACAAAAAAAGTCAGGAAGCGGTCGCCTTTAAATAGTGCTCCCCCAGTCCCTCCCGACTGCAAAACGCTCCCCTCAACCTGTCGTTGCTAGCAGCAGGTGGTAAGGCAGGGGGCGCCACTCAATATCCGGTCTGGGGTGCTACCGGGGCATTGCACACTCGACTGACGTCACGATCTGCCGGCGCAGGAGATCGTGGCGGTAGTGTTTAGCGCCGCTGCAAAATGTCTGGTCAATTTCGCGAGCAGCGCAAACATCGCCGCGCCCGGGCACTAGTGGCTTTGCGCCCCATTAGCGCCCTCTTAGGGTGCTAATGGGAGGCGCAAAGCAACTGAATTTTTCCCCCTAAGTATCCTGGAATATTTAATCCCCAACCGTGGCCACATTGCAACCATGTCTCCGTTATGGCTGTTAGATCAAACCTATTAATTTCTATCTGTGCTATTAATTCATTTATTTTGTTGCAAATGCTTCGCGCATTCAGATATAGTGCCTTTTAGCTTTGACTTATTTCTATTTTTTCCCTGATGTCACCTTAGTCACTGATGCATTTAAGGATTGGGAAATAAACACAGGAGGACTGAGAAGGAGGGTGAATTAAAGGGGGTGAATTCAATGTCAAATCAGGTAGAGAGAGAGAAATCAAGAGAGGGGAAGAAAGATTGGATTAAGAGAGATTAAAAAAAAAAGACAAAGGAAAAGTAAGAAAAAAATGAACATTTAAAATTTTACATTTTAAAAATATCCCTGAAAAATTAATAGCTTAAAGCAATGAGACTTCACCCTTGCAAATAGTAAAACTTCAGTGGAGAGAGCTTGATTGACAGTCATTAACACTTAAGCACGTTGTTAAACGGGTACTTGCGCTTGTAATGACCAGACCTAACTTTCTGTGACGTGTTTAATGGGCAAATGCAGCAAGTTCCTTTTTAGTTTTTAAAAACAACAGGATGCTAAGGTGAGATGCAGTTTTCTCGAAAGTAATGGCGAGCGGAGCAACTCGGAGAGCAACGTTTGGATATTCACATTTAACCGTGGACCTGCTGCTCGCCTGAAGTTGCTGGATCATTTACCCATAAACAACAGTGCGCGCCATTAGCCTTGCTGTTATTTTGACAGCAAATTCTGGCCCAATGTTTCTTAAAATTTGTGCCACTAAAAACCACAACAGTCGGGCAACAAATTAGCAACTGGGCTACAAATAATGACTTGTTAAGTTACCGGTCAAATATATAATTGAGTAAAGGTGAATGAACCAAAGAATAGTTTAAAAAGTATCAGCGAGGAATGAATCACCAGCAGAAAACTGAGCAATGAAAGTTCACATTTTCATACATTACTATTCGCTAAGCAGTAAGAATCACAAAAAAAACCAACCAGATCGCTCAAATAATTTATCACGAGTTTTGTCTCATCATTTTTCTTCTTTTACTCAGCTCAGTATATACAGCGAGACTTAACAAAACATAAAAATTACACAATTCTGAAAAAATTCTTTTTTGAGATTTAATTTTTTTTCAGCTTTTATATAATTAAAACCAATAAATAAAAGTTCTGACTTCATGGTGCTCCTTGGGTTGAGGTTTTTCTGTCGCTCAGGAGGACTTGTTTGCACTGGGTTTCGGGGAGGATGTTTTGATACAGCCAGGATCAGTCAGCCAGGCCTGGACTATGGAGAAAATCTCACTATCAGAAAATAAATTGCGCAATTCCATTTTGGGAGGCAAGACGACAACAAAAAATACTGTGGAATAAAAGATTCTAGGAAGGGAATAACCAAGTTATTTATGTCTTAAGCAAGTTTTGTAAATTTGCAAATACACTTGGTGCCAAGATCTTTCAATATGTGCAGTTTGTTTTTTTAACCTGTCAGTCATGTGATGTTTGGCTTCAGTGAATGTGGTGCATTATGTCAAACCACTCTTGCATTGGGAATGCAGCAAGACTGTAGTGTAAAATCTGAGCCTGCACTCCGGGGCCCTGGATGTGGGATATTCTGCTGGTCACAGCTTCCCAATGAGGAAGTAAAGGATATTAATCCAATTTACGATTTCCTTTTTTTAAAAAAGTTTTTACTTTAACTGCAATCCTTTTATGTAATCGCTAAATGATTGTGGAAACTCAGCACATGGAGATTGCAGGTTTGTGTAACCCCACTCCGTGACGCCGCTCGTTGCGGCTTCATAGTGCTGTCTGATCAGGCACCATCCTTTATTGTATTTGAAACCTCCCTATCTAACCAGTATGGGCCCGTGTTTCGGTATTTCCCCTGTCTCGTGTTCCTCTACAGTACATTCTTTTAAAGCGAAAGTCTCTACCAGCTCGGTACTGCTTCATATTCAGCTGGTAATCGCTCGTTCCAGTTTTGTGATGGCTTTGGATAAGCTTCCAGAACCGTCCCAAAGCAGCATCAGCCACTAAGAATCAATGGGTCTATTCCAGAGGTCCTCATTCCTTTAACATATGTCAGCAGAGCAGCTTGTGAGTGAAGAAAGTGGAGGTCCAAAATTGTGGCTGTCCATGAGGCAGATGATATGCCAGAAAAGTGAGGCTATATCTTCAGTGTTAGTGGTGATAAAAGAGGGAAAAATATGAACGTGGGAAGTCTGAAATAAAGGCACAACCTCCAATCTGTCTTAGCCACATCTGAAAAGGAAAAATGGCTGGTTAGTATTTTGAAATACTTCAGCATACAGCTCTGAACAGGTAGGAAACATTCAGCGGTGGTCAATATGATTGACTGGGGAGTACTTCAAACACACTTAAAAAAAATTAATTCATGGGATCTGGGCATCGCTGGCAAGGCCAGCATTTATTGCCCATCCCTAATTGCCTTTGAGAAAATGGTGGTGAGCTGCCTTCTTGAACACTGTAATCCCTGTGACCTTTCTTCCTTCAAGATTTCATTTTTCCTACAGTATTATTCAGCCATTCTGACCTCATTATTGAGGTTTTCCCCAGTCCTGATCTGTTGATTTTCTTATCCCTTCCCAAAGAGAGATTGGATCAATAGTTTGAGATGGGGATCTATCTGTCTGTAATGGTTAGTGCTAATCTTGTGGATAAGACTCGGAAGGATTGTGAACTCTGAATTTATTTGCCACTTGCCTTTGTTACAGATTCAAAATTCCACTAACTTGCTAATTAAACCCTTGGAGATTTTTAAGAAAGACCATATAGGAGTTGCAAAGGTAAGATTTAAAAAAAATAAAACTTTTGTTAAAATTGCTGTCAGTGTGACTTTTTTGATTTTCTCTCTGGTTTCTTTCCACCTTTACTGTACTGTATAAGCTAAGCTGTTCTGTTCTGCTGCCGCTAGTATTGAAGCATAGAAACATAGAAGATAGGAGCAGGAGTAGGCCATTCGGCCCCTCGAGCCTGCTCCGCCATTCAATGCGATCATGGCTGATCATCCAAATTCAGTACCCGGTCCCTGCTTTCTCCCCATACCCCTTGATCCCTTTAGCCTTAAGAAATATAGAAACATCGCTATTGAATTGGTTGGCAGCTCCCCGGCAGCACATAGCCAGGTGACATGGTGCGGGTCAGTGAAAGTGCTGCTCCATCTGGAGGCCTGCAGACCCTGGATAAGTGCACACATGAGTTCCGTGCCTTTGTTTTGATAGTTTTCCTGTGTTTGGGAATGATTTGGGGAAAAACTACCTGCCCTTTTTTCTTCCCCCTTTCAAGTCTCCTGAGGCCATTCAGTCACTACAGCCAAAGGAAAGATTGGTGACCTTTTGCAGTGCTGTTCTGAATCTGACACTGGGGCAGTACAGGGGAGTGCCTGGCGATGACTGTTGAAGGCGGTGGCATTCTGTGTTGAGATTCTCCTCCTCCCACCTCAATGCTGTGTGTGGTCCTTCCTTGTAACAAAATCTGATTTGAGGATCTGCTGCCCTGTCCTCCCCGCCTCCCCAGCCACCACCACTCTGACTGTCCTTCCATTTTGTTCTTTATTAAGAGACAAGAAGTGGAGCCAGACTGCTGACTAGGAGGGTCAGTATTCTCAAAGTAGATTCTATTGTAACAATGGACTAAATACAACACTGAGCCAAAAGGAGGGGAGATTTGGAGCCATATCGTTCCATATCATTCTTTAGTCAGTGTTCAAGATAACTGCCCAAATTGGGACAGTATTTGGGTAATATGTTAATTTGTCTCTTTAATCAAATACAAGGTACAGTTTTATTGAAGTCTGGTTGTTAAAATAATTACCCTTTTTTTACTGTGAAGAGAGAGTACAGATATGGGTGAAATCCAAGGCACTGCAGCCAATAGGAGGGATGAACTCCTAATGACCGTGCCCTCAGAGCGAGTGATATTTTTGGGTGGGTGGGGAAGAACTGACGCAAGTGTTCTTTAGACCGGTTGAAATTGATGGTACAGATGACTTCGATTCTCACGAGTCCAATTTTCCGGGGCGTTGGAGTGAAACACTTTACCCATTAAGTACACTCTGGCAGAATCGCAGGCGATCACCGAAACAATGTGCTCCACATCTCTCTCACTCTGTGCTGTGATTGTCTGTTGATTGCAAAAGCCAGCATGGCCAGGATTCAATGTTGAGTTAGTGCTGCCCCTCTCTCCTTCTCCCTGGTTGAAACTTAGAGCTTCACTTTTTGGCTTTCCCCAAGTCTGCTAAAGAAGAGGAGAGTGTGGCTGCTTGCCAATAATTCAACCAAGTGCCGCTCCAACAGAACGGATATGAAATAGGAAACCCTCTCTCCATGCTGCAGCTTGCTTTCATTACAGAAATAATTGTGACTTGACTCAGCTGTTGAAGTGTTTGTGGTAATAATTCTTCTCTCAAGACTCTCGAGTCCTGACTGGCAACTTTTTGCTAAATGTTCAACCTTTTCATCTGGGAAAACTGACAGCAGACTCTGCTCCTGACTGAACTGTCAACCCTCCTTCACACCATCTCAGAGGCGGCCTATGATGAAACGTATCAAATGACTGTTACAGCTGGTGTCTAGGGCTGTTGCTCCAGTAATGAGTCATAAATACCCACTCCTCTTAGTTTTCTGCCCTCCCTCGAAGGTCCTAGTATGGTTCTGCGGGTAAACATAGAAAGATAGGAGCAGGAGTAGGCCATTCGGCCCCTCGAGCCTGCTCTGCCATTCAATGAGATCATGGCTGATCATCCAAATTCAGTTCCCTGTCCCTGCTTTCTCCCCAGATCCCTTTAGCCTTAAGAAATATATCCAACGCCTTCTTGAATATATTTAATGAATTGGCCTCTACTGCCTTCTGTGGTAGAGAATTCCACAGGTTCACCACTCTCTGTGTGAAGAAATTCCTCCTCATCTCAGTCCTAAATGGCTTACCCCTTATCCTTAGACTGTGACCCCTGGTTCTGGACTCCCCGACCATCGGGAACATCCTTCCTGCATCTAGTCTGTCCAGTCCTGTCAGAGTTTTATAATCAGCCTCACTCTTAGGCCTAATCAAATCTGTCCAAGATAAGCAGTCAGCCATTTAGGACTGAGATGAGGAGAAATTTCTTCACTCGGAGGGTTGTGAATCTTTGGAATTCTCTACCCCAAAGGGCTGTGGATGCCGAGTCTTTGAGTATATTCAAGGCCAAAATCGATAGATTTTTGGACTCTAGGGGAATCAAGGCATGTGGAGACCGGGCGGGAAAGTGGAGTTGAGGTCGATGATCAGCCATGATCTTATTGAATGGCGGAGCAGGCTCGAGGGGCCATATGGCCGACTCCTGCTCCTAATTCTTATGTTCTTAAGTCCATGCAGTTTGTATTGCCAGGCTATTTGACACACATTTGAGTCCAATCCTATTGTCATCTGAATTACTTTCCAGCAAGGATGACTGGATAATGATCAGGAGAAAAAGCCGCTAGCAGATTTCTTCCCCCCCCCCCCCCCCCCCCCCACACCCCACCACCACCGCATCTCTTTCCCTTCTTAGCCCAGTAACTCTGAAACCAATTGTTGATGCTAAGATCTGCAAACTGCATTGGTTGGGGAATTCAACGTGGGATCTTCTGATCTGTGAGATTTAATGCTACATTGAGTACTGGCTACTTACTAGGCCATTGGAGGGAAAAAGTAAACTTTCAGCTAGGATATAGGTTATAGCTGCATCCTCCATTTGCTTTGTAAGTTGTAGTTCCATTGCTTTTAAACGACACAAGAATTTCTAGATGCAAATCCAAGGTCTGTTTAGTTCGCCATAGAATAGCACAGCACAGAAGGAGGCCATTTGGCCCATTGAGTCTGCGCCAGCTCTTTCGAAGAGCAATCCAGTTAGTCTCACTCACCTGCTCCTTCCCCATTCCCCTGCAATTTTTTTCTCCTTCAAGTATTTATCCAATAGTGCCAGCTGTGGCTCAGTGGGTAACACACTCGCCTCTGAGTCAGAAGGTTGTGGGTTCAAGTCCCACTCCAGGGATTTGCACACACAAAGCTAGGCTGTCACTCCAGTGCAGTGCTGAGGGGGTGCTGTCTGTCAGATGTGATGTTAAATCGAGGCCTGTCTGCTCCCTCAGGTGGAGGGAAAAGATCCCATGGCACAATTTCGAAGGAGGGCAGGGGAGTTATCCCCGGTGTCCTGGCCAATATTTATCCCTCACTCAAATACAGATTATCTGGTCATTATCACATTGCTGTTTGTGGGAGCTTGCTGTGTGCAAATTGGCTGCCGTGTTTCCTACATTACAACAGTGACTACAATCCAAAAGTACTTCATTGGCTGTAAAGCGCTTTGGGACGTCCAGTGGTCGTGAAAGGCACTATATAAATGCAAGTTTTTCTGTCCTGTCATTCCGTTCTCTCTCTCTCTCTCTCTCTCTCTCTCTCTCTCTCTCTCTCTCTCGCACAACCCCAGCTTCTCCAGTCTATCCATGTAACTCTATTCCCTCATCCCTGGAACCATTCTAGTAACTCTCTTCTGTACCCTGTCCAAAGCCTTCACATCCTTCCTAAAGTGCAGTGCCCACAATACTCCAGCTTGGACTGACTAGTGTTTTATATAGGTTTAGCATAACATTACGCAAAGAAAACCCCAGTGGTGGAAAGCTTTGGGAACCATAGGTCCAATGTCACCTGTTCCTCCCAAGCATGTTAGACTTACCACATGTCATTTCTCAAATTACTCATGTACTGTATCGCAAAATGTTATTTTCTGACAAATCTATATTATTTGCATTTGAATGAATCATTATTATCTGCTTCCATTGTGTCCCTTGGGATCCTGTTCCATAAATCATACAGCACAGAAGTAGGCCATTCAGCCCATCGTGCTTGTGCCAGCTCTTTGAAAGGGCTAGCAATAGTTCCTTGCTCTTTTCCTATAGTCCTGCAAATTCTTCCTTTTTCAAGTATTTATCCAATCCCTATTTGAAAGTTACTATTGAATCTGCTTCCACCACCCTTTCAGGCAACGCATTCCAGATCATCATAACACGCTGTGTAAAAAAAAATTCTCCTCATCTCCCCTCTGGTTCTTTTGCCAATTACCTTAAATCTGTGTCCTCTGGTTACCGACCCTCTCGCCAGTGGAAACCGTTTCTCCCTGTCTGCTCTATCAAAAACCCTCACTCACTGAAATAATATTTCCGTAGATTAGTTTTGAATTTATCCCCCGCTTCGAGCGCAGGCTGTGTCCTCTGGCTCCAGTGTTCTGGACAAAGTGAAACAGCTCGCCGTGGTCTGAGGGAGACCACGTTCCCTTTCCCTCACCTGAGGGAGAGCACTTTAGTATGTCTGTCTGTGTACTATTGCCGCGCTTTGCATTGTTTTGTGTTGGTGGATGGCCGCGCTTTGCATATTAAAGGAAGCAGCAAACCAGTTTGTTCCTCGGGTCTGTTGGCAAGCACCAAGGCTGTAACTATAATGCAAATAATGCAGTCGTATTACATTCCTGTCATTATAAAATGATAGGTTATGTATGAAATGGACAATGTATTATTGTCTAGGGTGCAGCTGTGTTTAAAGAGACCTGTCCCTTTCATGGCACAAAGTCAAATTACTGTAAATAGAATATCTGGAGGTCACTTGCTGTTGGCGAGGGAGGTTTGCAGTGGTTGTAAATATCTAGCTCCAGGTCAGAAGAAACCAGCATGAAATAACTGCGCTTTTTCTTTTTAAATCTTTTTTTCTACATACAGATATTTTTGACATTCTGAAGTCTGATAAATGAAACTGGTGTCTGTTTCAATGAGGGTAACTTTACTGTTCACTATCGTGTGGTGGCTACTGGTGGACTGAATGCTGTATAATTAATTCAGACAATCTGTCTTCCTTTGTTCTGTATGCTGTCTTTTGATGATGGTGCTATGTTGCATCTAATTAATTCCTAAACTGCAGCTGTCATTCACAGTCGAGCATGAGAGTCGAGCAGCCTCGTGTTCTTGAACAGTGAGACGTGTTCTTGAACAGTGAGACATACACTTGCTTTAAACACTGCTCTAATTTCTGGCAAAGAAGTTCCATGCCTCTTGTTTTTGCCATGTTTATTTTCCCTCCCCCCCACCCCCCCGCCCCCCCCCCCCCCCCCCCCCCCGGCCACTGTTTTCTCCCTTTTGCTCTCCTCCAGGTGGTGCTGACTAATGCTGGGCTGTATAGGCATTGCCGAGAGTTCCAGCAGCTCATTATTATGTCCGTGTATAATTGAGACACGGACTGCAGGAGTTGATTATAACAAGTCTTTACTGAATGGAGACAACCTGGAAACTGAAACAACAGAAGCCTGCTAGGGCCTTTTATACAGGGGTGGTCACTGCCGGTACTGCAGTCTGAGACCAGTTGTTCCCTTAAAGGTACATACACAACAATTCCTCCCCTTTTTAGATAAACAGTACATAACATTCATTTAACAACTAAATAATAACTAATTACAATTACGGTTGCTAGATACATTGGTTGAAGTTAAGCAATTATAAGTTCAATCTTTGAGGCGGATTCCTGATTCTGTCTGGATAACGCCTCTTTGGGATATCAGGTTCTTCTGGCAAGGTTGAGTCAGGATCAATGTCGTTGTTTGGTCCGTCTGCTTCCAATATCACCGATTCTGCGGTAGATGCAATTGGTACTTCGGTTTCATCACCAGGTGTATCAGATCGTGGTGTGGAGTTGACGTTTTCCAGTGGCTCTAGAATCTGATCAGCATGGCGTCTTACAATGCTCTCTCCAACGTCCACGGTATACATTAGAGGTCCTTGCCGTGTACAGATCGTTCCTGGCTGCCATTTCTCTGTGCGGTAGTCCCGGGCCAAAAGTGGTTGACCTATCTTAAAACTCCTGGTCGGCCTTTCATTCATATTCTGAAACTGCCTGTTCTCCACATCTCTTCTGACGTTTGGCTTAACCAAATCCAAGCGGCATCGTAGTCTTCGATTGAAGAACACCATGGCTGGAGTTTGGTTGGTAACCGCATGTGTCGCATTCCGGTAGGCAAACAAGAAGTTATCCAAAATAACAAAAGAAAATGCTGGAAAAACTCAGCAAGTCAGGCAACATCCGTGGAGAGAAATTTGAGTTGACGTTTCGGGTTTGACCCTTCTTCAAAACTGGAGAGAAAAGGAACTAGATCGAAGGCAGGGCTGCGATCGGACAAAAGAGTAAAAGAACCAAAAGAAGTAAAAGAGATTAGAAGCTAGACGAGATGGTAATAGGCTGTGATTAGGTGTAAAGTGTACTGGCAGGGCAAAAGATAGCTGCCAGGTGTGAGAGAGAAACAAAAGAAAAGGGGGGGGGGGAAAGGAAAGGAGTGGAAAAATATAGGTGAAAATGAAATAGGGGCCGAGGTTATGATCTGAAATTGTTGAACTCGATATTGAGACCGGAAGGCTGCAGACTGCCTAATCGGAAGATGAGCTGCTGTTCCTCGAGTTTACGTTGAGCTTCCGTGGAACAGTACAAGAGGCCAAGGACGGTGAGGTCCGAGTGGGAATGGAGCGGTGAATTGAAATGACAGGCGACCGGAAGCTCGGGGTCAAACCCGAAACGTCAACTCAAATTTCTCTCCACGGATGTTGCCTGACTTGCTGAGTTTTTCCAGCATTTTCTTTTGTTATTTCGGATTTCCAACATCTGCAGTATTTTGCTATCGTACAAGAAGTTATCCACCTTGTGTTGTAGGGGTATATCTTCATTACACATTGCCTTGATAGCCTTCTTGAATGTTTGAACAAACCTCTCGGCCAATCCATTAGTGGCTGGATGATATGGGGCGGATGTGTAATGCTTAACACCATTGTTCTTTAAGAACCTCCGGAACTCTTCAGACACAAACTGTGGTCCATTGTCAGAGCAAATCTGTTCAGGCAGCCCATTCCTGGCGAATATGGTTCGTAAGACTGATAGTTTTTTCTGTGGTGGTTGAGGACATTTTTATTACCTCTGGCCACTTTGAATGTGCATCCACCGCAATTAAAAACATCGAGTCCATAAAGGGACCAGCAAAATCAATGTGCACTCTTTGCCATGGAGATGAGGGCCACTCCCATGGATGTAGAGGGGCTTGTGGTGGGGTGTTTTGGACCTTCTGGCATCCTGTACAGCTCTTGGTCATCTCTTCGATTTCTCTATCGATTTCTGGCCACCACACAAACGCTCTGGCTAAGTTCTTCATTTTTACCCCTCCCAGATGACCCTCATGAAGCTCATTGAGCACTCTATCCTTCAATTTGGGTGGAATTACTACTCTGGATCCACACATCAAGGTTCCTCTGCACACTGACAGCTGTTCTCTTCTCGGTGAGAATGCTGGCAGCAGTGGTTCGCCATGTGCTGGTCATCCCTTCACCGTTAAATCATAGACCCAGGAGAGTGTCGGGTCATTTCGTGTTTCCTTTTCTATGTTTGCATTCATCACAGGGAGACATTCGACTATAGTCGAGTGGAATAACTCCACTGGATCCACTGCCAGTTCTTCTTCCACCGTCGGCAACGGTAGGCGCGACAATCCATCAGCATTCCCATGCTGTTTAGTTCCTTTGTACCCGATGTCATATTGGTGTGCCCCTAGGAAAAGGGACCACCTCTGTAGCCGTTGTGCCGTCATTATCGGTACGCCCTTCTGAGGGTTGAAAATGGAGACGAGAGGTTGATGATCAGTTAGTAGAATAAATTTCTGACCGTGCAGGTAGTGATTGAACTTCTTCACCCCCCACACCAGGCTGAGGGCCTCTCTGTCAATCTGGGCATAGTTACGCTTGGCTGAAGTTAACGAGCGTGACGCAAAAGCTATCGGCCTCTCTGAACCATCAAGGAATTTATGTGACAGTACCGCCCCAATGCCGTAGGGAGACGCATCACACGCCAGTCTTATCGGTAGTGATGGGTTGTCGTGAGCCAATACTTCTCTTGAAGTGATCAGGTCCTTACTCTTCTGAAAGGCCCGCTTACATTCATCGCTCCATTTCCATGCTACTCCCGTTCGTAGTAGGGCGTTCAGTGGATGCAGAATTGTGGACAAATTCGGCAAAAACTTATGGTAGTAATTCACCAATCCGAGGAATGACCTCAGTTGCGACACATTTTCAGGCGCTGGAGCCTTAACTACCGCTTCAATTTTGTCAGGGGACTTATGCAACCCCTCTTCATCAATCACGTGGCCACAATACGATATCTATTTCTTAAAAAACTCGCACTTGGGGCGATTGGCTCGTAGCCCATGTTCATGTAGTCTAGTGAGCACCTGCTCTAGGTTGGCAAGGTGTTCACTGTCATCTTCACCTGTCACTAGGATGTCGTCCAAGTAACACTGAGTCCCCGGAATCCCTTGCAGGACTTGTTCCATCGCTCTTTGCCATATCGCCGGAGCTGATGCTACTCCGAATACCAGTCGATTATACTGGTAAAGGCCTTTGTGAGTGTTTGTTTATCGTGAGATACTTCCTAGAGGATTCTTCAACCTCCATCTGCAAATATGCTTGTGCTAGGTCAATTTTTGTGTAAACGCTTCCCTCCAGATAGTGAGGCGAAGATATCTTCTATCCTTGGAAGAGGATATTGTACTGTGTGAAGGACTGGGTTCACCGTCACCTTG
This sequence comes from Somniosus microcephalus, assembly GCF_052327205.1. Lineage (NCBI taxonomy): Eukaryota > Metazoa > Chordata > Chondrichthyes > Squaliformes > Somniosidae > Somniosus > Somniosus microcephalus. Next base: position 436,234,514 of record NC_140987.1, on the reverse strand, counting down.
AAGTCCCCACAGATGCGAACCTTCCTTGGCTCCTCAGACTTATTGTTTAACGTTTTCTTCATGACAGGAACGATGGGTGTCGCCCACTCACTCCAGTCTACCTTAGATAACACGCCTGCATTCTCCAGCTCTGCCTCGACGGCTGGGCGAATTGCATATGGTACCGGTCTTGCTTTGAAAAACTTGGGAATTGCATTCTCCTCTATTTTTATCGAGGCGGTTACGCCTTTAAGAGTGCCCAGTTCTTGTTGAAATACCTCTTTAGCGTCAGCTAAGATTGTTGACAATCGTCCAGGAGTGACATCGTCATCCTTTTTACCAGCCACAGTCAGTGCCTGAATGGAGTGCCAGTCTAAACTTATCTTTCTGATCCATTCACGTCCCAATAACGGTGGTCCACCATCTTGCAGAATGCAGAGATACAATTTCCATATTTTCTTGCCGTTGTATTCGACAGGCACCCTTATTTTTCCTCTGGGGTATACTTTTTGCCCCGTATACGTCTTCAAGACAATGGATGTCTCTCTCAAGGGTATGTGTGAGAATAGCTGCTCGTAGTCTCGTCGATTCATGACAGTTAGAGCTGATCCTGTATCCAATTCCATTTTGACTTGGGACCCTGCTATCGTGAGGGTGACCCAAATGGTTCGGTGATCCTCTTTTGCGATTACGTTGTGAAGTTTGAGACAGCTTAGTCTCTTGTTCCCGGATTCACTATCGCTCATCTGGTCTTCGGAACTACTGTCCGTCATCTTTTGTACTTTCCTGTACGGTTCCTTCGTAGCCTTTTTGTTGTCGTTGGTCTTCTTCCCAGACCTGCAAACTCGTGCAATGTGTCCCACGTTTCCGCATTGCCTGCATATTTTGTCCTTGGACCAGCAGTCCTTCTGGTCATGGTTTGTTCTGCCGCAGCGATAACATTTTTCAAATCCCCGTGTCATTTCGTGGGTGCCGTATTCCTGTGGCTTTTGTTATATTTCTGCAGCTCCCCTTGCTGCTGCTTCGTACGATACTGCCACGCTGAAAGCCTTATCTAGCGTCAGCTCTTTCTCTGAGAGTAACCTCTTCTGGGTTCCTTCACTCAGGAGTCCACAGACAAATTTGTCCCGTAAGGTATCTGCCAGTCCTGCTCCGAACTGGCAGTGCTTTGATAGCTTGCGTAGTTCCGTAAGGTAATCAGCATTGCTCTCATTTTTATGCTGACTTCTCCTGTGGAATTTAAATCTTTCTGCTATCAGCAGCAGTGTAGGATTTAGGTGTTCCTGTCGGATAGCAACAATTTCGTTAAAACTCTTCGCCTTCGGTTTGGCTGGAGTAATCAGGTCCCGCAATAGGCCGTACATTCTTGCGCCCATTAAGTTTAGTAGTACCGATGCCTTTTTCTCATCGGCTATTTCGTTTGCCTCGCAATATACCTCGACTCTTTCCACATACGTGGTCCAGTCTTCTATTGCATTATCGAAGGCAGTGATATCGCCAGTCTTTGGCATCTTGAAAATCTAAGATGGCGCCTCCCGCGCTTTGCCTTCGTCCCCGACGGATCAAAATGGCGCCTCCCACGCTTTTCCTTCTTCCCCGCTGAGTTAAGATGGCGCCTCCCGCGCTTTCCCGCCGCTGCCAACGCTGTTGCTGGCGATTATATTTATTTTACTATCCTGTAATGGCGACGCCCTATGGTCTTCGCGCCTCCCCGATCGCTGCTGCCAACGCCGCTCTCCGCGGTATTTTTATTTTTCTATCGCACTTCAATATTTGCTCCGTTAATTGAAGAACCGTTCCCGTCGTGGAGCGGACCCTCTGGGACACTTCCCTCCCTCTTCTTGGGTCCGAACGCTGCCCGGCTTCGAAGCACCGGCCGCGCCCTGTGTGCTCCACCCTCTCTCTCTCTCTCTCTCTCTCTCTCTCTTTCTTTGCTTCCCGACTCGCTGACGGCCCTGTTGCAGAGCCACCCGATCGAGCTCTAGCCCGCCGCAGCCCAGGAAGGATCAGTGCACTACCTGCCACCAGCCCGATTAGCTGTGAAACCACAGACTGGAGAACCAAGCCTGGCTCTCGACAGTCTCTCCTGCACTTTTCAATTCGATGATTTGGAGGGCGGTTGCCCACTGTCGACACCCGTTTCTCGAGTTTCTTTGGATTATTTTATTTATTTATTTTTTCTTTCTTCTGGCTTCGACCTTCAATAACGTCGTCTGAGGTGCTGCCGAGTTGCAGGTAAGTTTGTTTCTTACTCGTCGCCAGTATTATGTCCGTGTATAATTGAGACACAGACTGCAGGAGTTGATTATAACAAGTCTTTACTGAATGGAGACAACCTGGAAACTGAAAGTACAGAAGCCTGCTAGGGCCTTTGATACAGGGGTGGTCACTGCCGGTACTACAGTCTGAGAGCAGTTATTCCTTTAAAGGTACATACACAACACTCATGGACTTGGAATTCTTTGGAATTCTCTACTCCGGAGATCTTTTAGATGCTCAGTCGTTGAGTTTATTTGAGACAAGAGGTCGATAGATTTTTGGGCACTAAGGGAATCAAGGGATATGGGGATAGTGTGGGAAGGTGGAGATGTGGTAGAAGGTCAGCCATGATCTTATTGAATGGTGGAGCAGGCTCGAAGGGCCGAATGGCCTACTCCTGCTCCTATTTCTTATGTTCTTATGTGGCCATGCTTCATTGTGTAAGCCTAAACTGTGAGTGTTGCCAGGGTGTTCAACCATGGAGAGCCTAAGTTGAGCAGCGAGTTGTTGTGATCTGGAATACACTGCCTGATAGGGTGGTGGAAGCAGATTCAATAGTAACTTTCAAAAGGGAATTGAATAAATACTTGAAGAGGGAAAAAAATTGCAGGGCTATGGGGAAAGAGCAGGGGAGTGGGACTAATTGGAGAGCTCTTTCAAAGAGCCGGCCCGATGGGCCGCTTGGCCGCCTTCTGTGTTGTATCATTCAAATGATATTCTTGCCTAATATTCACTAGATGGCACTTCTCAGAGCTATTACATAATTACCAAGTATGGGCACCCTGGCTTTATTTTTGTGCGGCCCTCCCTAGCCCAGGGTGGCTGTGGCTATTGTATTACGCTGAGTGAGAATAGCTAATACAGGAAACTTTTTTTTATCCGGCACCGACGTGGTGCCGGTTCATCAAAAATTCCGGATAACCGAAAGCTATAAAAGATACGGAGAGCTGACAGCTCCGTATAAAGCAACAAACCCTGTTGCTTAGCAACAGGTTCAGAACAATGGCCACAAGTTCCAAGCGTCTCTAGCTTAGCAACAGCTGCAGCCACACCCTTGCACAGTAACAGATCGAGGAAGGCAAGTACAATATGAAGTAAAACTTACCTGAACCTACTCCTGAATTTTGCCGGTTAACCGAGATTTCCGGTTATTTAGGTGCCGGTAAATCGAAAGTTTCCTGTAGCACAAATTGAAGATTGAATCTGGGAACTGTCTGGTGTGTAAGATCCAATGCTGCACCCTATGGTGCACGTGTATATTGAGCCATCATGGACGCATATATGTGCATTATCTCTGCCCAACTACCCATTGTGAAATGACGGAGATTGAGATTTTGGTGATCTGGTGGATAAAGGGTGCGATCCCATGTCCCTACATTGTTATGTAGTGAATTGGCACTTCAAAATGTAGCACTCCGACGCTGGCAGCCATTTGCATATTAAGTCTGTTTTGTATTTAAATTCTTCACTTCCCTCCATTCTCACTGTTAAAGTTAATGATGCGTAAATCTCTAAATTCTAGCTGGCAGCTAGCTCCAAAGCTCAAAGATAAATTGTTACCATCTCTTTCCCTTCACGCCAGCATTCGTCTTTGTGATGATGTTGAGCAGTTCTCGGGTTTTGAGTCTGTCTTCACTTTTCTTGCTTACCGAGGAACAAGAACATAAAGGCAACATTGTAAATTGTTAATAACAACAGAAAATGCTGGAAAAACTCAGCAGGCCAGGGCAACATCCGTGGAGAGAGAAATAGAGTCAACGTTTCGGGTCGAAACCCTTCGTCAGGACTGAGAAAAAACACAGGAAATGAAACAGATTAAAAGGCCAGTTTGGGGGCTGGGAAATGGGGATGAAAGAACAAAAGAGAAGTGAAGAGACATTAAGAGGTATTCAAAACCAGACGAGATGGTGATAGGACTAGTGGAGAGAGAGATTTTTTTTATCCACACCTTTGTTTTGTGTCCTTCCCCCTTTTTTTCTCTCCCACATGGCAGCTGTCTCTCACTCTGCCAGCGCATTTCACACCTCATCTAGAGCCGTCTTTTGTCTCTTTACTAGTCCTCCCCACCCCCCCCTCGATTCTTGGCCGGTGGATGCCTGGGGTGAGTGCTAGAATACAGGTTCACCAGATGAAACATTGTGGGCTGGAATCCTGACCACGACCTGGTCATAAACTGGCTTTGATGTAGGTTGGGTGGTCATCCTTTCAGGGGGGGGTGGTGTGTAAAAGAAAGACTTGCATTTATATAGCACCTTTCACAATCTCAAGATGTCCCAAAGCGCTTTGCAGACAATTAAGTCACTGTTGTCATATAGGAAGCACGGCAGCCAATTAGCACGCAGCAAGGTCCCACAAACAGCAATGTGATAATGACGCCCTAATCTGTTTTAGTGATGTTAATTGAGGGATAAATATTGACCAGGACACCGGGGAGAACTTCCCTGCTCCTCTTCAGAATAGTGGCTGTGGGAGCTTTTACTTCCACCTGAGAGCCCAGCGAAGGTGTGGGAGGAGGAGTAAAATGATCAGAGAGGACACTTGAACCGCCCACAGGGCCAAGGGTGGAATTCCAGTGACTGACTGACTTTTCTATTTACAGGATAGAAAGAAAAAATTTGAAAAAGAAAGTGAGAAATACAACTCTGCACTTGAGCGACATCTAGGTCTCTCCTCAAAGAAGAAGGAATCCCAGCTCCAGGAGGTAATGGTCTTGAGTGGTCTTTCAGTGGTGGTGTTCACCTGCCTCCCCCACCCTCTCGCTTTCCTCCTACTGTTAGAGAAAGCATCACATGGAGAAAAAAATAATCCAGCAAGAAGGGGACATTGTGTACCAATGTCCAGATGTACTGAATGTAAATCTTTTGTGCGTTGCTTGCATCATATCTGCAACAGAAAATGTATCTTGTGTTTTGTTCCCCTCCTTTTTACCAAACTTTTATAACAGCTGCAAGATCTTATCTCTGTCACCACCCCCCCCCCCCCCCGCCACCGTACCCTACAAAATATTGAATACGTGAAGTTGTCTGTGCAGTGTCTGCTGCGTAATGCACGAGAATGGCGTAGGTGGAGATCAGAAACTCCTTTGAAAGTGGACACGCACTCATTCTACTATTCCATGGGGCAATAACTCCTGAACAGACCCAGAAGTACACAGCCAGACAGACGACCACTCCAGGACAGATGATGAATGATTTGTCTAGGAGTTGAATCTACAGATAAAAGCATGACATTTGATTTTTAATTGTTTTACCAAACTGCTTTAATTTCTGTTGTTATTTGCTTTAATTGCAATATGTTTAAAACCACTTAAATTGGCTCTGAAATGATTATATATTGCTATCTCTCTTACCGCTTGCGATGGAGCTCTTTGATGTGTGTTTTCCTCAGTCTGTTTAGTAGATCTGACAGACCTTCTGTTTTTTACATTCAGGCCGATGTGCAGGTTGAGAAAGAGAGGCAGAACTTCTACGAGGCATCTTTGGAGTATGTGTACAAAATTCAGGAGGTTCATGAGAGAAAGAAGTTTGATGTGGTGGAGCCAGTAAGTTATATCTGGATATTAAAGCTTTGATTCCTGACTGCTGATTGCTGGGATGAATTTCCACAGGCAGTGGCCGCTCTTGGGCACCCTGTTAAAAATGTTCACTTTTCAAGTTTTGTCCTAGACACTGGATGTCAACAAACTACTTGACGGCGGTCGTTACCACAACTAAGCCTGATCCAACCCATAGACGCGACTATTCTGACCGTGCTCTCCGAATAGTAATCTCGGCTGAAACCACTTTCCAGGCCCACCTGTTGCCTAGTTCACTTCAGTGGGTTTGTGATTGTACTGAAGGGATAGAAATTCCTGACCAGTTCGACCTCCATTGTAGGGTTCTTACACATACTTTTCTTGTGACAAAGTAAAGTTACTATTAACAGATCATTTTGACACAAGGAACTGTATTACTTCAATGGAAGTATCTTGTGGTTTTTTTTTTGTACTGTCTCCCATTCCACCCGCTATTCCAGGATCATCATTGAGACCCTAACCCTGAACACACGTCTCTCTCCCATCTCCCCACCCCCTGTCCTCGCTGAACTCATCTTGTCCATGAGACCCCACTTCCTGCTCCCTCGACCCTATTCCCACCAAACTGCTGACCATCCAACTTCCCTTCCTGGCAGCCCCCATGCTAGCTGATATCGTAAATGGTTCCCTCTCCTCAGTAACTGCCCCCACACCCGCCTCTTGAAACCAATGTTCCCGTTAAATTTTTTTTGGGTGCGCGGCCCCTTCAAGGGGCTGCGAGGCTTATTCAAAATGCGCGGTTTTCCCCATAGAAAAGCCGGTGAGCCGGCTGCACAGGAGGTCCAGAGAGCTGCACAGCCACGCAGCTTAATGGGAATATTGGTGGTCACCCCACTCCTCGATTTAAACCCCCCGGCCTTGCAAACTATTGCCCTAGCTCCAACGTCCCTTTCCTCTCGAGTCCTTGAATGTTGCCTTCCAAATCTTTCCCACCACTCCGTTTGGATCTCTTCTGTCACGTTTCCACCCCCGCCAAAGCACTAAAAAGCCCTAACCAAAGCCACAATTGACATACTCTGTGACTGTGACAATGGTGCATTATCTCTCATTGTCCTCGACCTCTCTGCAGCTTTTAACCACACCTTCAATGCCCCTCCTCCGTTGTCCAGCTCTCTGTAAATGCAAATTGTTGGGGTTTTTTTTCTCTTCAGATCCTGGCATTACATAGCTATTCAGCTTTGGACCAGGAGGCATAGATATTGAACTCTTGAGCAGGACTAAAAGAACACTGACTTTTCACACCCGAGTTTGAAATCAGCCCACGCTGATGTTGTGGATGTCTTCAGTCTGTAAGCCAAGGAGTCTTAAGTACCCACTTCATTGTGGGGATGAATCCACAGTACAGAATGGTCCATCATTCCGCACTAGACTGGTGATCTCACTGAGGCCACAGGCTGTCTGTTGTGAGAGATGCTATTGTCACACTGGGGAGGCGACGCTCTTCTGAAACTGGAGCTTCAGGCACATTACTGAGGCCACAGTGGAGGGAGTGTTATTCTATGTCTGATGCATGCTTTAATTGATCCAGCGGTGCTGACAATTGGGTATAGAGTAGAAAAGTGTTCCAGTTCCCAGCATCCTCACCACTCAGCTTTTATGAGCAAAAATAAATTTCCAGTTGCTATCGTGGTTGAATTGGTGATTCTTCAGGAGAGTGGTAAATGGCCATGCAAGATGGAGGAATATCCACCTGGCCTAATAATGAAGGGCAGAATTTTCCCTCATTGATGAGGAAAGTAGGACAATATTCCAGTTTAAAAAAAAAAAAAAAAAAAAAAAAAAAAAAAAAATCACCAGAGCAATCCGAATCTTGAACGCTTTTTTCTTTCACTCTCACCACAGGTGTTGGCATTCCTACATGGTCTACTCACGTTCCATCATTTGACCTTTGAACTGACTCAGGATTTCTTGCCCTATAAACAACAGCTTCAGCTAAGCTTGCAACACGTGAGTTCTGTTGTGATGTATGATCCTGACTGAAAGTTACCAGGCATGTGGAATTTGGGGGTGGAGGGGGTTTAGAAAAGTGTTATAATGATGACCAAAAATCCATTGACCCAGCATCTAAGAAACACTGGATACTGGGATCAACAGAACTGTTGATTACCCTGGACGTTGCATTCTGGAGTACATGAATTCTGTGGAACCTAATTCTTCTCGAGTCTTTTCTATGTACCATACCTCCACCCTTGTGGAGGAAAGTGACTAGTCAGAGTCATAGAGTTATACAGCAGAGAAAGAGGCCCTTTGGCCCATCGTGTCCATACCGGCCATCAAGCCCTGTCTATTCTAATCCCATTTTCCAGCACTTGGCTCGTAGCCTTGTATGCTATGGCGTTTCAAGTGCTCATCTAAATGCTTTTTGAATGTAGTGAGGGTTCCTGCCTCTACCACCCTTTCAGGCAGTGAGTTCCAAATTCCAACCACCCTCTGGGTGAAAAAGTTTTTCCTGAAGTCCCCTCTAAACCTCCTGCCCTATACCTTGAAACTATGCCCCCCTGGTTATTGACCCCTCTACTAAGGGGAAAAGTTCCTTTCTATCTACCCTATCTATGCCCCTCATAATTTTGTACACCTCAATCGGGTCCCCCTTCAGCCTTCTCTGCTCCAAGGAAAACAACCCCAGCCTGTCCAGTCTCTCTTCATAGCTGAAGCGCTCCAGCCCAGGTAACATCCTGGTGAATCTCCTCTGCACCCTCTCCAATGCAATCACATCCTTCCTATAGTGTGGCGACCAGAACTGCACACAGTATTCCGGCTGTGGCCTAACTAGCGTTTTGTGCAGCTCCATCATAACCTCCCTGCTCTTGCCTTCATTTGCCGAGGCATAGAATATAAGTATTCCATATGCCTTTTTAACCACCTTTATCTACCTGTCCTGCTGCCTTCAGGGATCTATGTACATGCACACCAAGGTCCCTCTGATCCTCTGTCCTTCCTAGGATCCTACCATTCATTGTGTATTCCCTTGCCTTGTTAGTCCTCCCAAAATGCATCACCTCACACTTTTCAGGGTTAAATTCCAATTGCCACTGTTCTGACCAACCCGTCTATATCGTCCTGCAGACTGAGGCTTCATGTGAGCTGAATTTCCTCAGAAGAACTGGTTTGTTGAATGTCGAGTAGCAGAGGGTTGTATTGACTGCACAAAGGTTGAATGACTCATTTTTGTGTCAAAAGATAACAAGTCTAGTGATTTTATTCTCTGAATAAAGGCATTTGATGGCAAAGGGTTTTATTCACTGAGTTGTTGGTGAGATTACAGGATTTAATTGATTCTGAAAATCAATCGCTTTTAAATAATCACCTGTCATTTTAATTCTCTGCTCCACTCCCACTCTGACACCTCTGTCCTTGGCCTCCTACACGGGTCCAATGAAACTCAACGTAAGGAGGAACATCACTTCATCTTCCTATTCGGCACTTTACAGCCTTCCGGACTCGACAGAGTTCAACAATTTCAGATCTTAAACTCTGCCCCCAGTTTTTTTTGGACGGCAGCTGTTGCTGATGACTGATATTCCCATTTACACTTCCTCTAGACCCCTTTACTGGTCCCATTGCCATCTCCTTTCGCCTTGTACCATCATCCCTTTTGTCATTTAATCTCTCCTGCCTTCCACCCTATCACAGACCTTCCCTTTTGTTCTGTCCTCCCCTCCCCCTTTCCCTGCCCCTGTACTTAAAACCTGTTCCATCTCCAACTTTTTCCAGTTCTGACAAAAGATCAACTTGAAACATTAACTCTCTTTCTTGCTCCATGGATGCTGGCTGACCGTCTGAGTATTTCTGGCATTTTCTGTTTTTATTTCAGATTTCCAGCATCCGTGGTATTTTGCTTTTGATTTTAAATAATTGTTTAATTTTGCAAATTAGATGTTTTCTATTCTGCAGGTCTCAATTCGATTGAAAACAAGGCACTTTTTTTTTTTATTCGTTCATGGGATGTGGGTGTCGTTGGCAAGGCCAACATTTATTGCCCATCCCTATTGTCCCTTGAGAAGGTGGTGGTGAACTGCCGCCTTGAACCGCTGCAGTCCATGTGGTGAAGGTCCTCCCACAGTGCTGTTAGGGAGGGAGTCCCAGGATTTTGACCCAGCGACGATGAAGGATCGGCGATATACTTCTAAGTCAGGGTGGTGTGTGACTTGGAGGTGGTGTTCCCATGCACCTGCTGCCCTTGTCATAGTCATAGAGTCATAACGGCACAGAAGGAGGCCATTTGGCCCATCGAGTCCGTGCCGGCTCTCTGTAGAACAATCCAGTCAGTTCCATTCCCCCGCTCTATCCCTGTAGCCCTGCAAGTTTATTTCCCTCAAGAGCCTATCCAGTCTCCCCTTGAAAACATTGAGTGTCTCTGCTTCCACCACTTCAGTCGGCAGCAAGTTCCAGGTCCTCACCACTCGCTGCGTAAAAAGGTTTTTCCTCACGTCCCCCCTGTATCTCTTGCCCAAAACCTTAAATCTGTATCCCCTAGTCCTTTTACCATCAACTAGTGGGAACAGCCTTTCCCCGTCTAGCCTATCCAAACCCGTCACAATCTTGTACACCTCTATCGAATCACCCCCAACCTCCTTTGCTCTAATGAAAACAAATCCAGCTTCTCCAACCTGTCCTTGTAGCTAAGATCCCCCATCCCCAGAACCATTCTGATAAATCTCCTCTGCACCCTCTCAAGGGCCTTCACATCCCTCCTAAAGTGTGGTGACCAGAGCTGGATGCAATACTCCAGTTGTGGCCTAACCAGCACTTTATAAAGGTTCAGCAAAGCTTCTCTACTTTTGTACTCAATAACTCTATTTATGAAGCCCAAGATCCCATATGCTTTGTTAACCACTCTCTCAATATGTCCTGCCACCTTCAGGGACCTATGCACATTAACTCCCAGGTCCCTCTGTCCATGCACACACTTTGTAAAACTGTGCCATTAAGTGTATATTGCCTCTCCCTGATCCTTCTGCCAAAATGCATCACCTCACACTTCACTATATTAAATTCCATCTGCCACTTGTCTGCCCATTCTGCTAGCCTTTCTATGTCCTGTTGCAGTCGATTGGTATCATCACTGTTTGCAACACCCCCAAGTTTGGTGTCATCGGCAAATTTAGAAATTCTACTCTGTATATTCCAATATCCAGGTCATTTATTTATATATATATCAAAAAAAGCAGTGGCCCCAGCACTGACCCTTAGGGAACACCACTGTCTACCATCCTCCAGTCTGAAAAACAACCATTTACCACAACTTGTTGTTTTCTGTCCTTAAGCCAATTCCTTATCCAAGCTGCCACTGACCCACCTATTCCATGAGCCTCAATTTTGTTAACCAGCCTTCTATGTGGTACTTTGTCAAACGCCTTCCGAAAATCCATGCAGACAACACCCATTGCATTCCCTTCATCAATCCTCTCTGTTGCTTCATCAAAAAATTCAATTAGATTAGTCAAACACGATCTGCCTTTTACAAATCCGTGTTGGTTCTCCTTAATTAGCTTAAACCTCTCCAGTGCCTGTTAATTTTTTCCTTGATTATTGTTTCTAAAACTTTACCCACCACTGATGTTAAACTGACCGGCCTATAGTTACTAGGATTGTCCTTACACCCTTCTTGAACAATGGTGTCGCATTTGCCACTTTCCAACCCTCGGGCACCTCCCCCGCATCTAGGGAAGATTGGAAAATTATGGCAAGCCCTTCCACTATCTCCTCCCCCAATTCCCTTAGCAATCTGGGATGCAAGCCACCTGGACCAGGTGACTTGTCCACTCTAAGCATACCCAGCCTTTCTAGTACATCCTGTCGATCAATTTTCATCCCTTCCATTGCTTCTACCTTTTCCACTTCGACCGGTATTTTGTCATCATCCACCTCCTCAGTAAACACCGATACAAAGTACTCGAGTATTCTAGCCTTGCCCTGCGTCTCTAAGCATATATCACCTTCTTTGTCTCTAATAGGCCCCACCCCACCTCTTACTACCCGCTTACTGTTTACATGCCGGTAGATTTTTGGGTGCCTTTTAATGTTAACCACCATTTCTACTCTCATATTCTCTTTGCCAATCTTCACATCCCCTCTCAACTTATTGTATTTGGCCTGGTTCCCCCTTGAAGCATTCACCTGACATGCATCATACACCCTCTCTTTTTGTTTCATCATCTTCTTTATCTCCCTCGTCATCCAAGGAGCCCTTGCTTTGGTTCCCTTACCCTTCCCTCTTGTTGGAATGTACCTAGCCTGTACTTGGAACATCTCCTCCTTAAAGATCACCCATTGTTCCATTACAGTTTTCCCTGTCAGTCTTTGGTTCCATTTTACCCTGACTAGATTCTTTCGCATCCCATTGAAGTTAGCCCTATTCCAGTTTAGAAGTTCCACTCTAGATTGTTCCTTGCTCCTCTCCATTGCTAATCTAAATCTTATGATACGATGATCGCTTGTACCCAAGTGTTCTCCCACAGACACTTGGTCGACCTGGCCCACCTCTTTCCCCAGCACCAGATCCAGCAATGCCTCCTTCCTAGTTGGGCCAAGAACATATTGGTCAAGGAAATTCTCTTGAACTCATTTCAGAAATTCCTCATCCTCCTTTCCCTTTACCTTAGCATTATCCCAATCAATATTTGGGTAATTAAAGTCCCCCAATATTACCACTCTATAGCTCTTGCATATCTCTGCGATTTCCCTGCAGATTTGCTCCTCTACCTCCCTCTCACTATTTGGAGGCCTATAGAATATCCCCAATAGCATGACCATACCCTTTTTGCTCCTCAACTCTAACCAAATGGATTTTGTCCTTGTTCTCTCAAGAACATCTTGCCTTTCCAACATTACAATGTCTTCCTTAATCAGCACTGTCACCCCACCTTCCTTTTTTCCTTCCCTATCTTTTCTGAACACCTTGTATCCTTGAATATTAAGTGCCCAGTCCTCACTGTTTTTAAGCCACCTTTCTCGTTATTGCCACATCATATTGCCACGCGGATAATTGTGCTTGTAGCTCACCAACCTTATTCACCACACTTTGTGTGTTTACGTACATGCATTCTAAACCCACTTGATTTTTTCGTAGTCTTTCTTAGTCTGCTCCTATTTAATATGGTACTACTTCCGCCTCTTGGTACTATCCAACACAATCACTCTTTTATGCACTTTATTCCTCTTTTCTACTCCTATATGCTTGACCTCCTAGGTGGTAGAGTTCGCGGGTTTGGGAGGTGCTGTCGAAGAAGCCTTGGCAAGTTGCTGCAGTGCATCTTTTAGATGATACACACTGCAGCCACGGTGCACCAGTGGTGGAGGGAGTGAATGTTTAAGGTGGTGGATAGGGTGCCAATCAAACGGTCTGCATAAGTGTTGTTGCAGCTGCACTCATCCAGGCAAGTGGAGAGTATTCCATCACACTCCTTACTTGTGCCTTGTAGATGGTGGAAAGGCTTTAGGGAGTTGGGAGTTGCGACACTCGCCGCAGAATACTCAGACTCTGACCTGCTCTTGTAGCCACAGTATTTATGTGGCTAGCCCAGTTAAGTTTCTGTTATTAATCCATTTTGGAAGATGTTAATCGCTAGGATTTCTCAATTAAGCATGAAAGACATCGGGAGTTTCCCAAACTAGTTGGTTTTCTGTCATAATGACAAGCAAAAAAACCTGTCAAAACTGGGTTGTGTGTGGGATTGCCAACTTCACTAATTGTTGCCCGCTTCTCAGAATCACAGAAACCCCACAGTGCAGATAGAGGCCATTTCGGCCCATCAAGCCTGCACCGACACATATCCCACCCGATCCCCGTAACCCCTACGCCAACACATATCCCACCCTATCCCCGTAACCCCACGTATTTAATCCCCCTAACACTAAGGGTCAATTTATCACAGCCAATCATCCTAACCCGCACATCTTTGGACTGTGGGAGGAAACCGGAGCACCCGGAGGAAACCCACGCAAACACGGGGAGAATGTCTGTGCGGAGTTTGCACAGTCACCCGAGGCCGGATTCGAACCCGGGTCCCTGGCGCTGTGAGGCAACAGTGCTAACCACTATGCCACCGTGCTGCCCTTCTGACTCTAACTCTGCCCCAATACCACTGAAAAAACCTTTACCCAGGCTTTTGTCTGCAGACTCGATTTCTGCAATGCCCTACTCTCTCTAACTCCCAGTAACTCCCTCCCTAAACTCCTCTCCGCTCATCCACTTCTTTCTCCACCTTTCAAAAACCAGAAACTCATCTTTTTTGACCAGGCATGCCTGTTCCTTCTTTATACTTTATTTTTCTGTACCCTCTGTGAAGCACCTTGGTATGCTTTTTCCATGAGAAAGACACTACAGGAAATTTTCGATTAACCGGCCCCTAAATAACCGGAAATGTTGGTTAACCAGCAAAATTACCTTGCTCCATGTGTTGCTGTGCAAGGGTGTGGCTGCAGCTGTTGCTAAGCTACAGAGACGCTTGCAACTTGTGGCCATTGTTTGAGCCTAAGCAATAGGGTTTGTTGCTTTATACGGCGCTCTCAGCTCCGTATCTTTTACTAAAGCGTTCGGTTATCCGGAATTTTTGATGAACCGGCACCACATCGGTCCCGTCCGTGCCAGATAAAAGAAAGTTTCCTGTAAATGCCAGTTGTTGTTTGAATTGAATCTAGTCAATAAAAAGCTCTGCGTAAATTTATTAAACGTTACCCTTTTTGGACAGATGATTCACCACTGGACAATGTCTGATAATTTTTTTTTTAAATGGTGGTTGTGTACAGATGATGCAAACAATAATCCCACAGCCGTGGGAAATTAAATTGAGGGCCACTTCATAAAATCTGCGTCACTGCACCTTGTCCTGCAGTGTACATCACGTCCCCTTCACTGTAGACTTTCTTGGCCAATATAGTGGGTGGAATACATGGGCCTTTGGAGACCACGTTTCCTGGTTATTTCAGAAATGTCGCCTATTCAAAAGGCACCTCGATATGCGGCAGTGGCCAACGCGGTAGAGTTTAGCAGATTCTGAAATGGTGTTGGCTGTTTTCACAGACGAGGAATCATTTCATGGGCACTCGAGAGGAGATGGAGGATCTCATGAAAAGAATGAAAGAAGCTCCACAAACTTGCAAGCTACCGGGACAGCCCACCATCGAAGGCTACCTCTACTCTCAGGAGAAACGTAAGGGCTCCAGATCCATTCCGCTTTTGTTCTTTTTCTGTACTGTACTGGTCAGGTCACTGCCGAGGCTGGTTTCCCGAAATTAGTTGCTCAGACTCTCCCTGTCCAATTTTCAGGAATTTGATCCTGAGGGGTGAACAACGGTGTGGAGCTGATGATCTGTCTTTTAACAGGTTTTAGTGAATATGTATTTAGCCGAGTGTAAGCCTTTGCTGCATGTGTTGGTGACATCTTGTGCCTTGACATCAGTATTACAGCTGTTTGTTTATTGCTGCAACTCATTCCACATGGATTCAAGCTGCAACTTCACCCTTCCTGTTATTCCAGCATTTTGCGCTTTATTTATGTTTCTTATTGGCCGGATATCCAACTTGCCCATTAGACTTGTAGCAGAGATGTATCGCCAGGTTCCAACACAGCTTTCCACATCCACGGTCATTCTGGGTTCACTTAACCCCTTCAGTGACCTGATTATTTGCTGCCAACACTGTGGTGGCAGCAGGCACTGGGGGGAGGATTTATTCTCACAGAACATCATCCAATAAGGGTTTCATTCAAAATTCAAGGCTCTGAGTGAGAGTTCCTGATCTTAGCATGACCCTCTTGGGTAGGGGTGGAGCAGATTCTTTCACATTTGGGGGGGGGGGGGCGGGGGTGGAAGAGGGACGGGGCCGAGATGGTGACGGAAGGACAGTTCAGCCAACATGTCTCTTGGCGCTCTCTGAGCGGCAGTACAAGAGCAGCATTGGTGGAAACCTGAGAAGCAGCCTGTCTGCTAGGCCTTGTTGGCTAGGGAACATCATGTGGTACAGAGATGACCAGACGGATAGCCGGTTGTGCAGGATTTTCATCTATTTTTTTTTTTAACTCTCCCCCAGGGGCTCTGGGATTCTCCTGGGTGAAATACTACTGCAAATATGTGAAAGATACGAAAATTCTAAGCATGATCCCCTGTGATCCAAAACCTGGGATGAAGCAAGTGAGTATCCTATTAATGTAGAGCCCAGAACTATGTGTTGGAGTTACTGGATAATGGATGTGTGCATGATTCACCCTGGAACAGAGATTTGAAATGGTGGACAATGCTGGAACTGCTTTGATGAATCTGTTCAAGATCAGCTAGTGTTTCAAGTGTGAGAAATTCTCACCCAAATTATTTACCTCTTGCCCTCTCTTTAGAAAGCTGCTTGGCGTTTTCAGCATGTACTGATTTTTACTTTGGATATGCAACACCTTACAGTTTTCTTTTAATCTCTGGTCATCCTTGTTTTCAAATCCCTCCATGGCCTCGCCCTTCCCGATCTCTGTAATCTCCTCCAGCCCCACAACCCCCCGAGATATCTGCGCTCCTCTAATTCTGCCCTCCTGAGCATCCCTGATTATAATCACTCAACCATTGGTGGCCGTGCCTTCTGTTGCCTAGGCCCGAAGCTCTGGAATTCCCTGCCTGAACCTCTCCGCCTCACTACCTCTCTTTCCTCCTTTAAGATGCTCCTTAAAACCTACCTCTTTGATCAAGCTTTTGGTCACCTGCCCTAATTTCTCTTTATGTGGCTTTGTGTCAGATTTTTTGTCTTGTAATACTCCTGTGAAGCACCTTGGGATGTTTTACTACGTTAAAGGCGCCATATAAATACAGGTGGTTGTTAGAGACTGGAGTTTGCCGATATGCAACCTGTCACCGTGCTCCTAAAGCTGTTCTTTCTGTGAAGCTCTTGGGGACATTTCAACAATGTAGTGAGGTGTTCTATAAATGCAACTATTATTAATTTTGACTTTGAATCACGAATGGCACGGACTGAGCTGAGCCTGTAGCGTGCAATTGCTGCTTTTGTTTTTGTCCTCTGTCCTTTTTTTGGTTTCCACAGATGAGAGGACAGGTGGATGAACAGGTGTTGTTATGCCTATATTACTCTGATGCTGGCCACTGCAAGCAGCTTGTGCGCGCCCTCTTTTTTTAATGTGTTTCTCTCTCTCTGGCTCTCCTGCTCCATTGTCTCTTGATTTGGGTACGTCCCTCACAAGAGCACAGATCAGAATGGCAGTTATGGGTGCAAATCTATGCATCGTTCCTCCGTTTCAGTTGAAACTCTTCCTTTAACCTAGAATTTGTGGTGCGAAATGCTAATTTAAATTGATTGAGGGAAGAGGGATAAACATTGGAACTCTAAGTTGTATGCTGTTAGTCCGCAGGATAGCACACAGGCAAAGGATTTTGGGGTCAAATCAGTGATTGGCACAATGTGTGCTAGCAGTAAATAAGGCAAGTAGAATCTTAGATTAGAAGACAAATCACGAGATGTAATGCCAAGTCTGTACATCTCCATCTGGAGCACTGTTGTGTAGTTCTGGCCACCCTATCACAGAAAGGAGATTTTGGCACTGGGAAATGTGCAGCAAAGGGTTATCGGCTTGATATCTCCCATTGAAAACGAGCTACAAGGAGAGATTAAGGAAGCTGCATTTGCTTGCATTAGAAAAGGTAAGACTGAGAGGGATTTTGCCGAGGTCGTCAAGACCCTTGAGGGTATGGATAAGCTGAGCCCTAGAAAACGGCTTACCGTGGCCCCAAGAACAACTAAGAGGGGACATGAGACAAAAGAGGGAAGGTGAATGGGGCCAATCAGCTCTACCTGTTTCACAGGAAGGCCAGTCACCGCTTGAAATGGATGACCCAGGGAGGTGGTCAAGACTGTGTGCAAACAGCAGCTTGAAGGAGTTGGACCGGCATTTGGCGATAGTCAATTGAGAGATATGCAGGGGGAGAAATTGGGTGGAGCCGCAAACGGGGCGCCAAGCTCGCCTGGGCGCCGGATTTAGTGCAGCGTTTGGAGCAGTAGCGACCGCCGGAAATTCAGCTTGAGCGCCCCAAGAGGGACACGGGGCGAGGCTCGAGGCGCTCCGCGTCCCTCTTAGGGCGCTGAAACTGAATATCGCAGCGCAACGTGCCGCAGTGCCACATGCTGCGGCACGGCACGCTGCGGTACTGCAGGCCTTCCTCCCATTCTTAAGGGGAAGGGGCCTGCACCAGCGCGATGAGCGATCGCGAGTGCCGGCAAAAGAGCCCGGCACCGAGGAGAAGTGCCGGGCTCTCGGAAAACAGCCGGCAATGCCGCGGGGGGCGATCAGGACGCTGGGGACGGAGGTGCTGGCAGGCGGCCGCCGGAAAAAACGGCCGCCCTGCACCTCCACCTTAATTTGCGCCACTGCCGCCACAGGAAGGCCCCGTGAACCGGGTGCCATTTGCGAACGGCGCTACAGAGGCGGTCGCTGCCAGATATCGAGATCGGGGCGGTAGCGGGGCGCTGCGCACACCGTGACGTCATCGGAGGCGGCGCAGCGCAACAGGTTAACGCCGCCATTAGCGCCCCAGCTAAATATCACAGGAGGCGCAGCCAGTGGCGCTAAAGCCACTGAGTGCCCTCTTTAGGCGCTAACTGGTGGCACAGCCCACCGAATTTCTAGGCCGCAGTCTTCTGTTTCTGACCTCTGGGGCTGATCAGATAGACTGAAATGGCCTTTTCTGGTCCTGTACATTCCTTTACTCTGTTAATATTTTTGCTGCAAGCGGAGATTCTGTTGCGGATTGACAACACATCCTGTGGCAAAGACGAGGATCAGTAACTTGTGCAGCGTTTGCTCCAAAGGAATTCGGTTCAAAAATGCCAACCTTTCCGGCTTGTGGTCACAGACAAAACTTGGCCAGACAGGCAGGAGCGTCTGGGAAAGGTTCACATCAGGCTGGAGAGAAGTGGCTGATGGGAATCACCTACAGATGGAAATGGTTCTTTAGAATCATAGAATCGTTACAGCGTGGAAGGAGGCCATTCTCCTTGACCAATGCTGCCACGCCACCTCCTATTGTTCCTTCCCTATCTTTCCTGAACACCTTATATCCAGGAACATTTGATACCCAATCCTGCCCTTTTTGAGCCAGGTCTCCGTTATCACCACGACATCATATTCCCATGTGGCCATTTGCGCCTGCAGCTCACTCACCTTGTTTACTATGCTTGGTGCGTTCACATACATACCCTGTAAACCCATCTTAGACCATCCTGTATAACAACAGAAAATGCTGGAAAAACTCAGCAGGCCAGGCAACATCCGTGGAGAGAGAAATAGAGTCAACGTTTCAGGTGGAAACCCTTCGTCAGGACTGAAGAAACACAGGAAATGGAACAGATTAAAAGGCCAGTTTGGGGGCTGGGAAATGGGGATGAGAGAACAAAAGAGAAGTGAAGAGACGTTGGCCTAGAAATTCAGTAAGGCGCTGCAAGCTTTGCGCCCAGTTACCGCCTAAAGAGGGCTTCTGCGCCAGTGGAGGAGGTTGCGCTGATATTGAGCGCGGCGGTAGCTGGTAGCGCTGCGCCGGCACCGATGACGTCATCGGTGTGCGCAGTGCCCCGTTTCCGCCCCGATGCCGGCCCGACGCCCATATTCAGTTGTCGCCGCCGCCTCCGTGGCGGCCGCTACTAACATCCGGAGACCAGGGCCTTACTGCAGCCTTAGTGGGGCGCATAAAGGTGGAGGTGCAGCCGGCCGCTTTTTCGGCGGCCGCCTGCCCGCACCTCCTTCCCCGGCCTCCTCCACCACCCCCCCCCCCGCGGCATTGCCGGCTGCTTTCCGCGAGCCCGGCACTTCTCCGTGGTGCCGGGCTCATTTGCCGGCACAATCCAGCGGCGATCTTCCCGTTGCAGGCACCTCCACCTTAGGAGAAGGAGGAGGCCTGCAGTACCGCAGCCTGCCGCACCGCATCGGGTTGCGCAGCAGCACCTAGAGCGCTGAAATTCAGTTTCAGCGCCCCAAGCGGGGGTGGGCACACCCTGGAATAGCGCCCGGTTCCGACTTGGGGCGCAAAAAGTGAATATCTGACGGTCGCAAATGGCTCCGCGCCCAGCGCTAACTTTTGGGCGCTAGCCAGCTGGCGGGGCCATAGTGAATTTCTAGGCCGTTGACTCTGTTTCTCTCTCCACGGACGTTGCCTAGCCTGCTGAGTTTTTCCAGCAGTTTCTGTTGTTATTTCAGATTTCCAGCATCCGCAGTATTTTGCTATCGTATTAGACCATCCTGTGTTCTCTCTTAGTCTGACCCCATCTAATACCTTTACTATTTCTTGCTTTAGTGCTAACTGTCTCTCCCAATCCTTTGTGCCCTTTGTTTCTCCTTTCTAATGCTACATCCCGGTGCCCATCCCCCTGCCAACTTAAGAGTGGAAGCCAAGCACTTTCCCTCAGTGAGAGGGGGGAAAAAACAACACTAAAGGAACAAACCGATTAAAACAGTGTGTTCCACAATCTAACAATCTTCCACTTGCGATCTGGACACTGTCTATTAGTATCTTCAACCATTACCTCACTAGACAACATGAGAAGGAACAGTGTTGAATCTCAGCTTTGACAACATCCTATAACTATAACTGGAAGCCCAGCGACACATGGAGCATCGGGTCTGCTGAGAGCCACACGTCAAATGGAGATGAGGCAGAAGTGTCCCCAAAGCTGCACTATGGGCACCACTAATCTACAGGTGACACACAACAAATGAGATCTCTCTTCCCTCTGGCGGCTGGAGTCACTTTGAGCCTCAGTTATATTTGTGGTTCAGTTAACAGATGACCCTGTATAAAACACTGGTTCGACCTCAACTGGAGTATTGTGTCCAATTCTGGGCACCGCACTTTAGGAAGGATGTGAAGGCCTTAGAGAGGGTGCAGAAAAGATTTAAGAGAATGGTTCCAGGGATGAGGGACTTCAGTTGCGTGGATAGACTGGAGAAGCTGGGGTTGTTCTCCTTAGAGCAGAGAAGATTTAGAGGAGATTTGTTCAAAATCATGAGGGGTCTGGACAGAGTAGATAGAGAGAAACTGTTCCCATTGGCGGAAGGGTCGAGAACCAGAGGGCACAGATTTAAGGTGATTGGCAGAAGAACCAAAGGCGACATGAGGAAAAACTTTTTTACTCAGCGAGTGGTTAGGATCTGGAATGCGCTGCCTGAAGGGGTGGTGGAAGCAGATTCAATCGTGGCTTTGACAAGGGAGTTGGATAAGTATCTGCAGGGAAACATTTTGCAGGGCTACGGGGAAAGGGTGGGGGTGTGGGAATAGCTGAAGTGCTCTTGCAGAGAGCCGGCACGGGCTGAATGGCCACCTTCCGAGCTGTAACCATTCTGATTCTATGATAACTGCCCTCCGTGGCACACCTGAAAGCATCAGCTTTAAATGTGAGTAACTGCCCACGTCCCATCACCCCTGTGCTCGCTGACCTACATTGGCTCCTGGCCCACCAAAACCTCTTTTTTTTTTGTGTGAAAATAAAACCCCTCATTCGTGTGTTCAATCCCTCCACGGCCTCACCACTCCCTATCTCTGTAACCTCCTCCAGTCCGACAACCCTCTGAGATCGCAACGTTCCTCCAATTCTGGCCTGTTGTGAATCCCCAATTTCCAACACTCCACCATTGGTGGCCGTGCCTTCAGCTACCTCGGCCTTACGCCCCCTAAATCCCACCCCCCCTCTTTAAGACCCTCCATAAAATCTATCACTTTGACCAAGCTTTTGGTCACCTGTCTTAATGTCTCCATCTTTGGCTCAGTGTTAATTTTTGTCTAATTCCACTCCTGTGAAGCGCCTTGGGAGGTTTGACTGTGTTACAGGCGCTGTACGTGTGCCAGTGTGACTGTGTTACAGGCGCTGTACGTGTGACTGTGTTACAGGCGCTGTACGTGTGACTGTTACAGGCGCTGTACGTGTGACTGTGTTACAGGCGCTGTACGTGTGACTGTGTTACAGGCGCTGTACGTGTGACTGTGTTACAGGCGCTGTACGTGTGACTGTGTTACAGGCGCTGTACGTGTGCCAGTGTGACTGTGTTACAGGCGCTGTGCGTGTGCCAGTTGCTGCTGTTGCTGCACAGCTGGTAGTGGAGCGTGGGCGAAACACTGCTAAGGATTGTGGCTCTCAAGAAAGTGTTTCAAACACTGTTGTGGACAATCTGAACTGTAAACCAATCTGCTTCATGTAATTTTCTCTAGGAATTTAAACTGAAGTCCTGCATTAGGAGGAAATCTGAATCCATTGACAAGCGATTCTGCTTCGATATCGAGACCTTTGAAAGGTAAAGGCATGTTACTGCTTGGGGCAAAGACTGTTGTGTTAAGCAGCTGAAAATGGTCAAAAGACTGCTGTTGCCATGAACAACGCACTGTAAGCAGCAGTGCCAAAGGAATATCTGACACACATTCTGGACGTAGAATTTGACTCAATGATCTGCTTTTTTGTTTTTAAGCCTGTAATAACCGTGTGACAATCGTTAATCCACCCTGGATATACATCAATGAGCGTCGGCGCTGTGGGGAGCGTTGATGGGAGGCGTATGTCTTGGCAGTTGCTGGCAGTGCCTCTTCCCCTCTTGGTTCCTGCCCCTTCGGCCTCTAGTTGTTTGGTTGTTCCCTGGGAGTTGCTCAATATTGGAAGGAAATCTGGCATTCCATCTGTCATGCCAGTTTGGATTAGCGTCTCTAGCTTGAGAGCCTGAGCCTGAATCTGTTGCTGACGGGAGAGTTGGGATGTTATGGTTTGAGAGTCCTCTCTCTTCCCGCCCCTCCCCCCTTCACCAAGTGGCTGTTTTCAAAATGGTGGGCATGCCAATCGAACCACACACAACTCGGTAGAGAGTGTAATAAGGAGCGTGGTGTTTGGGAGTCTGTTTAAGAAAGAATGCTGCTTACAAAACCAGAATTATACTCCTTCAGCTGTGGCTCAGTTGTCGGCACCCTCGCCTCTGAGTCAGAAGGTTGTGAGGGTCAAGTCCCACTCCAGAGACTTGAGCACAAAATCCAGGCTGACACTCCAGTGCAGTGCTGAGGGAGCGCCGCACTGTCGGGAGGTGCGGTCTTTCGGATGAGATGTTAAGCTGGGGTCCTGCCTGCCCCCTCAGGTGGACGGAAAAGATCCCCTGGCACTATTTGGAAGAAGAGCCAGAGACGTTCTCCCTGGTGCCCTGGCCAATATTTATCCCTCAACCAACATTAGATCAAAAACTGATCATCACGTTGCAGTTTGTGGGAGCTTGCTGTGCGCAAAATGACTGCCACATTTCCTACATTACAGCAGTGACTGCACTTCAAAAAGTACTTCATTGGCTGTAAAGCGCCTTGAGACGTCCTGAGGTTGTGAAAGCTGGTGTATCAATGCAAGTCTTTCATTTTTTTTTTCTTTCTTTCTCGTTCTACAGTAAATTCTAAACAAATCTTCCTTTCACAGGCAAGGCCCTGTCACACTCCAGGCGCTCTCGGAAGCCAACAGAAGGTTATGGATTGAGGCGATGGATGGCAAAGAGCCAGTGAGTATCTTGCCGGATTCTCTTGTTTATTTTGTTTTTTTGGAAATTGTTTTGGGTCTCCATGCTCCCACCTTTCATGGAACACACTTTCCCAGCCAATAGCACAGCCAGATGTCCTCTGAACCCTTCCAATGCTGTTACAATTCGGGCTTTCTCAACAGATTTTATTACACAGGCAATAAATTGAAACTTAACCTTGCGTGTGAAGTGATGAGGATAGCCTGCTTCAAGGTCAACAATCTACCCTTGTACTGCTGGAGTATATATTGGGACTAGTATGGAGTACCAAACTTACACACCACACTGACAGACCATGTAGTTCAGGAGCGAGGTAAATCATCAATTAAATAACAACACTGAATTATAAAGCATTTGAAAATTCTTAGAGCCCTTTTTAGAATCCCTTAACTGAATCTAACTTGGACCTTGCAGATCCATGGACTGCCCACCACACCGCCTTGACAGACACACTAAAGGAGAGGCTGCAGTAAATGTACCTGGTCCAGGAAGCTGCTTGTACCTCGGGTCAAAAGCAGAACCTTTCACAATGGAGACAATGACTGAGGAAGTCCCAAATTCTTTGCCATCCAGTTGAGAATCTGTATTAATTATTACCAACATTGCAGTTGGGTAGGTGGTGACGGAATAACTTCCCTCAGTGAGCTACTTATTTTGAGACCGAGCATAACTATTATGTCTGTGTGTAATTGAGACACGGACTGCAGGAGTTGGTTATAACAGGACTTTACTGAGTGGAGACAAACTGGAACTAACTATGCAAAGTTACTACACAGGCTTATATACAGGGGTGGTCACTACTGGTACTGCAGTATACAGGGGCTGCAGAATATAGTTCCTTCTGCAAAGTACATACACTACAATTCCTCCCCTTTTTAGCTAAACAGTACATAACATTCAATTAATAATTAAATAACATATCTACAATTACAGTTGTCATATACATTAGCTGAAGTTAAGCAATTATAAGTTCAGTCTTTGAGGAGGCTTCCTGATTCTGTCTGGATAACGCCTCTTTGGGGTATCAGGTTCTTCTGGCAGAGTTGATTCAGAATCAATGTCGTTGTTGGGTTCGTCTGCTTCCAATATTCCCGATTCTGAGGTAGATGCAATTGGTACTTCGGTTTCATCACCAGGTGTATCGGATCGTGGTGTGGAATTGACGTTTTCCAGTGACTCTAGAATCTGGTCAGCATGGCGTCTTACAATGCTCTCTCCAATGTCCACGGTATAAATTAGAGGTCCTTGCCGTGTACAGATCGTTCCTGGCTGCCATTTCTCTGTGCGGTAGTCCCGGGCCAAAACTGGTTGACCTACCTTAAAACTCCTGGTCGGCCTTTCATTCATATTCTGAAACTGCCTGTTCTCCACATCTCTTCTGATGTTTGGCTTAACCAAATCCAAGCGGCATCGTAGTCTTCGATTGAAGAACATCATGGCTGGAGTTTGGTTGGTAACCGCATGTGTCGCATTCCGGTAGGCAAACAAGAAGTTATCCACCTTGTGTTGTAGGGGTATGTCTTCATTATACATTGCCTTGATAGCCTTCTTGAATGTTTGAACGAACCTCTCAGCCAATCCATTGGTGGCTGGATGATATGGGGCAGATGTGTAATGCTTAACACCATTGTTCTTTAAGAACCTCCGGAACTCTTCAGACACAAACTGTGGTCCATTGTTGGAGCAAATCTGTTCAGGCAGCCAATTTCTGGCGAATATGGTTTGTAAGACTGTGATAGTTTTTTCTGTGGTGGTTGAGGACATTTTTATTACCTCTGGCCACTTTGTGCATCCACTGCAATTAAAAACATCGAGTCCATAAATGGACCAGCAAAATCAATGTGCACCCTTTGCCATGGAGATGAGGGCCACTCCCATGGATGTAGAGGGGCTTGTGGTGGGGCGTTTTGGACCTTCTGGCATCCTGTACAGCTCTTGGTCATCTCTTCGATTTCTCTATCGATTCCCAGCCACCACACAAACGCTCTGGCTAAGTTCTTCATTTTTACCCCTCCCAGATGACCCTCATGAAGCTCATTGAGCACTCTATCCTTCAATTTGGGTGGAATTACTACTCTGGATCCACACATCAAGGTTCCTCTGCACACTGACAGCTGTTCTCTTCTCGGCGAGAATGCTGGCAACAGTGGTTCGCCATGTGCTGGCCATCCCTTCACCGTTAAATCATAGACCCAGGAGAGTGTCGGGTCATTTCGTGTTTCCTTTTCTATGTTTGCATTCGTCACAGGTAGACATTCGACTATGGTCGAGTGGAATATCTCCACTGGATCCACTGCAGGTGCTTCTTCCACCATCGGCAACGGTAGGCGCGACAATCCATCAGCATTCCCATGCTGTTTAGTTCCTTTGTACTCGATGTCATATTGGTGTGCCCCTAGGAAAAGGGACCACCTCTGTAGCCGTTGTGCTGTCATTATCGGGACGCCCTTCTTAGGGTTGAAAATGGAGACGAGGTTGATGATCAGTTAGTTGAGTAAATTTCTGACCGTGCAGGTAGTGATTGAACTTCTTCACCCCCCACACCAGGCTGAGGGCCTCTCTGTCAATCTGGGCGTAGTTACGCTCGGCTGAAGTTAACGAGCGTGACGCAAAAGCTATCGGCCTCTCTGAACCATCAAGGAATTTATGTGACAGTACCGCTCCAATGCCGTAGGGAGACGCATCACACGCCAGTCTTATCGGTAGTGATGGGTTGTAGTGAGCCAATACTTCTCTTGAAGTGATTAGGTCTTTACTCTTCTGAAAGGCCCGCTTACATTCATCGTTCCATTGCCATGCTACTCCAGTTTGCAGTAGGGCGTTCAGTGGGTGCAGAATTGTGGACAAATTCGGCAAAAACTTATGGTAGTAATTCACCAATCCGAGGAATGACCTCAGTTGCGACACATTTTCAGGCGCTGGAGCCTTAACTACCGCTTCAATTTTGTCAGGGGAATTATGTAACCCCTCTTCATCAATCACGTGACCACAATACGATATCTGCTTCTTAAAAAACTCGCACTTGGAGCGATTGGCTCATAGCCCATGTTCTCTTAGTCTAGTGAGCACCTGCTCTAGGTTGGCAAGGTGTTCACTGTCATCTTCACCTGTCACTAGGATGTCGTCCAAGTAACACTGAGTCCCCGGAATCCCTTGCAGGACTTGTTCCATCGCTCTTTGCCATATCGCCGGAGCTGATGCTACTCCGAATACCAGTCGATTATACTGGTAAAGACCTTTGTGAGTGTTTATCGTGAGATACTTCCTAGAGGATTCTTCAACCTCCATCTGCAAATATGCTTGTGCTAGGTCAATTTTTGTAAAACGCTTCCCTCCAGATAGTGAGGCGAAAATATCTTCTATCCTCGGGAGAGGATATTGTACTGTGTGAAGGACTGGGTTCACCGTCACCTTGAAGTCCCCACAGATGCGAACCTTCCTTGGCTCCTCAGACTTATTGTTTAACGTTTTCTTCATGACCGGAATGATGGGTGTCACCCACTCCCTCCAGTCTACCTTCGATAACACGCCTGCATTCTCCAGATTCTCCAGCTCTGCCTCGACGGCTGGGTGAATTGCATATGGTACCGGTCTTGCTTTGAAAAACTTGGGAATTGCATTCTTTTTTTTTATCGAGGCAGTTACGCCTTTAAGAGTTCCCAGTTCTTGTTGAAATACCACTTTGGCGTCAGCTAAGATTTTTGACAATCGTCCAGGTGTGCCGTCGTCATCCTTTTTACCAGCCAACGTCAGTGCCTGAATGGAGTGCCAGTCTAAACTTATCTTTCTGATCCATTCACGTCCCAACAACGGTGGTCCACCATCCGGCAGCATGTACAGATACAATGTCTGTATTTCCTTGCCGTTGTATTCGATAGGCACCCTTATTTTCCCTCTGGGGTATACTTTTTGCCCCGTATACATTTTCAAGACGATGTCTCTTTCAAGGGTATGTGTGAGAATAACCGCTCGTAGTCTCGTCGATTCATGAAGGTCAGGGCTGATCCTGTATCCAATTCCATTTTGACTTGGGGCCCTGCTATCGTGAGGGTGACCCAAATGGTTCGGTGATCCTCTTTTGCGATTACGTTGTGAAGGTTGAGACAGCTTCGTCTCTTGTTCTCGGATTCACTATCGCTCATCTGGTCTTCGGAACTACTGTCCGTCATCTTTTGTACTTTCCTGTACTGTTCCTTAGTAGCCTTTTTGTTGTCATTGGTCTTCTTCCCAGACCTGCAAACTCGTACAATGTGTCCCATCTTTCCGCATTGCCTGCATATTTTGTCCTTGGACCAGCAGTCCTTCTGGTCATGGGTTGTTCTGCTGCAGCGATAACATTTTTCAAATCCCCGTGTCATTTCGTGGGTGCCGTATTCCTGTGGCTTTTGCTGTATTTCCGCAGCTCCCCTTGCTGCTGCTTCGTACGATACTGCCACGCTGAAAGCCTTATCTAGCGTCAGCTCTTTCTCTGAGAGTAACCTCTTCTGGGTTCCTTCACTCAGGAGTCCACAGACCAATTTGTCCCGTAGGGTACCTGCCAGTCCTGCTCCGAACTGGCAGTGCTTTGATAGCTTGCGTAGTTCCATAAGGTAATCAGCATTGTTCTCATCTTTATGCTGATTTCTCCTGTGGAATTTAAATCTTTCTGCTATCAGCAGCGGTGTAGGATTTAGATGTTCCTGTAGGATATCAACAATTTTGTTAAAACTCTTCGCCATCAGTTTGGCTGGAGTAATCAGGTTCCGCAATAGGCCGTACGTTCTTGCGCCCATTAAGTTTAGTAGTACCGATGCCTTTTTCTCATCGGCTACTTAGTTTGCCTCGCAATATATTTCGACTCTCCACATACGTGGTCCAGTCTTCTATTGCATTATCGAAGGCAGTGATATAGCCAGTCTTCGGCATCTTGGAAATCTAAGATGGCGCCTCCCGCGCTTTGCCTTCTTCCCCGATTTAACAAAATGGCGTCTCCCGCGCTTTCCGTCTTCTCCGCTGCTGCTAGTGTTTTATGCCTTGATGGCGACGCCCTATGGTCTTCACGCACTTCCCCCCCACGCTGCTGCTAACGCCGCTCTCCGCGGTTCCCGTGGCAAACGGCAGCTTCTAATTTCTTTTATTTCCCCGTCGTCGGAGCAACCCTGCAGGACACTTTCCTCCCTCTTCTCGGGTCTGTACGCTGCCTGGCTTCGTAACACCGGCCGCGCCCTGTGTGCTCCACCCTCTCTCTCTCTCTCTCCTCCCGACAACGCTGCTCGGCCCCGTTGAAAAGCCACCCGATCGAGCTCTAGCCCGCCGCAGCCCAGGAAGGATCAGTGTACTACCTGCCACCAGCCCAATTAGCTGGAACACCATCGACAGGATAACCAAGCCCCGCTCTCGATAGCCTCTCCTGCAAATCTTTCACTCCGATGAATCAGAGGCGGTTGCCCCACGGTCGACGGCCGTTTCTTCTGATCGTTTTATTTATTTATTTTTTCTTTCTTCTGGCCTCGGCCTCTGACAACTTCGATTCAGGGATGGATCCCCATGAGGTGGTGCAGACTGTAGGTAAGTTCGGATTTGCTCGTCATCAGTATTATGTCCGTGTGTAATTGAGACACGGACTGCAGGAGTTGGTTATAACAGGTCTTTACTGAGTGGAGACAGACTGGAACTAACTATGCAAAGTTACTACACAGGCTTATATACAGGGGTGGTCACTACTGGTACTGCAGTATACAGGGGCTGCAGAATATAGTTCCTTCTGCAAAGTACATACACTACAATAACGGAGTTTTGCTTCTAGTATGGCAGCCTCCTTTTGTGAAACATTGGGGACAATTCTAAACTAACTCATCGGGCGGGAAACACACAGGAGTCATCAGAGAGCAATATCGGGCGGGGTGTAAAACCGGCGTTCCACCCAATCCCCATGGGTTGTCCGCCTGGTGTGTTGGGGCTTAAAATGACCCCCATTGTGTCAGCAACCCATCGAATGCCACTGAAGTTTGTACCAGTTGCTAGAGTAAATTCCTGTGCCATTGACCTGATCCTTCCAGACAGAATTGCATGTTCGCTCTATCCAGAGGTTCTCCTAGACAAAGGGCGAAAGGAATCCGATCGGGAGCAGTAACGTTGGCCTAGCTACAATTTAAATAAGATGTGACTTACGCGGGATGGAACCTGTACCTGTCACACATGCTCCTTTCTAACCGGCTGCAGGGAGCTGTACAAAGCCAGCATGAGATGGCATGCACAGTTTTAAAGGCAAAAAAACTCTGCTCTGCTCCTTTAGGAATAGCCTCTGTTGTCTTGCTGTCTACGGTTTGGACTACATATCCCAGCATTCTACCTGTTGGATTGCTTCACTACATTGCCCAGATATGGAACAAGAAAAGTCTACAATTTATTTCCAATGGCCTTTCTCCTTCATTCTGTTCTCATTCTAATCCATTTATTGAATAATTTTGCCTAAATGCACCTTAAATAAATTGCAGTTGCCATTTGTTTGCCTAATTGCCAATCCAAATCCTTCTACAAATCTTGAGCAATGTACGAGTTCTCCCGGGAGTCCTGGCCCATATTTATCCCTCAACCAACCTGACTTAAACAGATTATCTGGTCATTATCACGTTGCCGTTTTATGTTTATTCCTATATTTGGGGAGAGGGAAAGTTACTGCATGACGCAGATTCATTGGCCTTTTTCCAGTGTTTGTGTAGGACAGTGTTGTGGTAGGTTCTTTGATGAGCCCCTAATCCCAGGTAGGCTGACTAGGGCAGGAGGCAGAAGTGAAAGAAAGCAGGGGGAAACTATCTAGACGGTGAATAAGTTTGCCCTGTTCTTGTTGGCCTCCTGCTGGCTGCCTGGAGAGTGACCTTTACAAAGGCTCGAGGGCACGGGGTCCATTCTGGTGCTGGTATGTGCTTGCCAGAACCTTTGGAACTGCTGCTGGGGACCATAAAAGTGGGTGTCTGTGAACTGTGCAAAACGCTGGTTGTCAATGAGCTTAACTCTGCCGTGTTGGTCTGTCGTTTGTTTTCTTAAGGATCAGCGATGTTCAAAAATAAAAGCTGATGTTTAGGAACAGGAGGAGGCCATTCAGCCCCTCGAGCCTGTTCCACCAAGGCAGCTCGGTATCTGGACTCCACCTACCCGCCTTGGTCCCATAACCCTTAACAAAAACCTATCTCAGTTTTGAAATTTCCTAGCATCCATGATGTTTCTGATTTTTTTTTTTTTTTTTTTTACCCTCTTTTGGACTTTAATTTTCCCCTTGGTTTTAGTGCTAAAAATAAAAATTAAAAAGCACAATTTAAAATAAAACTGTTAAAACGATCAATTAAAGGTCTTTTATGTACAGTACATTGGCACATTGTTTTGAAGCTAAATTTAAGAGCGTCTTTTCCATACTTGGTATACATGCAAGGATGTGGGTCACATTAAAAACCCGATGCAGACAGGCAGGCGCAGAGCAGGTTTTTGGCTCTCTCAGCTGTGCATTCCATGCCAGAGCTTCCTCCTGGCAGGGGTGTAGTCAGCGCCACACTATCAAATCCCCCAAATACTAGCTTTAGTGCAATAGGACGCGGGTCAGCAAGTTGGTAGTGACTGACAAAAAAACAGAAGTGGAATCATAGAATGATGCAGCACAGAAGGAGGCCATTCGGGCCATCGTGCCTGTGCCAGCTCTTTGTAAGAGCGATCCAATTAGTCCCACTCTCCCCTGACCTTTCCCCACAGCCCTGCAAATTTTACCCCTTCGTCGTAATTTTTTGCTCCCGCTGATTTCTGTTCATTTAGAGGGGCAATGGCCTGACTTTTCAGCATCCAGAGAGAACAGGAGCTCCAACCACTGCCCGAGGGTAGCTGAGCTCGTAGCTCCCCGTCATGGGTGTCCGTCTATGACGCTGTGTAAAAGCCACCTAGTACAGTAATTCACTCCTCAACGTCACTGTGTGCCCGCCCCCAGAGTGGGGTTGCCAAAGCTACAACCTCTGTGGGCCAAAAGCAGCCCACGAGCCCTGGTTACCTGACCGAGTGAAGCCTTATTTCTTACTCTGCCACTTACTCCTGTGGGCCTGGTGGTTTGGAGAGGTCTGCTCCTTTACTGGGGTCAGTTTAATATAAACAAAAGAAGAAAGACTTTAATTTCTATAGCGCCTTTCACGACCTTAGGACATCTCAAGGCGCTTTACAGCTGATTAAATTCATTTGAAGTGGAGTCACTGTTGTAATGTAGAAAACGCGGCAGCCAATTTGCGCACAGCAAGCTCCCACAAACAGCAATGAGATGATGACCAGATCATCTATTTCTGATCTGATGTTGGTTGAGGGATAAATATTGGCCAGGACACCGGGTTTATACTTTGTATTTAAACTTAATGGGCAGGATTTTAACTTAGGAGGCAGGACTACAACTTTCGGGGTTGTAGTCCCGCCTCCATCGAGATGCGGCCAATCCACGCGATTTTAACTTGATTGACCTTGTTGAGCCCACTCAGCAGGCCAATTAAGGTCCACCCGGCAACAGGTGACGTCACAGATTGACATTTCATCTGTCAAGACGTGTTGACAGATGAAATATCAGTGTTTCACAGCTGTTTGAAGCTGTCAAACACTGACAGTCTTACTTCTAACATGAGTCCTTCTCCACAGACTCAGTTAGAAATCTCTCCTGCACAGAAAGCTGCAGGCTGTCACTTTTGACAGTTCACAGCCATTCTGCTTTCTGTGCCGGTGAGATGAGGGACTCCAGAGACCTAAAGGAAGGAAGGCTGAAAAGGTAAGAAAAGGTCATTTAAACTTCTTTACTCACTTTAGACACACCAAACACACTTACCTTTGCACTCATGCACACATCACTCACCTGAACACCGACATCTCGACTCCTTCAACCCAACGGCCCGTCTCCTCTAACTTGCCGTGGTTTGGAGCGGTCAGGAAGCCCACACTTCAACCTTAAAAATAGGGATTAGGCTAAAAACTGCCTGTTAACTACCTGTTAACAGGCAGTTAATTGGCACTAATCCCTTCCCGCCTCGGGGAGGCGGGTCCCAGTGCGGGGCGGGTACCCGCCTCCTTTGAAACTGGCATGGAGGCAGGTTTGGGCGCGGGATGGGGTCGGGACCCCCGATTTTGTGATTTTAACCCCCCACATGCCTCCAATCCCGACTCCACGGCCCAATGAAAATCCTGCCCAATATGTGGCCCATCGGTTCCAAAGAGATGCCATTTGGACAGCTCCTGCCCTAGAGGTATATGTTCAATGTCGCAAACCTAAAGTATTCACGTGTTTACGTAATTAAATGCTAATCAAACACCATTTGGAGACTTGTCTACATCTGCAGAAGCCAGGATACTAAAAACAGAAGCTTTCTTTGATGCATAGTTTAAAACACGCGCTGTCGACTGTACTATTTCCAAACCAAGTGTTTTGAAGAAGGGTTTCGACCCGAAACGTCAACTCAAATTTCTCTCCACGGATGTTGCCTGACCTGCTGAGTTTTTCCAGCAATTTCTGTTGTTATTTCGGATTTCCAGCATCTGCAGTATTTTGCTATCGTACTTTTGCTTTTCTGCATGCTGCTGTACTTGCCTTTACCACTAGAGGGCGGGTTTTTAAACATAACTTGCGAAGGGCCCCGACAGATACAGTGGCATTTAAAAGAAAGACAGACTTGCATTTATATAGCGCTGCAGGACATCCCAAAATCACTTTTAAAGCCAACTTTGCGGTCTCCGGTTGGTAGTGGAGATGCAGAGGGTCTGAATGACCCCCTTTACCAGAGGACACTGAAAACTTTGCCCCAGGTGAACTTGGCTAACTGAATGCCAGGATTTGAACCAGAAACCTAGCCCGTGTGGCTCAGTACCACTCCAGAGCTGCATTTGTTCACTGAGCCATCCAGGGCTCATAAATGATGTCTGTGACCTAAACTCCAAGTGGATGCGAGTGCATGGAGAAGGGGAGGTGAAACTTTCCATTGTGTCACCACGCATTTCCCTTAGAGAGCGAAAAGTATTCATGTAATTGCAGCTTAGCTCTGGGCCCCTTTCCAGCAATATTTGATTTAAATTCATTTTCTGCTTGACCAGGAGGAGCTCAACTGTGAGAGTAGGAAAAACTGTCTGAAAGTGGCTCGGGGGGGGAAAAAAAATTGGTATTTGCTGCCACCTGCTGTCCATTATGCGCCACTGCAATTCTATTCCCAACCAGATGTAGCTGCTTCTTGAAGGAATGAATCAACATCGTAACCAGTTGCTTTTGCTGAGAATCTATTCCAGATATCTGCCTTTGTGGGAGGAAAGAGAATATGCTAATCTTGCCTGAAGATGGTTAATTTTGAACTTGTGCTCATGGTCTCAGTAAAATGACCTGCTCACATCTCCATCATCAATGCCTCTGTGTTTAAAATCCTTAAAGAGAATGGGGAACAATAGAAAGCTCGATTTTTATTCTAGCAGTGAATACTGATTGCCTCTGATTTTGATTTCTTCTCTTTCTCTCTCCTCCTTCCCCCCCCCCCCCCCCCCCCCCCCCCCCCCCCCACCACAACCCAGCTTGTTCACGGCACAAAATACTTTAGAAATCTGGTGTAGGAAACAGGCTGTGAGGCGCCGAGAACTGGAGCTAATTACTGCAAACAGCTGTACATAGCCAGACTGTGTCTGGAGCCAGGGTTGCCTTTGTTATATATTCATAAACATCAATCAAACAATTCCCGTTCTACTCCAAATAGTATGGGGGGGGGGGGGGGGGGGGGAAGAGTTTTGTTCAACAGGCACCAGCAACTCTCGCACATCTCCCCCAAGTGACCATGAATGAGCCCAGGTGGAAACATCTGGCTGTTCAATCCCAATTGATTTGCTGCCCAGCATCTGTACACATGCATGTTCCAGCGGGAGTCACTGCACAGCCATTGGGAGCAGGAACCCTGCTTCATATTTTCCAGGACATCCCAAAGTGTTTTACAGCCAGTGTTTGAAGTGGAGTCACCGTTGCAATGTAGGAAACGCGGCAGCCAATTTGTGCCCAGCAAGATTCCCACAAACAGCAATGTTTTAGTGATGTGGGTTGAGGGGTAAACATTGGCCGGGACACCGGGGAGAATGCCCCAGCTCCCCTTCGCAGTGGTGCCACGGGATCTATTGCGTCCGCCTGAGAGAGCAGACGGGGCCTCGGTTTAACGTCTCATCCGAAAGACGGCACCTCCAGACAGTGCGGCACTCCCTCAGCATTGCACTGGAGTGTCAGCCTAGATTCTGTGCTCAAGTCTCTGGAGTGGAGCTTGAACCCGCAACCTTTTGACTCCCACTGCTAACACCTTGGCATTGCCTTGGCCGAGATCACTTAATGCAGGCCAGACTCGGGACTTTCCTTGTATTTATGATTCAGTACCGATTCATGTGGTATTGTTTAACATCCATTGAACCATTAAGGGTGGAGAGATCCATTGAACCATTAAGGGTGGAACT
Organism: Somniosus microcephalus; assembly: GCF_052327205.1. Lineage (NCBI taxonomy): Eukaryota > Metazoa > Chordata > Chondrichthyes > Squaliformes > Somniosidae > Somniosus > Somniosus microcephalus. The sequence goes on along the minus strand of NC_140987.1, from coordinate 436,199,729 downwards.
ACTCCCCGTCCATCCTCTAACTGCTCATGTGTTCCATCTTCCTCCTCCTCCTCCTCCTCATTTAGTGACAACAACATCTGCCATGCAGGACTTTTGGTTTTTTTTTTGTCTGACCTTTTTAAGGGTATTTATACCCAACATAGGAACATGCTGTTGTGTGGTGTTTGTTCATGTTTTGCCTCAATGGCTTAAAGAAGATAAAGTTGCAAAATGTACTTTGGTGCAGATCTCAGATCTGACCGATGGTGGATTTTAGCCTGAGTTGTACAAGGTCTATTCCTGGAATTATCTAGTTCTCATCTTGACCTTGGCATATTTTATCTTTGGAAATGCTTCCCTCGTTTCCCCATGAACTACAGATGGATTTTATTATTTTATAAATGTTAGGAGTTTAAGACTTGGATTGTCAGTTAGTGTTAACCTTCCGAATGGGACAGTAAAAATGGATATTTTTGTGTGTTTCTTATCCTTTTCCTTTCTCTCTGTCTCTGTCTCCCTTGCTGCATACCATTCAAATATCCCTCTGCTAAGTTTTCCTTGTTGATAAATCAAAGTGAAGGACCAAGGACTGAAGGAAGTAGAAGAGACAACGAGATAAATCAAGAATTACGAGTTATATGGTGCCAAACTTGGGTTTTTAAAAGCCTACAGATTGTAGAAGGTCAGGAAGATTAAGGGAGGTACTGTGTTCCAGTTTTACATGGAGAGAGTGGTTTGAGAGCAGGAGACAGCACAACGATTCTTGATACTGATGTCAGGAGGAGGAAAAGTGTGCAAGAAGGTATAATTAGAGCTCGAGAGGAGAGTTCAAAGGAGTAATGACTGCGCTAGTGATAAAATAGAGACTGACCGTGTTGATGCTTTTCTTGGGTTAACTGCAGGACAAAGTCCACGGAGCGAGGGGAGAAAAGGAGAGAGAGTGAGTGACTTGCATCCGTCTCCCCATCCAAGCTGCATGAGCAGAATAAATATTTGTGGAGGGGGTTGGTACTGTAATCAATCCAGTAATGTACCGGAGTGAGCCAAGAGGTTTTCTCAAGCGCCTGTTCATAATCCAATATTAACAGCTCATCAAAAAAGCCTAAAGTAGGTATCATTACACCATTCTGGCTACGCCCCGCACTCGATTGGAAACATATTGCATCTGGATTTAACTCAAAAAAATATCGAGGAGAAAGCATGCGAGTGTGTTGGTTACAGAGCGATGATTCATTCCCAGAATGTGTCTCGAATGTGGAATGTTGGTGACTGGAACGCGGGACATTTTTTTTTCCCTCTCTTTAAAAATTCTGCTTTGTATAATCACGTTGAGACTACACAGAAGGATCCCTTCTGCAGATGTTGTGTGAGAGGATCGGTGTGGCTCCTGAAGAGCACTAATGGAAGAGTTGGAAAAGTTCAATGAATAGTTTGCATCCAGTCCCATAGGGAGTTTTTTTTTTACGAGACTGGAGAAGGACTGTTTCCAGTTTTCTGTCTACAAATATTTTATTGCGAGGCTTTGTCCAAAACTACCTCCGCTCCCTTTCTAACCACCCCCTCCAAACACACACAGATCTCTTGAACAGGCTTGAGGTGTTGATGATGTGTCCCTAAGTGACCCATGTGTTGGCAGATTCTGGTTAGAGTCTTGCTGTCAACAGTTTGACTTTGAGATTGCTAGTTTCATAAAGTAAAGTCTGATCGGCTCACCAATTGCACGTTCATCGATAAGGAGCAAGAAGAGTAGTACCTCGGCTGTGATGTTAATTCGTTCTAACTGTGTGGTTTCTGTTTACATTTCAGCGATTTGATTGAACATTTCACACAGTTTACTGCTGCATCTCACAGTTGGTGTGCACAAACATGTTTGTATTATAACATGAATGCAAGCGCTGGTTTGATTCAGTGGTAGCATTCCAAGACTGGACACCTCAGTGCAGTACTGTGTGAGTGCTGCATTGTCTGAGGTGCAAGCTTTAGAATGAGGCATTGAGCCAAGGACCTGTCCGCCTGTTCAGGTGGATGTAAAAGATGCCATATCACTGTTCGAAGTTGAGCAGGGCAGTTCTCTGTGTCTTGGCCCACATTCCTCCTACAACTAGTACTACCTGACGTAAGAAAACTACTGATCACTTGGTTTGAGTATAAAACAAGGCTTTAATCAACTGTTTCACAACCACGAGTTCTCGTTACATCACTAGTTCCTGGTTACAAAAACGTCCTGAGCAAGCTGGGCCCACGCCCGAGTATTTATACTTTCCTTGGACGGCGCCACTAGCTGGCCGCCCAGTGTTATCTCATGAGTCATTTCTACATGAATGGTAAGATTCATGACACTACCCAAAACAGATGAACTGGTCACTTATCTCGTTGCGTTTTGTGGGCCAAATTGGCTGCATGTCAGAGGTTGGCTGTGAATCGCTTTAAAACATCCCGGGGACGTAAAAGGCACCGTTTCAAAACTAGTTCTGGTTCTTTCCTTTCCTTTTATTGCTTTGATCACTTCTGGAATGTTCTGGATGATGCCAGTTATGTCTCTTTCTGCAGACAATGGCTGCTTTAATCGTCAGGTGGCTCAACGCCACCACCCGCCACGATAATGAACAATCTGTTTCCCAGCAAGGCCCCGGCCGGAGGGGCTAAATGGCCCACTCCTGTTCTTGTGTCCCAGCTTTGATCTCCGTTCCCGGTGAGTTAATTGATTCCGTCTGAATTGATGATTACATAGAAACATAGACGATAGGAGCAGGAGTAGGCCATTCGGCCCCTCGAGCCTGTTCCGCCATTCAATGAGATCATGGCTGATCATCCAAATTCAGTACCCTGTCCCTGCTTTCTCCCCATATCCCTTGATCCCTTTAGCCTTAAGAAATATATCTAACTCCTTCTTGAATATATTTAATGAATTGGCCTCAACTGCCTTCTGTGGTAGAGAATTCCACAGGTTCACCACTCTCTGGGTGAAGAAATTCCTCCTCATCTCTGTCCTAAATGGCTTATCCCTTATCTGTGACTGTGACCCCTGGTTCTGGACTCCCCGACCATCGGGAACAGCCTTCCTGCATCTAGTCTGTCTAGTCCTGTTAGAATTTTATAAGTTTCAATGAGATCCCCTCTCATTCTTCTAAACTCTAGCGAATATAAGCCTAATCGACCCAATCTCCTCTCGTACGTAATTCCTGCCATCCCAGGTATCAGCCTGTTGAATTACCCATGCTGCTCCTGGATTAGGGAGGTTGGACACCTACTTCTTCTTAGCTATGCAGTGAACCCAACTCGATTGCCATTTACACCTCATCTAAAGTCATCTTTTGTTTCTTAACTTGTCCCATCACCATCACCTTTTGCCTCGCACCATCATCCCATTTGTCTCTTAATCTCTCCTGCCTTCCATCCTATCACAGACCTTCCCTTTTGTTCTTTCCTCCCCTCCCCTCCCCCCCCTCCCCCTGCCCCTACACGTGCTTAAAAACCTGTTCCATCTCCAGCTTTTTCAAGTTCTGACGAAAGGTCATCAACCTGAAACGTTAACTCTGTTTCTCTCTCCACAGATGCTGCCTGACCTGCTGAGTATTTCCAGCATTTTCTGTTTTTATTTCAGATTTCCAGCATCTGCATTATTTTGCTTTTGTGTCAATAGCGTGTGTTTATTTGAGGATAGAATCCTCCAGCATCTCATAACCTGCTACCACTCATTGTCCAAGCTGACATTTGGGAGCACTGGAAGACATCTTGGTGCTTGCATCCTCACCCCCGAGAGAGGAGAGGGAAACTCAGAGTGGGGAGAAATGAATGTGTTGAGGGATAATCCTTCTATTGTCCTGAATTAACCAGCTATTGTCTCTCTGCTTCTGAATTCCAGATCTACATCACTCCGAATGCGAAACCAGAGGAAAGTATGTGTGTAATGTTTCACTTATTCATTTACTTTGGTTGGGCATTTTGGAATTCTGTATTATTGATAGAGTGCAGAGTCTATATCTGAATCCTCACTAGTTTAATTTTTTTCATGCACAGTGCAACTGAATGAACTTGGCTTGAAGTTTGTGAGGAGATGCATTAATGCTGTGGAGTCCAAAGGTGGGAAAATTATCTTTCTATTCCCATTATTAATAAAACCCTATAGTATCTCAAGCCAGTGTTATAATGTCAGTGGAACGCACAGGGGGCAGATTTGCACGGTGCCCCTGGTACTATAACCCACTGACAGCAGATTTACACAGTGCCCCATGTACTATAACCCACTGAGGACAGATTTACACAGTGCCCCTGGTACTATAACCCACTGAGGGCAGATTTACACAGTGCCCCTGGTACTATAACCCACTGAGGACAGATTTACACAGTGCCCCTGGTACTATAACCCACTGAGGACAGATTTACACAGTGCCCCTGGTACTATAACCCACTGAGGACAGATTTACACAGTGCCCCTGGTATTATAACCTGCCGAGGACAGATTTACACAGTGCCCCATGTACTATAACCCACTGAGGACAGATTTACACGGTGCCCCTGGTACTGTAACCCACTGAGGACAGATTTACACGGTGCCCCTGGTACTGTAACCCACTGAGGACAGATTTACACAGTGCTCCTGGTACTATAACCCACTGACAGCAGATTTACACAGTGCCCCTGGTACTATAACCCACTGAGGACAGATTTACACGGTGCCCCTGGTACTATAACCCACTGAGGACAGATTTACACGGTGCCCCTGGTACTATAACCCACTGAGGACAGAGTTACACGGTGCCCCTGGTACTATAACCCACTGAGGACAGATTTACACAGTGCCCCTGATGCAGGCCCCCATCTAACCCGCTGCATCACGCAGCTCTTCACCAAGAGCTCGATTTAATCCCTGCTCCCAGTGGGACCAGCTGAGAGCTTGAATTACACGGCACCTCCAACACTGCCTTGTACCTTTCCATGGCTTCCCCTCATTTCCCTGGCAGCACGTAGCAGACTGACTGGAATGATGGGCTCGTCATTCCTTTCTCCCCCCCAACCCCCTCCCTCCCCAAAAGATGGGAGTGGGGAGACATGGCGCTGTCTGGTTTACAGAACAAGTTTCCTTTTTATTTCAATGAATAAAATTATCTTGGCTGAAGAATTGAAGGTGTGAAAAAAGATACAAGTTTAATATTAAGCCCCATTTTTATAAAATATTGAATTTGGATTTATTTATCTTTGCAGGAATCACTACAGAAGGTGTTTACAGAACTGTGGGCAGCAACTTCCAAGTACAGAAACTACTAACTCAGTTTTTTGGTGAGAACACGACTTAACAAGGAAGTTACTGGTGCTGCCTCTCTCAGCCTTGCTCACTCAACAGTGTTGAGTATCGGTTGGACCAGAATTCAGAATTGGACTGATTTGGGTACCATAATAGTATTTACACCCCTGTGCCGTGAACTGGCAATGTACAAGTTTGTGGGTTGTCATCTACGGCCTCCTGTGCCGGGGACCGTTCCCCAGCCGCCGCGCCCGTAACTGGGTTAAGCGACCACGGCAGACGGACCAAGCTGCTAGCGGCGGCTGGTTTGCGTACTGGAGGGGCGCCATTTCCCGATTCTCTCACTGATGGCCAATCGCGCTGCTTCTGTTTTTAAAAAAAAAAAAAACTCCAGAGTGTTGTGTTTTCCCGATTTGAACAGCATGATGGACTGGAGAAGCCCGAGGTGATTGGCGACCTTTGCTGTACAATTCTTCCAGCGTTCGTAGATCGGTCTTTGGCAGCAACTGGAGCGATATCCGAAACCAATTTTTAATGTTAATTAATACCAGTTCCATTCCTTTTACTTTTTTTTTCACTTTTTTATCGATGATCATTTTACCTATTTATAAAAAAAAAAATCAGCATTATGAAGAAGGGCTGAGCTAGAGACAGGAATTTTGTATTATACGGCAATATATTGAAGTCCGGTGCAATCCAACAACAACTTGCATTTATATAGTGCCTTTAACATAGTAAATCATCCCAAGGCGCTTCACTGGAGCGTTATCAAACACAATTTGACAGCGAGATATTAGGGCAGATATAGAAAGAAAGAATGAAAGACTTACATTTATATAGCGCCTTTCACGACCACCGGCCATCTCAAAGCGCTTTACAGCCAATGAAGTACTTTTTTGGAGTGTAGTCACTGTTGTAATGTGGGAAACGCGGCAACCAATATGCGCACAGCAAGCTCCCACAAACAGCAATGTGGTAATGACCAGTTAATCTGTTTTTGTTATGATTGAGGGATAAATATTGGTCAGGACACCGGGGAGAACTCCCCTGCTCTTCTTTGAAATAGTGCCATGGGGTCTTTTACGTCCACTTGAGAGAGCAGACAGGGCCTCGGTTTAACGTCTCATCTGAAAGACGGCACCTCCGACAGTGCAGCACTCCCTCAGCCTAGCTAGAATGTCAGCCTAGCTTTATGTGCTCAAGTCCCTGGAGTGGGACTTGAACCTTCTGACTCAGAGGCGAGTGTGCTACCATCTGAGCCACAGCTGACACGTTTGGCAATGAGTTGATTTTAAGGAGCGTCTTAAGGAGGAAAGAGAGGCGGAGAGGTTTAGGCAGGGAATTCCAGAGCTTAGGGCCTCGGCAGATGAAGGTGGAGTGATTAAAATTGGCGATGTTCAAGAGGAGCCCAGAAATCTCGGAGGGTTGTCGGCCATGTTCCCTTCCATTTTTTTTTGGGGTGTGCGGCCCTCTTAAGCGGCTGTGCGACCCATTCAAATGTCCACGGTGTGCGTGGTTTTTCCCATTGTGAAGCTGGCAAGCGGCCTGCACGGGACCTCCAGACCGCTACACGGCCGCAAAACTTAACAGGAACATTGGTTATAGGGCTGGAGGAGATTACAGAGGGGCGAGGCCATGGAGGGATTTGAAAACCAGGATGAGAATTTTTACAATCGATACGTTGCTGAACCGGGAGCCAATGTAGGTCACAGGTGATGGGCGAACAGGTCTTGGTGCGAGTTAGGACACGGGCAGCAGAGTATTGGATGACCTCAAGATTGCGGAGAGTGGAAAATGGGAGGAGAGAGGGAGGTGGAGAGATTTACAGCGGGAATTCCAGAGCTTGGGGTCTGAGCAGCTGAAGGCATGGCCACCAATGGTGGAGCAATTAAAATCCACATTGCTATATGTGTTGAGGTAGACTTAATTCTTCCATATTCATTTAAAAAAAAAAAAATTTTCATAGAATTATCATACAAGTCCATGGCCTACACACACAAGCACCATTTTTCCAGGGGCTTTAGTAGACTCAACAGTCAACCTATTCAATCACTGTAGAGCAACAATCAATAAAGCAAAAACGGTATGCAGTACGTAGCCCAAGCTGTAGAGAGCAAGGCCGAGGAAGTCCTACTGGGACGGTAGAGTGCACTGGCCAGACCAAGTGTTGTGTGTAGTTCTGGTCACGGAGACGAGGGAAGGCATTCACTTTTGCTCGCCCCTTCCTTTCCCCCCCCCCCCCCCCCCCCTCAGAAGGTCTGCTGACGCTCGCCATTTGTGCTCGGGCGAAGAATGCCCATTTGGGGTGAGGTACCAGATGGTTGACGGCACCTTCAGGGCCAGATGGCAGAAAATTGGGAAAGGAAGTACAGGAAACTTTTTTTTATCCGGCATGGCCGGGACCGACGTGGTGCCGGTTCATCAAAAATTCCGGATTACCAAAAACTATAGTAAAAGATAGGGAGCTGAGAGCTCCGTATAAAGCAACAAACCCTGTTGCTTAGCAACAGCTTCAGAACAATGGCCACAAGTTGCAAGCGTCTCTGTAGCTTAGCAACAGCTGCAGCCACACCCTTGCACAGCAACAGATGGAGGAAGGCAAGTAATAAAAGTTACCTGAACCTACTCCTGAATTTTGCCGGTTAACCGAGATTTCCGGTTATTTAGGTGCCGGTAAATCGAAAGTTTCCTGTAAACGCTTCAAGGTAAAAGTACTAAAAAGAAAGAACGTGTGGCAAAACGTTTAAGCTGCACATGAACTGCCTGCACCAGCCAATGTTGCAGGATTTAAGATTTTTTTTATTACAGGCTATTCTAAGTATACCAGAAAGCTCTTGCAATTAGGCGACGTACCTCACTTCTCAGTAAGTGATCCACTGAACTTTTATGTTCCCCGCTCACCACCCCTCTGCTCCCAGAAACCGTGGGCACTGTAGAAACCAAGGCGCACAGCAAGGTTTCCATGCGTTTATTAAACTGTCCTTACTGACCGACCTACGCAGTGATTGTGGTTCATTTTACTGTATTATTTCTTGTTCCTTAGATCCAAATCATCCTGGTGATGTTGACCTCCAGAGCATCGAGTGGGATATGAAAACAATCACCAGTGCACTGAAGCACTACCTCAGGTAGGCGACCCCACAGGCTACGTAGTGCAGGATGATTCTATCCTGCCCCCCACCCTATCTACTCCATACCTGTGAGAAGTGATATGTTTATCCATTTTTTTCAATAGTTTAAAGGTTATGTGATACGTGATAGAATCACAGAAGCAGGCCATTCGGCCCATCGTGCCTGTGCCGGCACTTTAAAAGAGCTATTCAATTAGTCCCACTCCCCCCTGCTCTTTTCCCACAGCCCTGCAAAAGTATATATCCAGTTCCCTTTTGAAAGTTATTATTGAATCTGCTTCCACCTTCCTTTCAGGCAGTGCATTCCAGATCATTATAACTCGCTGTGTAACAACAACAAAATTCTCCTCATCCAAGTATCTTAAAAGGCAGATTTAAAAAAAAAAAGCCTTCAAAATGGCTTGTCACTGGAAATTAGCTATATTTCTCTGGCCTTGCCTGACGTGTATTTGTTTTACGAAAGACCGTCAAACTGTTGTTTAGTGACGGAGGTAAAGTTTAGAAAAGAATGGTTTAGAAAGCTGGATGAAACTTGCATTACTGACAAGTAGTGATGCTACAATCTATTCAGGACAGCCTTTGTTTAGACAGTCCTCAATTGACCCAGCTGGCCTATGCAAGCCTTTGCCCAGGTTTTTTTTTTTTATTCGTTTCTTTATGGGTTATGGGCGTCGCTGGCATGGCCAGCATTTATTGCCCATCCCTAGTTGCCCTTGAGAAGGTGGTGGTGAGCCGCCGTCTTGAACCGCTACAGTCCGTGTGGTGGAGGTATTCCCACAGTGCTGTTAGGTAGGGAGTTCCAGGATTTTGGCCCAGCGACGATGAAGGAACGATGATCTATGTCCAACTCCGGATGGTATGTGGCCTGGAGGGGAACTTAGAGGCAATTCTGTTCTCATGCATCTGCTGCTCACGTCCTTCTAGAGGTTGGAGGTTGTGGGTTTGGGAAGAGCTGCCGAAACCCTCGCAAGTTGTTGCAGTGCATCTTGTAGATAGCACACACTGCAGCCACAGTTTTTGACCCAGTGTCGATGAAGGATTGGCGATATACTTCTAAGTCAGGATGGTGTGTGACTTGGCGGGGAACTCGGAGGTGGTGGTGTTCGCATGTGCCTGCTGCCCTTGTCCTTCTAGGTGGAAGAGCTCACGGGTTTGGGAGGTGCTGCCGAAGAAGCCTTGGCGAGTTGCTGCAGTGCATCTTGTAGATGGTCCACATTGCAGCCACAGTACGCCGGTGGTGGAGGGAGTGAATGTTTAAGGTGGTGGTGGTTCGGGTGCCAATCCAGTGGGCTGCTTTGTCCTGGATGGTGTCGAGCTTCGAGTGTTGTTGGAGCTGCACTCATCCAGGCAAGTGGAGAGTATTCCATCACACTCCTGACTTGTGCCTTGTAGATGGTGGAAAGGTGGTAATATAGCTCCCTGTCCATTGTAGTAATGGCTGCCTTCGTCTTGCAGTGTGGATTCTCATTGGGGGGAAATGCGTAGGAGAAGTGAAAGCTTTGGCAGTTGACATTCTAGTTAGTTATAATTTTTGATCGAGCTGCAATGGATATGGAGGCAAGGTCCAAACTTCGGAGATGGGCTCACCTACAGGACTCCGAAAAAGACTGCGTCTGGGATTAAAATGTTACTAAGCTACCAGTCAACTCGATTTATTTGAAAAGACACCAGACTTTAGAAAGGATGTCAAGGCCTTGGAGAGGGTGCAGACGAGATTTATTAGAATGGTATCAGGGTTGAGGGACTTCAGTTATGTGACCAGATTAGAGAAGCTGGGGTTGTGCTCTTTAGAGCAGAGAAGGTTAAGGGGAGATTTAATAGAGGTGCTCAAAATTATGAGGGGTTTTGATGGAGTAGATGGGGAGAAATTGCTTCCATTGGTAGCAGAGTCGGTAACCAGAAGACATAGCTTTAAGGTGATTGGAAATGAAGAATTATTTTATGCAGCAATTTATGATGGTCTGGAATGTACTGCCTGAAAGAGTGGTGGAAGCAGAATCAATAGTTTCAAAAGAGAATTGGATAACTACTCGAAAAGGAAAACATTTCAGAGCTATGGGGAAAGAGCAGGGGAGTGGGACTATTTGGATAGTTCTTTCAAAGAGCCGGCAGGGACATGATGGGCCGAATGGTCTCCTGTGCTGTATGATTCTGTAAGTCTGTAAAGAAAGTCCATTGAAAGGAACTTAACCGGTAGGTTGTCTGTTTAACACTCAAGAACTGGTTCAAATCTACAGAATTATTTGAGCTAACTTGGACAACTGGCTGCATTTTTACTGGTGTTGCAAAAGGCTGTGAATGTATCTCATTGAAACGTATAAAATTCTGACAGGGCTAGACAGACTGGATGCAGGGAGGACGTTTCCCCTGGCTGGGGGGTCTAGAACGAGGG